>NC_136999.1:46523164-46800664 GCF_032717465.1 Coenobita brevimanus | reverse complement strand
TGTGCTGTTGCTCTGGCACAGTTGCCATCAAACCATTTTGGAGAGTTCGATCTTTTAGTGAAATGTTGACTTGGTATAAATAAATCAATAAAAGCTAGTATTAAGTCACAAATGTGGGACTGGGTAGAATTGGGATCACTAGAGAAAAAAAAAAGACTGCCATGGAATGTCAGCAAGGTAATTTCTAAATCCATCCCAGTTTCCCCTATCAAAGTGCCATCGGGTCACCCTGACAGGTTCAGAACAGGGAGGTGTGGTGGGGTTAACTAATGAGGCTTCGATGAGATTGTGGTCAGAGGATCCAAATGGTGCCAGTACCTCTATCCTGTATTGATCCGGATTATTTGTCAAGAATAAATCCAAGAGATGGGCATTATGGTCAGGTATTCTGGTTGGTTGCTTTACCAGCTGGATGAGATCAAACGATTCTGCAAACAGCTCGCACTCCAGACCAGCGTCGTCAATCCTGGCAGAATGTAATAACCATTCAACATTATGTATGTTAAAATCACCCAAAATGGTAATTTCGGTGCTAAGGGCAAGGTTTAGGTTACTCAACTGTGTGGATATGGAATCAAATACACTGGGTTCCAAAGAAGCATGGGGGGAGCGATAAATTACACAAATATATTTGGTTATATTTTGACAATTTAGTTTATATAATGAGTGATCAAAACTGGATAAAGTGAAGTTTAAAATAGTGTCAACTGCATATTGGGATTTGATATAATAACAGGTGCCGCCCTTGTTACAGAAGTTTGTGAGGAGATGGTAACCGGGAAAACAAAATGGGGATATATCAGTAGAGGGTGAGATTTGTGGTTCTGTGAGGAAAAGGGCCAAAGGGGATATGGACTGAAGGAAAAAAAAATGAACTGAGTTTAAATTTGTGGTAAGGCCGTGGATGTTAGTGAAATATAAGGCTGCACTTTCACTTCTTTGCTGACGAGCATTACCGGGAATAGCAACGGTCGCTGCGGGCACAGTCGCTTGATGGCGACCGGGAGGACCCTGTGCCGCCAGCCCTACCCTGCCAGTGGTGGCAATCTCAGGTACCACCTCATTTGACAGTAACATTGTTAAAGCTTTGTAGCCAACTTTTTTATGTATGTAACTCTTAATTCTTGTAATAGGTGAGTCGAGTTAACTGAAGAGCGGGAGAAGTTAAAGATGAATACAGGGAGTTGATCTTGATTTATTATCTTCAGAGAAAGTCTAAGTTGAGCAGCGTATGTATTACAGAGACTTAATACACTAAGTAAGTCTAGTTGGACCCCTCTTCTTATTCACTCTCTCCACGACCTGTCAGTTCTATGGCTAACCTCCTTCTCAGCTCTGCTTCCTAAATTCTGGTGTAGCAGGGGTCTTGTCACGTGTGTTACACTGTTGCTGAAATATTCTAGAAGCCTGTGTGTGAGTATGTGTGTATGTGTGTATATGGTCACGAGGCATTGTTCGTGTGCCTATCAAGCATTCCTTGAGTTAGTGTGTAAGCATGTTTACCATTGTTTGATTCTCACAGACACACTACCTATCTCATCCCCTGACTTGCTGTTTCTATTTGTCTGTCTATCTATCTATCTATCTATTCATCATGCTATCTATTATGATTTGTAATTATAATATGGAGTCCTGACAACATTGCAGGGGCCATTACTAAAGAGAGTGAATAGAAGTTGTGATATGTTATGCGCATGTAGTGTGGTGTAGACAGTTGAAGGTAGAGGTATTATGAGAGCATGCTGGCCTACTCTCTGTGTAAATGAATGCACTGAAAATGTTCATCAAAGGGAGATGGTCAGGATCATGTCCTGAGGGCTGGTGAAACGGGAGCTCCAGCTCTCCCTATCACCAGCTTGCAATCCACCTCGGGAGTACTGCCCTGTTCGACTTGTGGTACAGTCTACTCCTCATGGTAAAAGTGAAAAAAGACCTGATTGAGACTATAAGTTAGGATGTAAAACCCTACACACATCAGAAAGAGAGACGGACCTAGGTGTGATTATCGATAATAGACTATCTCCGGCTGACAAAATCAGTGAGAAGGTACGGAACATCCATTCACTGCTTGCAAATATGAGAATAGCATTCACATACATAAACGAAGACATGCTAAGAAAGATAATAACATCATTCATCAGACCAAACCTGGAGTATACGTCTCAAAAAAACACATAGATAAGATTGAAAAAGTTCAAAGGGCCGCTACAAGATGGGCACCAAGCATAAGGGATCTAAGCTACTAAGAAAGACTAGAAAAACTGAATCTACCTACAGTACACTACATGAGAGAAGGAAAAGAGGAGTCATGTTTATGCCATATAAATGCATAACAGAGGAGGAGAAAGTAGATTTAAATGATTACATAACCTATGGGGATGCCTCAGTACTAACAAGGCATATGGGCCTGATGGGGTCCCTCCTGTTGCTCTCAAGAACTGTGCTTCTGTGCTTACACCCTGCCTAGGCAAACTCTTTCGCCTTTGTCTGTCAACTTGTACCTTTCCTTCTTGCTGGAAGTTTGTTCTCATTCAGCCGGTCTCAAAGAAGGGTGATCACTCCCAACCCTCCAACTATCGTCCAATTGCTTTAACATCCTGTATTTCAAAAGTTTGCGAGTCAATTATCATTAAAAAAAATTTTAAGGCATCTTTCCTATCACAACCTTCTTTCCGATCATCACTACGGGTTCCGTCAGGGACGCTCCACTGGCGATCTTCTCACCTACCTTTCAGACTCCTGGTCATCCTCCCTTCGGGACTTTGGCGAAAGCTTTGCCATTGCACTTGACATCTCAAAGGCTTTCGATCGAGTCTGGCATAAATCTTTAATTTCCAAACTGACCTCCTACGGTTTCTATCCTTCTATCTGTGCCTTCATCGTTAGCTTCCTTTCTGGTCGTTCTATAGCCGCTGTTGTAGACGGCCATCGTTCTTTTCCTAGATCTATCAACAGTGGTGTTCCTCAGGGCTATGTCCTATCACCAACTCTCTTCCTTTTATTCATCAATGATCTTCTAAGCTGTACATCTAACCCTATCCACTCATACGCTGGTGACTCCACCTTTCACCTTTCCATTCGGTTCCCGCAACGCCCATCTCAAAAGTTACTTCAACAAACAAGGGATGAGGCTATGGCACACCTAATGTTTGACTTGGCTCGTATCTCTGACTGGGGTAAAAATAATATGGTTGTTTTTAATGCATCTAAGACTCAGTTCTTACACCTATTAACCCGACAAAATCTTCCACAGGTATGCCCACTAATGTTTAATAATATTCAGCTTAATCTTGCATCATCCTTGGACATGCTTGGGGTTTCATTTACTCGGGACTTATCTTGGAAAGATCATATTACATCTCTTGTAAAATCTACTTCCAAGAGATTGTGTGCGCTAAGCCGACTCCGCTCTTTCTTTACCCCTGCACAATTGTTGACTCTATACAGGGGTTTTATCCGCCCCTATGTGGAGTACAACTCTCATGTGTGGGGAGGCTCCCCACATACAGCTCTTCTCAATAGGGTGGAGTCAAAGGCTTTTCGTCTCATTAACTCTCCTCCTGTTACTGACTCCCTTCAACCTCTGTCTCCTCGCCGCACTGTTGCATCTTTATCTCTTTTCTATCGCTACTTTAATGGTCACTGCTCCTCTGAACTGTCTGCTTGCATTCCTCCACCTCTACGACGGGCGCGTAGCACCCGTCTGGGAGCAAACTCTCATCCCTTTTCTGTCCAACTCTCTAATGCAAGAGTTAACCGTTACTCCCAGTCTTTCATTTATGCAACAGGTCAACTCTGGAACTGTCTCCCTCTGTCTGTATTTCCTGCTGCCTATGATATCCAGTCTTTCAAACGCATTGTGTCCAGGCATCTCAAAATGATCGGATCTTGAATTTGGCTCTCTATTGTATTTTGTTTTTCTCTTGGAGGGAATTGTTACTGCGGGCTCATGGCCTTTGGTTCCTTCTTCTTCGCATAAAAAAAAAATCAGCAAGAGAACACTGCAAACAACTGCATAAAAAGAGAGGCTCCAAAGACGTAAGGAAATTTAGTTTTCCAAATAGGGCAATTGATCAGTGGAATGCACTACCGAATGAAATTGTGTGTGCCAAAAAAAAAATCATAAATTTAAGGATATGTACGATAAAAATGGTTTAAGCCATGGGACAGTACGAGCTTGACTCATTCCTGTAGATAGAATTAGGTAAGAACAATTAGGTAAGAACACACACACACACACACACACACACTGCTCTCTCTCTCTCTCTCTCTCTCTCTCTCTCTCTCTCACACACACACACATACACACACTTGCCAAGTCATGACAAGTATGTTAACAAGATGATGAAGTTGATGTACTCAAATGTAGATGGAATGGTATCTAAATTATTAGAGATGAATGATTATATCAAAGAAAATGAACCACATATTATATGCAAGAGGAGCGAATGATGAGGTGAAAGAGAGAGAGATAGTCCAGGTGCCTGAGGGTGCGAAAGTGGATGTATGTGGAATAACTGAAACAAAATGAAGAGGAGAAAGTGTGAGAGAATGGGAGTATGGATGGGGTATATGTGCAGGAGTAGGTGAGAATGAGAGGGCAAAGGAAGGAGTATGTATAGTTGTGAGTAAAAGATGGAAGAAGAGCATAAGACAGTATGGATCAGTTGGGTCAAGGTTTGTGTGGGTAAAGTTGAAAGTTGGAATACAAATGTGGGCGATTGTGTGTGTGTATGTGCCAACACAAGATCGTGCTAGAAGAGTGAGAGAAGAGTTCTGGACAAATGTAGAAGTGTGCATGGAAAAGTATGGAAGGAATGAGAGAGTGTTTTTGATCGGTGATATGAATGGTAAAGTTGGGAATGTGAAGGTGGATGGAATAGTTGGTGAGTGGGGTGTGCCTGCGGAGATAGATGAGAATGGGAGTGCGTTATTGTACATGTGTGCTGGGAGGGGGTTGGTGATAGCCAATACCCTCTTCAGGCATAAAATGATCCACAGGTATACATGGCGAGTGATGAGAAGGGTGGGTGGTGAACTGAATGAAAGGAAGGCAATGATTGATTATGTGTGTGTGGATGAAAGGATGCGAAGATGTGTAATGGATGCAAGAGCTTATAGAGGTTGGGAGAGTGGACTTTCTAACCACTACTTGGTGGTGGCCAGAATTAGGATTCAAGATGGAGGAATAGAAGAAGGGAAAGACGAGAGGAAGGAGTAGTTGCAAGGAGAGTGGAAAGGTTACAAGAGGATGAGAAAAAGGCAGAGTATAAGAGGGAAGTGGAGGTACGATTGGGCAAATATGAATTGGAGCAGATGGGAGACGTAGAAGGTGTGTGTAGGATACTTACAGAAGAAATATGTGCAGATGTGATGTGGTGCGTGGAAGGAAGAGAAGATGGAGGGGGGTGCAAGGAACAGCGTGGTGGACTGAAGAGGTGAGACAGGCTGTGGCACAAAAGAAGAAAACATATAATGAATGGATGAGAAATAGGGGCGTGGAAGTAGTCGAGAGGTGGAAGAGAGAGTTATATGTAGAAAGAAAGAGAGAAGTGAAAAGATTAGTAAGAGAGAGTAAGAAGAGAGTGGATGAGGAACTTGGAAGGAATTTGAGTGTAAAGTGGAGGGACTGTCAGAAAATGTTCTGGAAAGAGGTGAAAAGAGTAAGACAGGGTGGAAGTGAAGTTAGCATGGGAGTGAAAGATAAAAATCATAGATTACTAGTGGAGAAAGGAGAAAAAGTGAGCAGATGGAGAGAACGCTTTAAGGAATTGTTGAACATAGAGGATGGAAGTAATGCGAGTATAAGTGGCTGGGGAATGGCTGGGAGAATGAGGGAGGTGAGAAGACAGGAAGAAATCAGTAGGATAGAAGTTGTGGAAGCAATGAAGAAAGTTAAATCAGGGAAAGCCCCAGGAATTGATGGAGTGTGTGGTGAAATGCTGAAGCATGGGGGAGAGATAGCAGTAGAATGGATGTGGAAGATGTGCAGATTGGCCTGGGAGGAAGGTAGAGTCCCGGAGGATTGGGAGTCAGGTATAATTATTCCCTTGTACAAAGGAAAAGGGGAAAAAGAAGTGTGTGGTAATCATAGGGGCACTTGTCTTCTTAGTATAATAGGAAAAGTGTATGGTAGGATACTTATTGACAGAGTTAGAGAAAGAACAGAGAAATTAGCTGGATAAGAACAGAGAGGCTTTAGGAAGGGAAGAGGTTGTGTAGATCAGATATTCATTCTTAGATCTTTAGTGGAAAAGTTTCTAGAGAAGAGAAAGAAGTTGTATGCGGCTTTTATGTATTTGGGGAAAGCATATGACAGGGTGGATAGACAAGGATTGTGGAAAATGTTAAGAATATATGGAGTAGATGGGAAGTTGTTGAATGCTGTGAAGAGTATGTACGATAGTGCGAAGGCTGCAGTGCGTGTGGATGGTGAACTAAGTGAATTTTTCTCTTTGAAAATTCGGTTGAAACAGGGATGTGTCATGTCTCCATGGTTGTTCAATTTGTACATGGATGGGGTAATAAAGAGGTACAAGGTAGGGTAGTGGATGTTGGAGTGGCCCTGGTGAGAGAGGATAGTGTTTGGAAACTCCCTGTACTGTTGTTTGCAGATGATACTGTGTTGTTGAGTGAAGACGAAGGGGAGCTGCAAAGCTTGGTGGATGAGTTTGGGAGAGTGTGTAAGAAACGAAATCTAAAGGTGAATGTAGGGAAGAGTAAAGTGATGGTCTTTGAGAGAGATGAAGTCAGTGTATGTACAGCGAGGTTGGATGGTGAGGAATTGGAAAATGTGAGTACGTTCAAGTACTTGGGTAGTGTGACGAGTAAGGATGGAAGGTTGGAGGGTGAAGTGTTTGAAAGGGTACAGCAGGGAAGAAAGGTTGCTGGTTCTTTGAAAACAATGATAAGAAACAGGGAAGTGAGCATGGAAGTGAAAAAGTTACTACATGACAGTATTGTGATACCAACTCTAACGTATGGAAGTGAAGCTTGGACATTGTTGGAAGGACACAAGTCTAGAGTGAAAGCAGTGGAAATGAGTTATTTAAGAGAAGCCTGTGGAGTCACATGGAGAGACAGACTGACGAATGAGGATATAAAGGAGCGTTGTGGTGTGGATGTGGATGTGATAGGAAGCGTTATGAGGAACACACTGAGGTGGTTTGGCCATGTGGAGAGGATGGACGGTGAAAGACTGACGAAGAGAGTGTATGTGAGTGAGGTGGAGGGGGGAAGAGGGAGGGGGAGGCCGAGGATGAGATGGAGAGATGGGGTGGAGAGGTATATGAGAGGGTGTGAGTTGGGAGCAAGGCAGTGAAATGGCGGGGAACAGGGCGACTTGGAGGCGATTTGTTTGTGGCCACCCCAAACGGGATTGAGGCGTCTGACAATAGATAGATAGATAGACAGAAACAAAATTAACACCAAGGATATCAGATGACATCGTAAACTTAGAGGAATACAGTTGCAGAAGAGATAGGAACTTTAAAAAAGGAGGAGGAATTATAATATTAACAAAGAAAAATCCAAAACTCAAAGAAATAGATCTAGATATACCATTACAAGTAGAACTGATTGCGGTAGAGATCAATACATCTGAAGGGAAAGTAACTGTAGGAAATTTATATATGCCACCAAGATCAAACACATGGGAATATGAGGATCTGGCAGAGAGTACAATTCAGAGTTTAAGAGCATTACTACACAGAATGGAAGGGAAATCGGAAAGAATTATACTAACCGGAGATTTTAATGAATACTCTAGATATAATAAGCCAAGAAGCTGCTGGGGCCAAAAGCTCCTGGATCTCGAGCAGGAGCTTCTCCTAACGCAACGTGTAAGGGAAAGCACCAGAAAAAGAGGACTCGATGTACCCTCACTGCTAGATCTTATATTTACTAGGCAAGAAAACGATATTGACAATTTAATGTATCACCCTCCATTCGGGAAAAGCGACCATGCAGTACTAAATTGGAACTTCAGGATTGCATATGACAGTTAACAGCAACGAAAGTTACAGAAAGAGCCTAAATTATAATAAGGGAAACTACCATAACCTAAAGAAGTACTTCCTAGAAAAAGATTGCGAAAAGGAGCTTAGAGGACAAGATTTGAATGCTATTTATAAAAAAAATCTGTGAACTTTATGAAATAGGAGTCCAGAAGTACATTCCACAGCACAAAGAAGCAGAAAAGAAAATAAAGAAATGGTTCAATACAAAATGTAAAAAATCAAAAGAAAATAGAGACTTGTGGAATAGATACTGAAGACACAATAGTGAAAGGGCATATAACAAGTATAAACACGCAAGAAATGATAATACAAGAATAAGGAGGGAAGTCCAAAAACAGTTTGTGCAGGACATCATAAATAAAAGTTTTGACCAGCCGAAGCTATTTTACAGCTACATCAGAAGCAAAACCAAAGTAAAAGGTAAAATACAATCCATTACGAATGAAGGGATCACCTATACACAAGAGAAGGATATTTGTGAAGCACTAAATAAGAATTTTCAATCAATTTTTACAGAAGAAAATAATTTTGAGAGGGATGATATGGAACATGCATGCCTACAAGTATTATGAGATATACAAATATTAGTAAAAGAAGTGCAGGAGGAGTTAAGTAAATTAGACAAAGGAAAAGCAAATGATCCTGATGAAATTTCATGCTGGGTGCTACATGAATGGGCAAAGGAGTTAAGCAAATCAATATCTTTAATTTTCAAGAAATCCTTGAGACAAGGTAAACTACCTGATATTTGGAAGAAAGCAAACATTGTTCCCTTATTCAGGAAAGGAAGTAGACAAAATGCACTCACCTACCGACCAGTATCGCTAACCAGTGTTGTAAGGTATTAGAAGAGCTGATAAGAAAAGTTTGGGTTAATCATCTAGAAGAACACAACATTATAACAGAAAGACAGTTTGGTTTCAGAAAGGGAAAATCATGTGTTACTACTCTCTTGAGCTAATATGATAGAGTAACAGAAACATTACAGAAAAATGAAGGATGGATGGACAGTATCTATTTAGATTTCAAGAAAGCATTTGACAGTACCTCACCAAAGACTTTTATGGAAACTGTACCATCAAGGAGGAATCCGAGGCAAACTGTATTGTTGGATGCAAGATTTTCTCAGAAAAAGGGAAATGAGAACAATACTAAGGGGAAATTACTCATCATGAAGAGAAGTGACTGGCGGAGTTCCACAGGGCTCAGTCCTGGCACCAATCATGTTTTTAGTGTATAAAAATGATATAGATAGCAACATTGAAATTGAAAGCTATCTAAATATGTTTGATGATGATGCAAAAATACAAGGGAAAATTACTAATGCAGACTCTTTCAAAGAGCTACAAGAAGAATTAAATAAACTTCATGATTGGAGCAATACATGGCAAATGGAATTCAATGTGGACAAGTGTCATGTAATCAAGTTTGGTAAAAGTGGAAAAAGACTTGATTGGGATTATAAGTTAGGAAATAAACCCTACACACATCAGAAAGAGAGAAGGACCTACGTCTGATTATCAATAACAGACTATCTCCGGCTGACCACATCAGTGAGAAGGTACGGAACATGTATACACTACTTGCAAATATGAAAATAGGATTCACGTATAGAAATCAAGACATGCTAAGAAAGATAGTAACATCATTCATCGGACCAACCCTGGAGTGTGCATCAGTAGTCTTGAGTCCTCATCTCAAATAACAAATAGATAAGACTGAAAATGTTCAAGAAGCCGCTACAAGAAGGGTACCAAGCTGAAGAGAAAATATCACAGGTAAATGAAATCGTCAGAAATTATCAAGATGAGGTACATAATATGTATGCTGAAATGGCGAAAGTAAACAATGATTTAGATACAAGGGTAGGAGAAAAAAAGCGTAAGAAAGGAAGTTTTAGAAGTTATAAAGAATAGTCCAAAACTAGTCAGGGAAGCTGTAGAGATTAACAAATCCATAGTAATCAGTGGCATAGGTGAAGAACAAATAAAAACAAGTATCTAAAGGGACAAAAAGGACATGGACAATATAATGAACATACTGCAGCAAATATCAGAGGATATCTGTGGGAAAGATACATAAGAACATAAAAGGCTAGGGAAATATGAAAGACGTAAGTCAAGGCCTCTGAAAGTAACATTCCAAAGTGCAAACACTGTAGAGAAAATACTAAAAAATGCCAACAAACTCATGGAAAAAGAGGAATTTAAAAAATATGGATAAAAAGATGCCTAACTCAAGAGGAATTGGATACACCAAAGGAGAAGAGGCAGGAAGCGAAAACAAAAAATCAGGAGAGAGGAATAGATTTTTTTTTTTTTTACAAACTGAATAGCAGGTACGAAAGTGGTACATAGCTAGAAGGGAATAAAAAAAGAAAAGGAGAATAATAGACTCAAGCTATGGCAAGTATGTAAACAAGATGATTAAGTTGATATACTCAAATGTAGATGGAATGGTATCTAAATTATTAGACATGAAAGGTTATACCACAGAAAAGGAACCCTACATTATTTGCCTAACAGAAACAAATTAAACCCCAAGTATATCAAACGAAACTCTAAACTTAGAGGAATACAATATATGGAGAAGAGATAGGAACTTAAAAAAAAGGAGGAGGATTTATAATATTAACACAGAAAAATCTACAAGTCAAAGAAATAGAAGTAGATATATGCTCATAGGTAGAACTGATTGCAGTAGAGTTTACTACATCTACAGGAATATTAATTGTAGCAAATTTATACATGCCTCCCAGAACAACCACCTGGGAAAGAGGCGTATATGAAGAGCTGGCAGAGAGTACAATTCAGAATTTAAGAGCATTACTACATAGAATGGAAAGGAAATCTGAGAGAATTATATTAATGGGAAATTTCAATACAAATATAAATTGGAATAATATAGATGTAAGAAGCCACGAAATCTGTTGGGACCAAAAGCTCCTGGACCTTGTGCAGGAGTTTTTCCTAACACAACACGTAAAGGAAAACACCAGAAAAAGAGGACGATTATCCATCAGTACTAGATCTTATATTTACTAGGCAAGAAAATTATATTGACAATATAATGTGTCATATCACCCTCCATTCAGCATAAGCGACCATGCAGTAATAAATTGCAACTTCGGGATTGCATATGACGTAGTTAACTGTAATGAGAGTTAGAAAAAGAGTCTAAACTACAAAAAGGGAAACTACCACGACCTAAAGATGTACTTCTTAGCAATAGATTGAGAAAAGGAGTTTAGAGGAGAAAATTTAAATGTTATATATAGAAAATTCCGTGAACTTTATGAAACATGGGTCCAAAATTTAATACCACAGCGCAAAGAATCAATAAAGAAAATAAGTAAATGGTTAAATACAGAATGTAAAAAGTCCAAGGAAAAAAGAGACTTGTCTCACAATAGTGAGACGGCATATAACAACTATAAACAGGCATGAAAACAGTATCCGAGGATAAGAAAGGAATCCCAAAGACAGTTTGAGGAAGACATTATAAATAAAAGTACTGATCAACCGAAGCTATTTTACAGCTACATCCGAAGCAAATCCAAAGTTATAATACAGTCCATTACGGACGAGGGGATCATATATGACAAGAGAAAGATATTAGTGAAGCACTAAATAAAAATTTCCAATCAGTTATTACAGAAGATAATAATTTTTAGAGAGATGATATGGACCAGGCATGCCCACACATATTACCAGATAAAAAAATATCAGAAAAAGAAATACAGGAGAAGTTAAGCAAATCAGACAAAGGAAAACCAAATGGTCCTGACGAAATATCATGTTGGGTGCTTCGTGAATGTGCAAAAGAATTAAGTAGACCAATATATCTAATATTCAAGGAATCCTTGGGTTGAAGAAAACCACCTTATATTTGGAAGAAAGCAAACATTTTTCCCCTGTTCAAGAAAAGTAATAGACAAAATCAACTCATATACCGACCACTATCACTAACAAGTGTTATAAGTAAGATATTGGAAAAGCTGATAAGGAAAGTATGGGTAAACCATCTAGAAGAACACAATATGATAACAGAAAAGGAGTTTGGTTTTAGAAAGGGAAAATCATGTTTTACCTATTAAGGTACTGTGATAGAGTTGCTGAAACATTACATAAGAGAAGGATGGGTGGACAGTATCTATCTAGATTTCAAGACAGCATTTGTCTCAATACCACAGCAAAGACTTTTATGGAAACTGTACCATCAAGGAGGAATCCAAGGCAACCTGTACTGTTAGATGCAAGATTTTCTCTGAAAAAGAGAAATGAAAACAGTACTAAGGGGAAATTACTCATCATGGAGGGAAGTGACCAACAGAGTTCCACAGGGCTCAATGCTGGCACCAATTATGATTTTTGTGTATATAAATGACATACCAACATTGGAAATGAAAGTTATGTAAATATGTTTACTGATGAT
Organism: Coenobita brevimanus; assembly: GCF_032717465.1. Lineage (NCBI taxonomy): Eukaryota > Metazoa > Arthropoda > Malacostraca > Decapoda > Coenobitidae > Coenobita > Coenobita brevimanus. The sequence goes on along the minus strand of NC_136999.1, from coordinate 46,788,212 downwards.
GCAAAAATACAAAGGAAAATTACTAACATAGACTCTTGTAGACATCTACAAGAAGAATTAAATAAACTTCATTAATGGGGCGATAAATGGCAAATGGAATTCAATGTGGACACGTGTCATGTAATTAAGTTTGGTAAAAGTGGAAAAGACCAGATTGGGGTTATAAGTAAGGAAGTAAAACCCTACACATATCAGAAAAAGAAAGGACCTAGGAGTAATTTTCAGTAACAGACTATCTCTGGTTGACCACATCAGTGAGACGGAAAGGAACATGTATACACTGCTTCCTAAAATGAGAATAGCATTCACATACATACATCAAGACATGCTGAGAAAGATAATAACATCATTCATCAGACCATCCCTGAAGTATGCATCAGTATTCTGGAATCCTCATCTCAAGAAAAACATAAGACTGAAAAAGTCCAAAAGGCTGCTGCAAGATGGGTACAAAGCTTAAGGGATCTAAACTATGAAGAAAAGAGTAAAAAAAAAAAATAATCTGCCAACACTACAGGAGAGAAGGAAAAGAGGAGACATGATTATGACACATAATCGTGTCTCAGGGAATGAGAAAATGGACATAAATGAGTACATAACCTATGGTGAAGCACCAGGAAGAGGACACTGCAAAAAAATCCATAAAAAGAGAAGTGATAAAGATGCAAGGAAATTCAGTTTCCCTAATAGGGCAATTGATCACTGGAATGCACTACCTAATGAAATAGTGTGTGTGCCAAAACAATTAATAAATTTAAGGATATTTATGATACAAGTGATATAATACACGGGACAGCATGAGCTTGACTCATTCCTGTTAAGATACAATTAGGTAAGAACACTTAGGTAAGATCACTCTTTCTCTCTCTCTCTCTCTCTCTCTCTCTCTCTCTCTCTCTCTCTTACACACACACACACACACACACAGCTGAGGTGCCAGAGAGGGAACAAGTACACCACATTGCTTTGCACTTGGCCAACCTTGGCCACAACTGGCCATACCTAAAGAGTATCTATTTATGAGGCAGGCTCTGTACTAAGTTAAACTAAATGGTGTTCTAATACAAAAGAGGAAGTTTAAATAAAAGTGTTAGTCACATAAGAGAATATAGGAAATTAGTGCAGGAATGCGCTGAGCAAACTCATCGGCTGTTTAGTCTGCTGTGTGCATCAAGGAATGCATACTTGTAAGTAGAATTTTCTTTCTCTTAGTACCACTAGATGACCACCATCTTTAGTATAGCGAATCTGGAAGGAGTTAAGAAAAGGGATAAAGGTAGAAAATAGGATGATGATTTCTACTAGGAACTGGTTGAAATAGAGATGTACAACAGGATAGTAGAGAGGGTACACAGGTTATAGAAGGCATTTCAGAGTGAAATGGATGAAATTAAGAAGCAATTGCACATGCAGGAGGAAGAAAATGAAAAAAAAAAATGTAAAGGAAGTAAACAAAAAAGACACAACAATTGATGAGCTGTCAGTTGAGGTGGATTCAATTAGAAGGAAGATTGGTGAAATGTCAGGCACAGTTGCCAACCCACAGTTGCCAACCCTGAGAGTATTATGGAAGAGTTCGTATGCTGAAATGGTGAAAGTAAAGAAAGACTTAGAAACAAGAGTCGAAGAAAAAAAGCATTAAAAAGGAAGTGAAAAAAATAATCCAAAATTGGTCAAAGATCCAGCATATAGCAACAGAGCTACAGTATAGTCATCTCTGGCATAGATGAGGAAGAAATATAAAAAAAAAACAAATTTTCGAGAGACGAAAAGGAGATGATAAATATAATGAGCATATTGAAGGAAGTATCAGAGGAAATCTGTAACTAAGACACAGAGGAACACAAAATGCTGGGGAAATATGAGAGAAATAAGTCAAGGCCCCTGAATGTAACCTTCCAGAATATAAACACTGTGGAGGAGATAGTAAAAATGCAAACAAACTTATGGATAAAGAGGAACTCAAAAACGTATGGATAAAAAGATGCCTAACTCAAGATGAACTTGGATTATTAAAATAGAAGAGGGAGGAGGCAGAAACAAAGAACAACGAAGATCAGAGGTAAAGAAGAACACTTTTTTTTTTTTTTTTTTACAAAGTAATTGGATTGCAGGTAGAAAAGTGGTACATAACCAGAAGGGAATAAAAGAGAGGAAGGTAGTAGACCCAAGTCATGACAAGTATGTAAACAAGATGATTAAGTTGAAGTACTCAAATGTAGATGGAATGGTAAATAAATTATTAGAGATGAATTATTGTATCAAAGAAAAGAAACCACATATTATTATCCTAACTGAAACTAAATTAACACCAAGGATATCAAATGTTACCCTGAACCTAGGGTAATACAATATATAGAGAAGAGATAGGAACTTAAAAAACAGAGGAGGAATTATAATATTAACAAAGAAAAATCTACAAGTCAAAGAAATAGAACTAGATATACCCACATAAGTAGAAATGATTGCAGTAGAGATTAATAATTATATCTGAAGGAAAAGTAATTGTGGCAAATACATACTTGCCACCCAGATCAAACACTTGGGAAAGAGGCGAATATGAAGACCTGGCAGAGAGCACAATTCAGAGTTTAAGACCATTACTACATAGAATGGAGGAGGAATCTGAAAGAATTATGTTAATTGCAGATTTCAGTGCAAATATATGCTGGAATACTCTAGATATAAAAAGCCAGGAAAGCTGTTGGGACCAAAAGCTCCTGGATCTTGTGCAGGAGTTTTTCCTAACACAACATGGAAAAGGAAACCATCAGAAAAAGAGGACTTGATGTACCATCAGTATTAGATCTTATATTAACTAGGCAAGAAAATGATATTGACAGTACGATGTATCACCCTCCATTCGGCAAAAGCGACCATGCAGAATTAAACGGCAACTTCAGGATTCCATATGACATAGCTAACTGTAATGAAAGTTACAAAACGAGCCTAAATTACGAAAAGGGCAACTACCATGACCTAAAGAAGTACTTCTTAGAAATAGACTGGGAAAAAGTTCTTAGAAGACAAAATTTAAATGTTATATATAGAAAATACTGTGAACTCTATGAAATTGGAGTCCGAAATTACATTCTACGGGACAAAGAAGCAGAAATGAAAATAACTTGCTTAATAAAGAATGTAAAAAATCAAAAGAAAAAAGACGCTTGTTGTGGAATAGATAGAAAGGACACGATAGTGACAGGGTATATAAAAACTATAAACAGGCAAGAACTGATTATACAAGAATAAGGAGAGAAGCCCGAGAGTATGAGGAAGATATGTAACGTGCTTGCCCACACATAATTACCAGATATACAAATATCAGGAAAAGAAATACAGGAGGAGTTAATTAAATTACACAAAGGAAAAGCAAATGGTCATGATCAAATTTCATGTTGGATGCTACATGAATGTGCAAAGGAGTTAAGTAGACCAATATCTTTAATACTCAAGGAATCCTTGGGTCAAGGTAAACTACCTGATATTTGGAAGAAAGCAAACATTGTTCCCCTATTGAAGAAAGGGAATAGACAAAATCCACACAACTACCGATCAGTATCACTAACCAATGTTGTAAGTAAGATAGTGGAAATGCTGATAAGAGATGTTTGGGTAAACCATCTAGAACACAATATGATAACAGAAAGGCAGTTTGGTTTCAGAAAGAGAAAATCATGTGTTACTATTCTGTTGAGCTACTATGATACAGTAACAGAAACATTACAGAAAAGAGAAGGTTGGATGGACAGTACTGTATCTATGTACATTTCTAGAAAGCATTTGACAGAGTAACGCACCAAAGACTTTTATGGAAACTGTACCATCAAGGAGGAATCCGAGGCAGACTGTAATGTTCGATGCAAGATTTTCTCAGAAAAAAGGAAATGAGAACAATACTAAGGTGAAATTACTCATCATGGAGGGAAGTGACCAGCGGAGCTCCACAGGGCTCAGTGCTGGCACCAATTATGTTTTTAGTGTATACGACAGAGTAACACGGGAAATGAAAGCTACAAAAATATGTTTGCTGATGATGCAAAAATACAAAGGAGCATTGCTAACACAGACTCTTGTAGAGAGCTACAAGAAGTAATCTATTAAACTTCATGAATGTAGTCATAATTGGCAAATAGAATTCAGTGTGGACAAGTGTCATGTAATTAAGTTTGGTACAAGTGGTATTATTATAAGTTAGGATGTAAAACCCGGCATATATCGGAAAAGAGAAGGACCTAGGTGTGATTATCAATGATTTTTTTTTTTTTTTTTTTTTTTTTATGTGTCCGACTCAGGGCATAGGCTCCACAGCCTGCTCTCAAGGCCCAGTAGTCCTCCTACATACCATACTCCTCTCTACATGTCACCACTTCGGCACTAACACCCACCGTCCATATTGAATACATGCTAGGGCTGTCTCATACAGGACTGGTGTATTGGTATTAGCGGGGGTACTTTTATGACATGTCGGCGGGTCATCTGGTAATCTCCGGTTGCCCTCATCAGTGAGAAGGAACGGAACATGTATACACTGCTTGGTAATATGAGAACAGCATTCAGACTTATAAATGAAGATATGCTGAAAAATATAATAACATCATTCATCAGACCAACCCTGGAGTATAAATCAGTAGTCTGGAATCCTCATCTCAAGAAACACATTGATAAGATTGAAAAAGTTCAAAGGGTCATTACAAGATGGGTACAAAGCTTAAGGTATCTAAGCTACGAAGAAAGGCTTTGAAAACTGAATCTGTCAATACTACAGGAGAGAAGGAAAATAGGAGACATGATTATGCTATATAACTGCACATCATGGAAGGAGAAAATAGACATAAATGAGTATATAAGCTATGGGGAAACATCAGCAATAGGACACTGCAATAAGCTGCTTAAAAAGAGAGGTGATAAAGACGTAAGGAAATTTTGTGTCCCAAACAAGGTAACTGATCAGGGGAATGCACTACCAAATGAAATAGCGTGTGCCAAAACAATTCATAAATTTAAGGTTATGTATGATAATGTTTAATACATGGGACAGCACGGGCTTGACTCAATCCTGTAACGATACAACACACACACACAATTTTCCCAAGTAGTCAAACATACCCCAGATGCTTGCGAGTTATCTTAGCATCTATAAAGTAACTAGTTAAGGAGCGATGTCCTTGGAAGCCTAGGTAATTTTCAGACAAAACTAATGCCACCCAGAAACAGAAGAATCCGACAGTGGTAGCTCAAGTTGTGGCATCAATATAACATAAGTGTATCAGTGTACAGTCAAATGCAAATGTTGTTCACTTTTATCGCCAGTCTCATCGCGAGAACCATTGATGCTTGAATGACACATAGCGGACAAATATATATATTATCACCCACAGATGGATGATGATATGCAACTCTGTCCACGGTGTCACATTAATTCAAACTTTTATTAATCCAGCCATGAAAGAGGAGTTGGACAGGCTTACAGACCTTTGCATTTAACTGTACATCGTGTTGTGCTGGTATACCCGGGCGGCTGCACTGCCTGGTTATACAAGCATTCTTTATCTGCTTCCCTCATCCCGAAAGGACGAGGATGGAGTGCCGGAGGGCGGTAACGCAAGCCTGCAGTCCATCGGGTGCACGATTCAAACAAGCCTGAGGCAGCAACAACAGCAACAGCAACATCATCTATATCTGCATCAACATCATCATCATCATCATCATCATCATTATCAACATCATCATCATGAACATCATTAACATAAACGTAGCCATCAGCAACAACAACAACAACAACAACCTTGACATAGTTGGTTATAAAAATGGCCTGAAGTCACGGGTCACCTATTCCCCCCACTCTCAGAACAGAAGGTCTCTTCAGGCTGAAGACGCATTTCTTTTATTTAATTCTTGCTGTACACATATGATTTCATTCAGCTTGGGAAATATCTCTCGTACTGAGGGTTTGATGAGGGATGTATTTACTCTTCCAGTTCACAATCTCCCCTAGAATAAAATTCGTACGTAATGGGCGCGTTCACAAACTGAAGATTGCCAATGATCGCCGGGCAACTTAACTGACAAGTCGGTCAACTACTCCCGACTCGCACAACCATATATTTTCTAAAAACCCCTCCATGATATTTAGTGATGAAGAGTAAATAAATTCTTCAGTACTGTAATCAATGTATATTGTACCAGTTTTCTATACATGTAAGTAAAATACTGCAGAACAGTTACTAGAATGCATAAAACAAGTGGTCCATTAGCATTCATCATATAGTATTAGAAGTCTCGCTGCATGCCAAATCTGAAACGCTTATCACTTAGACATCAAAGAGATTAATGTTTCATCTGAAACATGTTGAAGAGAGTATACTGACTATACGTTAAAAAAAAGGTGCAATTTATGAAGCCGAAATCAGGTGAAGATGAAGCCACCGCCCGAAAATCTCAAGTACTGATGTTTCCAGGAAGACAACAGCCAAACATACCGGTGTCGAATGAACACTTGTGTTCGGGAGGTCGCGATTGAGCTCTCGATTATCGTGAATATCTAATAGTACAGCAAAATGGGGGTTACAAGAGAAACTTGTGAAGGATGTGGGAAGAAGAGCATGCCAAAAGAGGCCAAAAAATGCGAAGAATGCATGGAGCAAGATGCAAACAGACAGGCCCACTGCGGGGTCTGCAGCAGGAGGGTGAAAGAGGAGGACAACGGCCTATGTTGTGATGCCTGTAAGGATTGGTTTTACACATGCTGCGACAAAGTAAATGTGGAATTGTACTGAGTACTGCAGACATATGAATTTCTGATGTGGTTTTGCAGAAAGTGTAAGCCACGAGTGGAGGGATGTGTCGAGAAAGTTAAGACCCTAAAGAAAGACATGCTTAAACTCAGTGATAGAGAGCTAGAAGAATGTAGGGCTGAAGAAAAATATATATATACTGTGGAGGAAGTGATGGAACTGGTATTGGAGAATCTGTCAGAATGGAAGGAAACGGAGAAAAAAAATAACATTGTAATTTATGCAGGGGGCAGAATGAGAGAACCAACAGGAGAGAACAGGTGGATAATGTTATGTGCCAGGATTTGTTCACCAACAGTCCAGGAATGGAAGATTATCATGTACAGAAATTTATAAGGGTAGGGAAAAGAACAAAAGGAGGGAACAGACCAATGCAGGTGAAGCTAAATAATGAAAGACAAAAATGGAACATATTAGGGAATGCCAAGACGCTGAAACATGAGCAAGACCCAAGGAAGAAGAAAATAGTCATATCGACTGATATGGCAAAAAAGGAAAGAAAAAGAACAAATTGTTAACCTTAGGTCACATTCACGGATGAAACGCCAGATGAAGCCGGAGGACTGGTCCACCATCATCCATGGAGATCTCTGGGCACCGTAGAGTAGACGGCCTGTCGTCCGGCTGCATCCTTGGTCATCCTGCATCGTTAAGCTGGACAGGCGTAAAAAATGAGCGGTGTTCATTATTTCTTACCGGATCTCTCAGAAGAAAACGATCTGTGTTGATGACGGGAGCTGCCGGGAACTGGCAGGAGCCTCTGTGAACACACTGAAAATGTCCCTGTGTGGCTTTTAGAGAACGGGGCCATCCGGGAGTCGTAATTTCATTCAGGACAGCTCGGAGAATTTCCTCAAGTATCGCAGGGTCCATTCTTAAGAAATTCCTGAAGCCAGTCACATTTTCTGTTGTAAGTTAATTCACCAACTTCTCATACTGGCCATACATGGGTCTTCTGAGAAGCCGAGGTTTAACCCACAAGCGTTTCCTCTTTTGTCTTTTTCTTCTCTGTTCTTCTTGGCTCTGTGTTAGCACAATCATTTTTGCTGCCAGTAGGTCCATTTCAGCTGTAGCCAACTGCAGTTGTTGTAATCAGCATGCTCTGAAGAAATATACGTCTTGTCTGTTGATGTTCAATCTCCAAAATAAGTAGCAGAATGAGGAACAGCCTCTATGGCATTCTTTTATATGCATCGTGAGGCAGCACTGACTACAGTCCGGCGACAATAGGAAAAAACTGCCTGGAGATTGCCTAGGTCCTTCTAGGCACCGTGTAAATCCGTCTTCCTCCATATGTTTTGGCTTCAGTCCGGTGCCATCCGCAAATACACCGGGAACATCTCTGGCAAGGATCGGCTAGTGACCGCGGTTTGCTGGGAATAGACCCTAATTTTCCATTTGCCTGCCGTGCTCAGACCGGCTTCGATGACGTCACAGCATCTTGATACGCCGGATCACCCCGGATGGCCGAAATTTCTCGTCCGGCTTCATCTGCCGTTTCATCCGTTAATGTGTGACAGAGGCCTTAAGGGAGGAACTGAAGAGGAAAAGGGATCATGGAGAACAAGGGTGGATGATAAAGCAGGGAAAACTGGTGAGATTCAGGCAGAAGGGTCAACGAGAATGAAATAAGGAATCTGAGGAGGAAGAAATCTCAGCAGTGGAGGAGAAAAGACGTTCAAGAAACTATAACATTAAAGTTACTTAATATACAAGGTCCTACTAAAGTGAAACTAGCTGAAGTGGAAAAGTTATTAGAAAATACACATGACATAATTTTACTCACTGATACACAGCAGAAAATAGATATACGTAATAGAGCAAATGGCATATGTAAGGTGGACAGCATGAGAGCAAGTAATGAAAAAGAAAAAGGTGGAGGTCTAATGATTATGCATAGAAAAGTGAATATCAGAATTAAGGCAACTAAAAACTGTAAATAGTGATCTACTCTATGCTAGTCTAAAAAAACAAAAGTACAAAATATGAGTTAAAAGTAATATTAATGTAGTTTGCAGAAGCTGATAGACCAAAGAATATTTCTCTAAAAACTGAAACTTCAAAAAAACTTGAAACAATAGAAGAGGAACTAGTTTTCTTTCTAGGAGACTTTAACGGATATGTTGGGCTTATTGTAAGCCAAAACTTAAATAACAATGGACAAATCATCATAGATTTATTGGAAAATTTCAACTTAATCATGCTAAATGATAATCAAGAGTGCAACGGGGTCATTACATGGAGCAGATGGGACCAAAACAGCACAACAGACTATGTACTAGTGAACGAAAGTGCTCATGATATGTTCATTTGTGTGGAAATAGATGAAAAACAAACCATAATTGATGTCTCTGATCACAACCTTGTACCACTTAAGATAAAGAGGCCAAACTCCAGGAAACCAAACTTCAAGAAAGGTAAATGGTACAAAAAGGAGTTTTATAAAACAGATGAAGCCCCAGTGAATAAAAAACGAAACCTACTAGAGACAGTGATTCACGAGAAAGAGGTGGCAAATGTGGAACAGTTGGATAAAGCCATTAAAAGAAGTACAGACAGAGTATTAAAAAGAACAGTAAAAATGAACCTAGACTCAGAGATAAAGGATATCAAAGAACCAATTGGGATGAACGAAGAAATTAGGAAAGGAATACAGGAAAGAAAAAGACTAAATACATTGAAGAGGTATGCACAAACATAACCTGAGAAAGAGAGACTTAATAATGAGTACCTGATCCAGAAGAAGAAAGTCCAAAAGATGATTAGGGAAGAAATATATGTACATGAAAAGAAACTAACAAAAGAGATAAAGGACAGCAGTGACAGGAGTAAGCAAATGTTGAACTACATAGACAAACTGAGGAGGAGAAATAGAAGCAAAGAAAATGAAGTCTGCTTGTATGATATGGAAGGCAAGCAGCTGCAGGAAACAGAAGCAAAGGAAAGACTGGAAGAAACATGGAAATCAATATACCAGCAACATGAAAACATGTAGGAAGTGTGGACATCAGAAGCACAAAGAAAATACATGAACATTCACAGTACAGAACTAGCACAAGGTAACATTGCAACTCAAGGAAACAGAGTTCCCAGAACACCTGACAGAGCACTTTCACATGGCGGTGGAGATAAAGAAGACAGAAATAAGACTAATGGACTTGGAGGGTATCATAAGAAAAAGGGTGGCAGAGGTACTACAAAATCTAAAGAATAAAAAGGCGGTTGTGCCAGATAATATAAAACCTGAGTTTCACAAATGTTTGCTGAAAAGTGACAAATGTATGAAGACAATAATTAATGTAAACAATAAAATACTAGAAGAAGAAGACATACCAGAAAAATGGAGAATATCGAGAGCAAAAATGATACCCCCCAAAAAAAATAATAATAACAAACCCACGGCAAAACAACTCGGACCTATAGCCTTGACTAATTACTCGTACAAAATATTTATGAGCCTGTTAAAGACAAAAATGGAAAGACACATAGAAAAAAAAAATATGAAAAGCAGGATACTCAGATGGGTTTCACTACAGGTGGAAGAATCGAAGATGACCTGGTGATACTTCAGTACTATGTGGAAAAGAGCTACATATTGAAAAGGCCACTGAGTGTAACATCTATCGATTACAGCAAAGTCTATGACTTCATCAAACAAGAAATGCTATTAAAGTCTTTAATGAAATCCAAGTTTCATTCAAAGATAACTGAAGTCATTGGCTATGTATATAAAACCGACAAAACTGTAATAAACCTAAACAACAATGTGAAAAGTGAAATTAACATAAGTGGCATCAGACAAGGTTGCACAGGCTCTACTCCATTAAGATACTGTAATTCTGCAAACCATGGAAGGAGGGATTACTGGATTCTTGACTGAAACTTTCAAACTGAATATGTTGTTCTTTCCTAAGGATGGCTTACAGTTTTCAAAAACAGTGGAAGAGGCAAGGAACAATATCCAGAAATGAATAAATGTAAGCAGAGAGTATGTCTTAGAAATTTATAAGGATGAGAGTAACATTATAATATATAATATGAAAGACCATCCAGAAGAAATGGAAGGAATCAGAGTTGCGGTCAGCATTAAGTATTTGGGACTAACCATTACAAATATGAGGAATATGTTTGGAAGACAGAAGGAGATCATGATAGAAAAGGTTGAGAAAATGGCCATATTATCCAGGAACAAAAAAAAGTTGCAACAAGATAATGACAGGGAAAGTGTACTGGAAGAGCCTGGCCCTACCATCAGTGCTGTATGGCAGCAACATTATTAGCCTAACAAAATCAGAAATCAAGAAGCTTCTGAAAGTAGAAAAAAAAAGTACCTAGACAAATGCTTGGAGCAACTAAATTTACACCAGTTTGTACCCTTAGAGAAGTGGGAGCCTCATCAGTGTTAGCAGGGGTAATGGAAGGAGAAATTCAATACGAAAGGGGCATATTTCAAGAAGGAAAAGATAGTGGAGGAAACAACAGAAATGACTTGTTGGGAGATTATATTAGAAATGCAAGATAAGAAATACAAATGGCTTGAGGACATCATCAAATATATGGGAGAAATTGAACTAGATTTACATTAATAAAGTGACAACAAAGAAGAAAGAGGACATAAAAGAACTGATAAGGAAATGGGATACAGCAAAGTGGAAAGAAGATATAATGAGCAAATCAAGACTTTTTATTTTTAAGGAGTGGAAGAGTATAATAAAAAGTGAAGAAGACATAAATGATAATACCCTGGCTTCAGTAACTTTTTTTAAAGCACAATCAAACACACTGCTTCTAAAGGACAACAAATGATTACAAGAGAGTGAATGGCGCGTGAAATGTATGGTGCAACGTTAGAGGACGTTATTCATTTTCTTTTTCTTTGTCCACTCCTGTCGGGGATCAGAGCTAAAGATCTAAGGCTGCAACAATGGTATTTTGAAAATAAAACAAATATAATGGGAAATTTCCTGCTTACAATGGAGAAAAATCAAATTATACACCAGATGTGGAAATTGAGAGAGAATAGGAAGAGGTGTTAAGGAGACACCGTTGGAAAGGCAAAGCTTTCGCACAATCGTTATCATCATCGGCGGGGGCGTGTGCTGAGTAGCTTCATCTGATTCCAAAAAATATTTTTCAGCCAAACGACTTCATGTTAGCATTACGGATAGACATATATGTCGGAAAGTTTTATTTGATTAAAACTATAATAAAGACATGGCTGAGAATGTCGGTAATCGGTTTTGAGCTACGAAGAATATTTGTCCCTACGTTTAGACGGTTATGTTTTGTTAGTTCAGTGATTCCCTTCAACTTTATCGTAATGAGGCGTCCCTTCCTGAGAATATATGATAATAAAATTATACTAATGAACGAAGTGATGAAGGAAACATTTACAAAACAGTACTTTAGTTGACCGCATTTTTATTATTCAAATTAAATTATCAGGTGAAGATTGGCAACTTCTAAGAGTTTCTCAATGCTCTTGTAAGCAAGAAGTTTACTGGGGAAAAAAAAAATCAGTGGAGTGAAGGGGTTAAGAAACGCTGCCCTAAGGTGGAGAAAATGATGTGGTGATACTGATTCCTCTATATAAAAATACAGAAAAATACATAGAGAGACTGGTTTGCTCTCAGGGAACAACAGCTTGTAGAGGAAAAGTATTATTAACGTAGCCACAAACAGCATTTCCGATTTTGTCCAGAAGTTCGTCATACTCACCTTGATTTTTTCCCACTAAAGATGACATAGTTCAAGATGTCGAAATGGCTGGACATAATAAAGATGATGTTTCTGGCTACGTTAATACTATGTTTCCTCTAAATGATATGGTAGTGAAGCATGTGTAGGGGTTAACGGACATCTAGGTGAATGGTTCACGATCGGTGTGAGCGTGCGACAAGGTTGTCTGATGTCCCCAATGTTTGTTCAATATATAAATGAATGGGGTGATGAGAGAAGTAAAAACACGAGAAATGGAGAGTGGGGTGGCGTTGGTAATGAATGGTGATGGATGGAATATCTCAAATTTATGCTGATGATGCAGTACTACGTGCAAATGCCAGAGAAGAACTTGGTAGGCTAGTGCAGAGTTTTGTTGATGTCTGTGAGAGTCGTGCCTTGACAGTAAATGCAGACAAGAGTAAAGTGTGGTTATTGAGAGAAAAGGTGACTCCCTGTGTGATGTTACAGTGAATGGAGTCTGGTATTGGTGAGAGAGTTCAAGTACCTGGGGACAGTGATAAAAAAGAGAGGAAAATATGCAAAAGAAGTGGAAAGTAGATTGACACAAGGAAGGAAAGTTGCTGGTGCAATGAAGGCCATGATAAGAAACAGAGGCTTGAGTGTTGCACATGCACGAGGCTTACATGAAGGAGTGTTAGTGCCAACTGTAACATATGGATGTGGACTATGGTGTGGCACGAAAATGAAAAGTCAAGAGTGAGAGCAGTGAAGATAGGACTGCTGAGGAATGTACGTGGAGCACAGAGAATGGATAGGATACGAAATAACGTGATTCGTGAAAGATGTGGAGTTAGGAAGTGTGTGGACACCTAATCGAGGAAAGTGTACTGAGGTGGTTTGGCCTTGTGGAGAGAATGGGTAATAAAAGAGTTGAAAAACGTATATCTGAGCGAATTTGAAGGAGGGAGGAGGCGAGGTAGGCCAAGGAGAAGGTCGAGGGATATGGTGAATGAGTGTGTGAGGAAGAGAGGTTTGGAAGTAGGTGAGGCTATGGAACTGACAAGAAGTTGAGCTGGCTGGATAAATTTTGTGAGGAAAAGTGCATGGTCAGGGATTTGGCACCCCTTTTAAACATGACAGTGTCCAAATTGACCCTATCGCCTACGTTTAGGTGAAGCAAGAAAACGTGGTGAATGTTTTTGGCTTACCAGAAACAGCGAGGATTCCAGGGGCTTGAATGATGAGTGAATGGATGCATGGTCCATTTAATTTGGCAGAATTAAGGCTGTCTGGACGTTGCTACACCTCACCCTGCCCTAATGTGGGAATGGAGGTCCAGATGATGATGATGATGATGATGATATATATATATATATATATATATATATATATATATATATATATATATATATATATATATATGTTTATCTCTCTCTCTCTCTCTCTCTCTATGTATATATATATATATATATATATATAGAGAGAGAGAGAGAGAGAGAGAGAGAGAGACCCTGTGGTACAGAGGTAGAGTGTGCGTTTCGTACACGGGTGGGCCAGGGTTCGCGCCCCGCCAGGGTAATAAACTTTGGGAGTGTTCATCCGGCCACGTATTGCATTGTCGGACACAAGGGGTGCTGTGGTTGAACCAGTGTTGCTTACTGGGTGCTTGCACCCAGTCGGCTTGCGCGGGCCGATTACACTTGGTTCACAGACTGCACATACATCCAAAGCCACTCGAGCACTACAATTACACTTCCAAACACTTCTCACCCTACATGCAATCTCTAACAGACAGCCTAAGCCACTTGGTAGAGTTCGGTGGGGATAGGCCAGTCCTGCAGTGGATACTCAAACGGCTGATGATGATGATTTTATATATATATATATATATATATATATATATATATATATATATATATATATATATATATATATATATTGTTACGGAACAGAGAAAAATAATGTACACTTTAAGTGAGAATACTATAATCACTACTGTCCCGTAAAGGTCCAGGTTCAAAACAAAAGAGTTAGGTAAAATTACAAGTTAAAGTTTAATGCTCAAAATAACAACAAAACATTCAGGACTCATAAGGATAATGTAATGGCAAAAACAGGTTAAATATATGGTTAACTGCAATAGCCTCTATTAACACGAAATTAGCATGAGTAAATTTATCTAAGTCAGCCCTGTTAAAATGAGATACCAGATAATACTCAGTGAATGCCAGATATATTATTACAGATACAAAATATTATTAATGATGGCTGACAATAAGAACCTTACATAAATTACAAAAACCCTACTAGGCATAAGAATCAACACCTTACGCTACACAGTACAAGAAAAAATGCAATAACAGTTATACTCAAATTACACACAGCTGCTAGATGGTTGGAGACTTCCTGACCACTCACAATAATAATAACTGTACAGGGGAGGACAGAGATGTGAGCAAAATGAGGAGTAGATCTAATTGGCAATGATGCAGAGACTGAGCTCATTATATAGGGGCCGGCAGAGCTTGATACAACTTGTAAGAAGGACGCGCAAATGAAGCCATGGGGACAAAGAGTTCACAATCCCGCTCTGAACAACAGAAAGAACGACCTAATCTACTATAACGGTAGAAGGGGGGAGTGAGGCTGAACACGCTCGTGATCAAACATGCAGCATACTGTGCGTTAAAATTACACAAAGGATGATGAAATCATAGGCTATGTAACAATATATATATATATATATATATATATATATATATATATATATATATATATATGTTATGAGTCCATATTATATCTATCTATCTATCTATTATGATTTGTAAATATAATATGGACTCATAACACCGAAAAAAAATCTATTAATTTCCTAATATGGGCATACTGTCACCTTCTAGGAGCTCATATGGTAGTTTTTTATCTGTTCCATATATAATGAAATGTGGTGTGTCACCTATGGATTTATTTATAGATCCATTAATTGAGGCTTCTACTCTGGGAATCCAATCATCCCAGCTTGCATAATTTTCACTGAGAATGTGTCGTAGCACATCTAATACTTTATTATTTTGTCTCTCTACCAACCCATTCGATGCTGGGTGATAGGCTAAAACGTTAACCTTTTTGATGATGTATTGTTTACATATTTCTTGTAAGATCTCAGAATTAAATTCTCCTCCATTATCACTTATTATTAGTACCTTTGGGGTAGTAAAACGACATATTACATCATCTGTTATTGCCTTTGCTACTGTCTCTGCTGTCTTATCTTTAATTGGAGCTAAAATGACATAACGGGAAAAATGATCCGTTGCTACGTATAGGTATTGGTTATTATTGTATGATAATGGCATCTTGAGTAAATCAGCCGCGACAACGTCCCATGGTTGATGTGGTACAGGGTAATTACCCATCAGTGCAGGTGTGATTGGGTATCCTTTGTGTTTCGCACATGATTCGCATCTGTCTATATGATTGTTTATATCTTTTCGTAATGAAGGCCAGTAATATAACAGTTGGGCTTGGTTGAATGTCTTATCCTTTCCAGGATGTCCTGCATGTGGGCTATCGTGTATCGTTCGTAACTGAAGACCTGTTCACAGTATACCAAATACATCCCTTCCCCAATAAAAATAACAACACTTTGGTCATCATCAACATCAACACAGACACCGAACTCATCATGGTCTCCAAGAGACGGGACACTGTCACATTGTTACTTACTTTGGAAAACTCAAATTGGATAACAGATGATGGAAAGATGTCCCCAGACCTCGTCGTGGACATCATTGATTATGTAGCTGCCTTGCGTAAATTACCTGATAGGACCCTTAAGATCGTCAAGACGATCGCGTACAACCCAGGCATGTGCTTACTAGACTTAATGAACGAGGTAGAGATGCAGTGCAGTAAAGCAGGTATGGTCGACACATCTGCACATTCAAGTAGAATGAGAGTTCCTGAGACAGTATCAGCTGTGAAAACATCTACACCGACCCCAAACAGAGAACAAAATCGATCGCGACCTGAAAGCAGGCAGAGCAAACAACCAAACATGACGAGGCCTCGATCACAGACGCCAGGCTACAGGCAGTTTCATAAGTTTTTGCACAGCCCGAGCAGGTCTCGCGCCATAAACAACACTACTTATGGGAAGTCACCTCGTAGATCACAGTCAAGGGATAGGTCCATTCTATGTCATTATTGTGCAAAACCAGGACACACAAGGTATGAATGCTTTATCAAAGCAAAAGAGGACAAACAAAAGAGACAAGGATTTGGTTCTTACTGTAGGCATCATAGATACCAAGGGCAATGGACCAGTGACTGCAAAACAGTAGAAAAAATTGTGTCTATGTTCAAATCGGGGGAAGACCAAGTCATGACAAAAAACGAACAAACGTAAAGAAAAACAAGTCTAAAATTCACATAGGAGGCATGTTGGGAAATGAGTGTATCTTGATACCAGCTGTATATGAGGATAAAACTGTCCCAAAATTCTCTGGCACAGAAAATGATCACATTGATGTCATTTCATTAGTCAGTCAGTGCGAACAAATGTTCATCAAGCGCCACATACTAGATGAACAAGAGAAAATTGCTATTTTTTCATCTTGCATAGGCCAGCGAAAGTACACACCTCTACGATCTGTATCAAGTGGGTAAAATTATACTTACTCATTTCTTCTCAGTGCTAAAATTAGCTAAATTCAACTTTTTTTACTTATTTCCATATATACACTTATACACTCACTATCTATAATTTATTTCAACTTATTTACTCATCTATTTTGTTAGGACATAAATAAACAAAAGGCGTATTTCATAACACCATATCTTGATGACAGGAATATTTTCGCCACCACCCACGTTAATACCAGATGACACACAATTAGCCACAACAACAGACTCACAATTAGGAGAGCACCAAGGCAACACACCCCTTGTACAAACTTCACCACAAACTAAAGACCAAGAAATAAATACGGCAGTTTCAGATGATGAGTGGGAAACCCCCTCTGACATAGCAAGTGAGGACTTTGTCGCTGACTTGCACACGTATGCCAATATACTTAACAGGGTTCACCGGTCCGGTCGAACATATTCCACCATTCCCTCACACAACCATAAACAAGTCCAAGTTAAATTAACAGAGCAAACAGTGAAAATGAATCAAGAAACAAATACCGAGGATCTCACAACCGCTCATCCACAAGTTCAGTATATATATATATATATATATATATATATATAACTTCTCTACAAGTAACTACAAAGTCCTTTTTGTGACATTTGGTAGCAGCGAACGTATACGAACCTCGTCTATGATTCAACAGTGAATTCCTACAAAATATCAAGATTGAAAACCAAAAAATACCTCTCACAACCAACAACTCAATCAGCTCCTGACAGTATTCTCTCCAACCCCCCCTCCGTCTCCCCGATCATCACGTTGATGTAAAGGTGAAGAGGTCACAGGACGCCTTGCAAGTAGTGTTAAAAAGTACTGATTCAAACAATCTTGTAATTTCTACGACGAACCAACGAACTACAACCATCTACGATCAACTACAAGTAACAACTCTACGAGTCGTCTGTATAATCTTCTACACGCTCCTACAAGCAGCGGCAGTCTTCATCCTACAACGAGTAAATCACAAGGAAAAAGGACCGAGAATACATCAAGAAAGAAAAAACAAACAAACAAACAAACGAAGAGTGAGACACGACTCACGACTCACAACTACCAGACCTCACCCTCCTCTGCTACATCCTCCCAACCTCCACCGCTGACGCAGGAGTGAAGAGGTCAAGACAACGAAGCGAATACCAAGCCAATATTCACAACTCATCTTACTCACTCATCTTCACTCAAGTTACTCATCGTTACTCATTTACTCACCACAGCTACCAGTGTGGGAAGTCGACGTCACCATACGTATCAACGTGTGTCTGACACCCCACAACACGTCAATCACCCCGTGAAGGACAACGCTATCACCGCGTGCAACTCCACTCACACCACTTCCACCACGGTAAAATTTAGTGAGTTACATAGTTACTTCATTCATATGATACACAGTGATAGACGACACATTTTGCACAGACAAATAAACCTGCTGTATAGTTACAACTTAAATACATATACCTACTTCAATTATCTTCATAATTCAATCATTCAATACTTGCACCAACAATAAATATTCTACACTGTATATATTCATTCATTTATTATGGCACTTATTTACCACCAACGAGTGTTACCATTTATACCTACTTAAAATACGTGTTTCATACATACAACTATACATTATTACATCTACAAAGTGATAAAGAAAATATACCATCACAGTTACTTAGTGAGCGATTAAAAGAACTGTATTTAACATTTATTAATTAAAGCTACCTAGTGGAAACAGATTAATTAAGTTACAAGGAAAACCAGAAAAAAAAAATGGCGGACACAAAATGACGTTAGCAAGAATGAACATCAACACAATCGTGAAGACAATGATTTCCACACAGTGCTGACACATATATTGCCCACGATAGGTACAAGTGAACAACAAGTCAATGTATATAGTTAATACTGAATATAGTGTATATATATTTTTTATATAAAATAACAAAATATAGGACTATATAATATAATTTTCAGTAATATCTGTGCAATATAAACTAAACCTTAAAAAAGGATCCCAAGGAAATTAGCCAGCAATTATGCAACCACGAACAACACAGAAAAAGCGTAGACAAACGAAGAAAAACAAACTATAGAAAATTAATACATACAAAAAAAAAGAAAGAAAGAAAAAGAAATAGAGTAAGATCACATAACAAACAAATGAAAATAAGTGTAAGTGTTACTACAAATGCCAAAATACCACATAAACTACAAACAAAAAAGCAAATTGTTGTCTCCACAAGCTAGTGACATGGCACATCATATCATCGACCGCAGCATGACCGGATTCAATGTCAGGACTGCAATTATTACAATTATGTAACTACAAACGATATGTAACAATTATGTAACGACAAACGATTGCATTATGTTACACTTGCTACAATTATGTAACTACAAACAATATGTAACAATTATGTAACAGTTGCATTAACAAGATGTAACTTTTATGTAACTTTAACTACAATTATGTAACTACAAACAATATGTAACAATTATGTAACAGTTGCATTAAAAAGATGTAACTTTTATGTAACTTTAACTACAATTATGTAACTACAAACAATATATAACAATTATGTAACAGTTGCATTAACAAGATGTAACTTTTATGTAACTTTAACTACAATTATGTAACTACAAACAATATATAACAATTATGTAACGGTTGCATTAACAAGATGTAACTTTTATGTAACTTTAACTACAATTATGTAACTACAAACAATATGTAACAATTATGTAACAGTTGCATTAACAAGATGTAACTTTTATGTAACTTTAAATACAGTTATAAGGCCAACACAATTATGTAACAGTTGCATTAACAAAATGTAACTATAATTATAAGGCCAACACAATTATGCATTACCACAATATTATGTAACAATTCTTAAAATGTTACAATTATGTATTACTACAATGTTACTACAATGTAACAATTACAATATAATTATGTAACAATTCACAATGTTACAATTGTGTATTACCACAATGTTACTACAATATTATATAGAGTCATACAATTATACCACAATTCTGTACTACCAGTATCATACAAGTTAGGTGAAATATTAGACATTACTAAAGGGATAACTCAATATGTAATCTATAACCTAGCAGTATTACCATTGCACAGTTATATACGTATGTCTGTTATACATACACGTCTTACAAAATGTCATACAACAACCATTGCATATATTCAAATATGTATACAACTTGTTTAAAATGTAATATTACTGGATCATTGCAATTTACTATGAATGTTATATGTATACAATATTATAATCAATATTATGTACTAATAGATTAGCATATGTCAATGATAATTGCTGTCGGAGGACCTTCAGCGGCGCAGCCGAGCAATGTTATGAGTCCATATTTTATTTACAAATCATAATAGATAGACAGATAAATAGACAGATAGACAGCTCTATGATAGCCTGGGAAAGGGAAATGATCTTGCAAGTTAACTGAGGAAAAGCTGACGACAGATTAGGAAGTAGCAATGTCAGGAGATGATGCAGGCAGTTTGTCAGCGAGATAGCAGGGGAACAAAGCCTAGTGACATACACACATACTCACACACAGGTTTCTGGAACTTTTCAACCACAGTGTAACACACGTGACACGACCCCTGTTTCACCAGAATTTAGGAAAAAGAGCTCAGAAGGAGAGAGGCCATAGAATCGGCAGGTACTAGAGAGAAAGGCTTAGCAACTTGGAAGAGAGAGAGAGAGAGAGCGAGACAGGGAGGTAGCTAGTGGGACTCTACTTATACTTCACTCGTGTGTGAGAGATTTTGTTATTATTCCAAGACAAATAAAAATAGTCCCATACTATTCTTTACCTCTCCTGTCATTGAATGACAAAAGGGAACCAAGATTTTCTACTTACAAAACTACTCAAGTATAACAACCGCTTGTCTACAACTTTAATATATACAAAACATCACTATAAAGAAGTTACAAAGTCCATTGTGTATATATATATATATATATATATATATATATATATATATATATATATATATATATATATATATATATATATATATTATATATATATATATAAATATTTAAAAATATATATATATGTATATATATATATATATATATATATATATATATATATATATATATATATATATATATATATATATATATATATATATATATATATATATATATATATATATATATATATATATATATATATATATATATATATATATATATATATATATATACTGTGTATATATATATATATATATATATATATATATATATATATATATAGATATATATATATATATATATATATATATATATATACATATACATATATATATATATATATACTGTTTATATATATATATATATATATATATATATATATATATATATATGTTTATATATATATATATATATATATATATATATACATATATATATATATATATATATATATATATATATATATATATACATATATATATATATATATATATATATATATATATATATATATATATATATATATATATATATATAGCCTATGACTTCATCATCCCTTGTATAATTCTAACTTATGATACGGTTTTGTTCATGATTGCATCATCCTTTGTATGATCCTAATGTACAGTATGCTGCATGTTTGTTCACGATTCGCCACGTGGCTTCCATAGTGACCAGGCTTGCGTGTTTTACCTCACTCCCCCCTTCTCCCCCTTATAATAGAGTTAATCGTTCTTTCTGTTGTTCAGAGCAGGATTGTCAACTCTTCGTCCCCTATGCCTTCATTTGCGCGTCCTTCTTACAAGTTGAATCAAGCTCTGTCGGCCCCCTATATAATGAGCTCAGTCTCTGCATTAGTTGCCACTTAGATCTACTCCTCATTCTGTTCACATCTCTGTCCTCCCCTGTACAGTATATTATTATTTTTGTGAGTCCTCAGGAAGTCTCCAGCCATCTAGCCGCTGTATAATTTGAGTATAAGTGTTATTACCATTTTTCTTGTACTGTATAGCCTAATGCGTTAATTCGTAAGCCTGGTAAAGTTTTTATGATTCATATTGGTTCCATACTGTCAGTCAGTATTAGTAAAAAAAAAAAAAAATGTATCTGTAATAATATTCTATCTTGCTTTAACTCAGCATTATCCGGTTTTCACATTTTATCAAGGCTGACTTAGATAAATTTGCTCTTGCTAAATTCGTGTTAATAGAGGCTATTGCAGTTAACCATATATGTAACCTGTTTTGCCATTACATTATCCTTATGAGTCCTGAATGTTTAGTTGTTAGTTTGAGCATTAAACTTTAACTTGTAATTTTACCTAAGTCTTTTGTTTTGAACCTGTAACTTTGCAAATAAAGCGCCTCGGACCCGGACGGACCATACGTTGATGACTAAGGAACGGACAAAGGACATTCTGAGAGTAGGAACGTGGAATGTGAGAGGAGTGAATGATGAAGTGAAAGAGAGAGAGATTGTCCAGGTGCTTGAGGATGCAAAAGTGGATATATGTGGATTGACTGAAACTAAATGGAAAGGTGAAAGGATGAGAGAATGGGAATACGGTGTAGGTATATGTGCGGGAGTCAGTGAGAATGAGAGGGCAAGAGAGGGAGTATGTCTGATGATAAGCAAGAAGTGGAAGGAGAATATAAGAGAGTATGGAACAGTGGGTGCAAGGATTGTATGGGTGAGGATGAAAGTAGGTATAGAAGCATGGGCGATTGTATGTGTATATGCTCCAACAGAGGATCGAGTGGCAAGAGTGAAAGATGAGTTTTGGGTGAGAGTAGAAGCATGTATGGACAAGTTTGAGAGGAGCGAGAGAGTGCTGTTGATTGGAGACATGAATGGCAAAGTCGGGAATGTACGAGTGGATGGAGTGGTTGGTCAGTGGGGTGTGCCAGCGGAAGTAGATGGGAATGGTAGTGCTTTGGTGGACATCTGTGCTGGTAAGGGGTTGGCAATAGCCAACACCTACTTTCGTCATAAGATGATCCACCGGTATACATGGAGAGTAATGAGGAGGATGGATGGTGAACTTGTTGAACGAAAGGCAATGATAGACTACGTGTGTGGATGAGCGAATGAGAAGACAAGTGTTGGATGCAAGGGTGTGGAGAGGGTGGGGGAATGGAGTCTCGGACCATCACTTAGTGATGGCCAAGGTAGAGCTGCAAAGAAAGTGGTTGAGGAGGCGAAGGGGAAGACAGGAGGAAGCAGCTCCTGTGAGAAGAGTGGAGAAATTGCAAGATAGTGAGAAGAGGACAGAGTATAAGAGCATAGTGGAAGAAAGATTGGGAAGGTATGAGCTAGAGCAGATGGAAGGGGTGGAAGACGTATGTAAGATATTCACGGAAGAGATAAGCACAGCGTGTGAGGCGGTTTGTGGAGTGAGGAGGAGATGCAAGGGTGTGCAAGGGACAGCATGGTGGAATGATGAGGTGAAACGAGCTGTGGAACAAAAGAAGAAGGCATATGGTGAATGGTTGGCGAGTAGAGGTAGGGGAGATGAGAGATGAGAGAGAGAAGAGAGAAGAATATGTGAGCAGGAGAAGGGAGGTTAAGAGACTGGTGAAGGAGAGTAAGAAGAAAGTGGATGAAGAGTTTGGGAGGAATCTGAGTGTGAAATGGAGGGAGAGTAAGAAATTGTTTTGGAAGGAGGTAAAGAAAGTAAGGCAGTGTGAAAGGGGAAATAGTAGGGGAGTGAAAGATAGGAATAATAGATTGTTGGTGGAGAAGAGAGAGAAATTGAGGAGATGGAAGGAGCACTTTGAGGATTTGTTGAATGTGGAGAGTGAGAGCAGTGTGAGTATAAGTGGTTGGGGAATGGCTGGGAGAAGAAGAGATGAGAGGAGGGAGGAAGAGATCAGTAGGTCGGAAGTAGTGGAAGCGATGAAGAAGATTAAGCTGGGAAAGGCCCCAGGAATTGATGGAGTGTGTGGTGAAATGCTTAGGTATGGGGGTGAGATTGTTGTGGAGTGGATATGGAAGTTGTGTAGATTGGCTTGGGAAGAGGGAAGGGTTCCAGAGCACTGGAAATCAGGTATAATTGTTCCTCTGTACAAAGGAAAAGGGGAGAGAGAAGTATGTGGTAACCATAGGGGTATTTGCCTTCTTAGTGTGACTGGTAAAATATATGGTAGAATACTCATTGATAGGGTTAGGCATATGACAGAGGAGCTAGTTGGAGAAGAACAAGGGGGATTTAGGAAGGGAAAAGGGTGTGTAGATCAGATATTTGTTCTAAGATGTTTAGTGGAGAAGTATCTAGAGAAGGGAAGGAAAGTGTACGCTGCCTTCATGGACTTGGAGAAAGCTTATGACAGAATAGATAGGAAAGGTATGTGGAAGGTATTAAGAATATATGGAGTGGAGGGGAAATTGTTGAGTGCTGTGAAGAGTATGTACAAGGGAGCTAGGGCTACGGTGCGAGTGGATGGTGAGCTGAGTGAGTTCTTTGATCTCAATGTGGGACTGAAACAGGGGTGTGTAATGTCTCCTTGGCTGTTTAATATATATATGGATGGGGTCGTAAAGGAGGTACAAGGTAGGGCAGTGGATGTGGGGGTGGCCTTAATGAATGAGGGTGAGATTTGGAAGCTTCCGGTGTTGCTGTTTGCTGATGATACAGTATTGTTGAGTGAAGATGAATGGGAGTTGCAAGGTTTGGTGAATGAATTTGGGACAGTGTGTAGGAGGAGGAAGCTGAAAGTTAATGTAAACAAAAGTAAAGTTATGGTGTTTGAGAGGAATGAAGTCACAGAGTGTGCAGTGAGGTTGGATGGTGAGGATATGGAGAATGTGAGTGCATTCAAGTACTTGGGTAGTGTGATGAGTAAGGATGGAACTTTGGGGGATGAAGTACGTGAATGGGTACAGCAGGGAAGGAAGGTTGTTGGCACACTGAAAGCAGTGATGAGAAATAGGGAGGTGAGTATGGAAGTTAAGAAGTCACTGCATGATGGTATTGTGATCCCTACCCTGACGTATGGAAGCGAGGCATGGACCTTGCAAGAGGGGAACAAGTCAAGAGTGAGAGCAGTGGAAATGAGTTACTTGAGAGGAGCATGTGGAGTGACATGGAGGGACAGGTTGACGAATGAAGAAGTGAAGGAACGTTGTGGGGTAGATGTGGATGTGGTTGAAAAGATTAGGAGAAATACACTGAGGTGGTTTGGACATGTGGAGAGGATGGAGAATGAAAGACTGACTAAGAGGGTGTATGTAGGTGAGGTGGAGGGAGGGAGAGGGAGGGGTAGACCGAGGATGAGGTGGAGGGATGGAGTTGAGAGGTATATGAGGGAGGGGGGGGTGAGTTGGGGGGAGGGGAGTCAAATGGTGGGTGACAGAGTGACTTGGAGGCGTTTTGTCTGCGGCCACCCTTTGCGGGATTAGGGCGTCGGGCTATAGATAGATAGATAGATAGAACTTTGCGGGACAGTAGTGATTTTAGTATTCTCACTTGAAGCGTTTATTATCTCTCTCTGTTCCGGAACATTTATTTGGCGACCTCTTATCAGGATAATCAGGATATTATCATAAGGATATTGCTTGATATTTTGTGACTGTGATTTATTCATGATGTCTACTATTACTACTCTTGTTGAAGCCAAAGATTTTTTATCAAATGTGCAAACAGTGTGTGATGTAGAAAACAGAACAAAGAATGAACTTAAGCTTGTTGCTCAACAATTGGGAATTGCTGTTTGCTCTCATCACTTTAAAGATCAAATTGTTGGCATGATTAATAAAAGCTTGTTTAATGTAACTCCTCCAGATGAGCAAATGCAGATTGAATTAGCTAAGTTTCAGCTAGCCCTGCAGGAGGCTCGTGCTAAGGAGGCTGAGTTTCAGGCAGGTGCTAAGGAGGCTGAGTTTCAGGCACGTGCTAAGGAGGCTGAGTTTCAGGCACGTGCTAAGGAGGCTGAGTTTCAGGCTCGTATTCAGGAGGCACAGGCACAGGCACAGGCTCAGGCACAATTTGGACTTCCTAGGATTCAGGCAGACCATGAGTATCGCATGAAACAAGGTGGAACTGGATCATCTAGGTCTGATGATTTCGATGTGGCTAAAAATGTTAAACTTGTCCCTCCTTTTAATGAATCTGATTTAACAAAGTATTTTCAGTTGTTTGAGAGGGTAGCTACAGGTTTTAATTGGCCCCAAAAGTATTGGCCAGTACTCCTTCAGAGTGTTCTCACCAATAAAGCTCAAGTAACTTATGCATCTTTGCCTCAGGATCAATCTGATAATAATGATGTAGTTAAGAGCTTGATTCTTAAGGCCTATGAGCTTGTTCCTTAAGCCTATAGAGTAAAATTTAGGACAACTTATAAGCAAGATAAGCAATCCCATGTTGAGTATGCAAAAATCATAGAAGATCTGTTAGAGCAGTGGTTAAATTCTAAGAATGTAAATTCTGATTTTGATAAATTTAAGCAGATGATTTTGCTGGAGGACTTCAAAATGTGTATTAATAAAGATGTAAGCCTATATCTTGATGAGAAAAGAATAAATAATTTGTCTGATGCTGCAGTTTTAGCCAATGAATATGTTCTCACTCAAAAGAGATATTCTAAAGAAAAAAGAAAAGCTGAGAGTAAGTACGTTGCCTCTACTCAGAGTACAGGTAACAGGAAAGAGAATAAAGACGATGTTTCTCAGGAAGTAAATACCACCTCCACCTCTAGATTTCAGAAAAGTAAATGTACTTATTGTAGTAAGCTTGGTCATACTACGGAGAAATGTTTCAGGAGACAGCGTGATATGAACAAAAAGGAGTCTTTAAATATTCAGTCAATTGATCTAGTGTCCAACCTTGAGAATTAACCGAGTTAACTGAACCTGCTTTGAGGGGTAAATTGAATTCTCATGATGAAGCTCCTCTTTTGAGCAGTAACGTGGGTGACACTCTCAAGAGTTCATGTGCTAATTTCCCGTCTGATGGTTTTGTCAGTCCTCTGGACAGTAATGACAGGAAATCAGTTAAAATATATCGTGATACAGGTGCTTGCCAATCCCTTATGCTGACCAGTGTTCTAGGTTCTAATGTTAATTTCTCAGATGAAATTGTAATCTTACAAGGTGTAGGGAATAATTACTTCTCTGTCCCTCTGTGCAGAATGAATTTAGAGTCTGGTTTTGTTAATGGTTCCGTTATGGTTGGGTTGGTTGAGACACTCCCAATGTCAGGTGTAACTTTCTTACTTAGAAATGATATTGGTGGAAGTCAAGTGTGTCCTGCTTCTCAGTTGTCTAGTGAACCAGTGACTGCGACCCAGGATTGTGATGTCCCTGATGTGTTCTCTGCATGTGCTGTCACTAGGGCTAAGTCTAAAGTTACTGGTGACTTAGAGGATAATGATGATGATGATGTTATCCTAGCTGACACTTTTATTGCTAATTTGGACCACTCACCAGATGAGGCAGTACCCCGTAGTGTTGATAATTTGTCTCGTCAAGAGTTGGTTGAGTTGCAGGTTCCTGACCCGGAGTTGAAAGGTCTAGCTAACTCTGCTTGCAGTGAGGAAGAGTCAGCTGGTGCTTCTGCTTGTTATTATATAAAGTCAGGAGTACTTATGAGGAAGTGGAGACCCCCAACAGCATCAGCTGACTGTGAATGGGAGGTTGTACATCAAGTTGTCATCCCTCATGTTTGTAGGCAGGATATCATTAGAGTGGCTCATGATTCCAGTTTGGCAGGACGCCTTGGAGTGAGGAAGACTGTGGCACGCATTTTGAAACACTTCTACTGGCCAGGTATCTTCAGAGATGTTTCCTGGTATTGTAAGTCTTGTCACACCTGTCAAGTTGTGGGGAAATGTAATCAGACCGAAAAGGTTGCACCTCTAGTTCCCATTCCTCCTTTTGAGGCGCCATTCACCCGTGTGTTGGTGGATATTGTGGGCCCTCTTCCTAAGACTTCTTCAGGATTTTCTTATGTGTTGACCCTGATTGATATGGCTACTCGTTATCCTGAAGCCATTCCACTTAGAAGTATCTCAGCAGAGAACGTGGTTAAGGAAATGCTAGGGTTCTTCACCAAGTTTGGTCTGCCCAAGGAGATACAGTCAGACCGGGGAAGTAATTTCATGTCAGATGTTTTCAAGCAGTCTCTGAAAGAGTTGGTCATCACCCTGATCACGTCTTCAGCTTACCATCCCCAGACCCAAGGAGCGTTGGAGAGATATCATCAAACACTCAAATCGATGCTCAGGAAATACTGTTTGGAACACCAGAAAGATTGGGATAAATGTCTTCCATTCGTTGTATTTGCCGTAAGAGAATCTCCAAATGAATCACTGGGCTTCTCACCCTTTGAACTACTGTTTGGCCATGACGTAAGAGGACCCCTTAAGCTACTCAAGGAATGCTGGCTCTCCGAGGAAGATGACGTCAACCTGCTGGAGTATGTGATGAAGTTCAAAGAACGGCTGTCCACTGCTTTACAGCTGGCGAGAGAGAATTTAGAAGCTGCTCAGGAGAAGATGAAGACTTGGTATGATAAGAAGTCCAGGTTACGGCACTTTCAGCCAGGAGATCAGGTTTTGATTCTGCTACCAGTGCATGGGCAACCTCTTCAAGCCAAATTTAGTGGTCCTTATTTCGTGGAGAAGAAACTCAGTGATGTCAACTATGTCATCGCCACACCAGATCGTAGAAAGAACAAGCAACTTTGTCACATCAACATGCTAAAGTTATATCACAGGCGGGACGAAAATAACCCAGTCTGCACTGTAGCTGTTCCACCCGAGTCTGCAAGTGAAGTTCTCCCATGCAGTATGAGCCTGATTGATAGTTTGGGGAAGAATCCTGATATCATGAATGATCTCCAGACTAAGCTTTCTCATCTAGCTCCCGAGGAAAGGCAGGAGTTTTCGGTATTACTGTAGGAGTACCCGCAAGTGTTCCGTGACACTCCAGGAAGAACCACTGTGTTCATGCATGATGTCGATGTTGGAGACGCAAAGCCAATTAAACTGCCTCCTTACCGTGTGAACCCAGAGAAAGTTCCTCTCATCCAGAAGGAGCTTGGCTACCTGTTGGACCACAAGATGATTGAGCCCTGTCAAAGCGAGTGGAGTTCTCATGTCACTCTATTCCCTAAGCCAGGTGGGTCACAGCAGCTTTGCATCGACTACAGACGTGTTAATCAGATAACCAAAACAGACACTTACCCTCTCCCTTGCGTGGAAGATTGCATAGACAAGATCGGAAAGGCTAGGTACATAAGTAAGTTTGATTTGTTAAAGGGATACTGTCAAGTACCTAGAACGTGCTAGGGAGATCTCATGTTTTGTAACATTAGGAAAGACTTTTGCATGTTCTGTAATGCCATATGGTATGAAGAATGCTCCAACCACTTTTCAGAAGCTCATGAATGTTGTAACAGAGGGTTTGGCAGGGTGTGTTGTATATAGTGATGATGTATTAATCATCAGTGACAACTGGAAAGATCACCTATGCCATGTCAGTAAATTTCTTGAGCGTTTGGTTCAGGCTAATCTTGTAGCTAATTTATCAAAGTGTGAGTTTCGTCAAGCTAAAGTTCAGTACCTTGGGTACGTAATTGGTGATGGACACGTTGCACCACCAGGAGCTAAGGTTCAGGTTATAAGTGATCTTCCCAGACCTAAAAGTAGGAAAGAGCTACAAAGATTTTTGGGAATGGTAGGTTATTACAGGAGATTTGTTCTTAACTTTTCAATTCTTGTATCACCACTTACAGACCTACTGAAAAAGGGAGTTAAATTTGTCTGGACCGATAACTGAATCCTCTTTCAGTAAACTTAAAGCTATCCTATTAAGTCAGCCAGTGCTCGCTACTTCAAATTTTGCTAAGCCTTTTAAGATGGCTGTTGACGCAAGTGATACAGGAGCTGGGACTGTTTTGCTGCAAGAGGATGATCAGGGTATTGAACACCCTGTATCTTATTACAGTAAGAAGTTCACTCCACCTCAAAAGAACTACGCAACTATTGAGAAAGAGCTTTTGGCCTCGATTTTGGGTTTACAGCATTTTTCATTTTATTTGTGTTCTGGTTTTGACCCCATAGTCATTTATACCGATCATAACCCACTGAAATTCCTTAGTAAGTTTAAAGATAAAAATCAGAGATTGACAAGATGGAGTCTACTTCTTCAGGAGTATTCATTAGACATACAACATGTCAAGGGGAAAGAAAATGTTATTGCAGATTGCTTATCTAGACTTCAGACAGATTGTTTTAGAGTAATAAGAAATTTCCTTTGTAAATTTCTTTCTCTTTGTGGGGAGGTGTTACATAGCCTATGATTTCATCATCCCTTGTATAATTCTAACTTATGATACAGTTTTGTTCATGACTGCATCATCCTTTGTATGATCCTAATGTACAGTATGCTGCATGTTTGTTCACGATTCGCCATGTGGCTTCCATAGTGACCAGGCTTGTGTGTTCTAGCTCACTCCCCCCTTCTCCCCCTTATAGTAGAGTAAGTCGTTCTTTCTGTTGTTCAGAGCAGGATTACCAACGCTTCATCCCCTATGCCTTCATTTGCGCGTCCTTCTTACAAGTTGAATCAAGCTCTGCGGTCCCCTATATAATGAGCTCAGTCTCTGCATTAGTGGCCACTTAGATCTACTCCATATTCTGTTCACATCTCTGTCCTCCCCTGTACAGTATATTATTATTTTTGTGAGTGCTCAGGAAGTCTCCAGCCATCTAGCTGCTGTATAATTTGAGTATAAGTGTTATTACCATTTTTCTTGTACTGCATAGCCTAATGCGTTAATTCGTAAGCCGGGTAAAGTTTTTATGATTCATATTGGTTCCATACTGTCAGCCAGTATTAGTAATATTTTGTATCTGTAATAATATCATATCTTGCTTTAATTCCGCATTATCCGGTTTTCTCAATTCAATCAGGGCTGAATTAGATAAATTTGCTCTTGCTAATTTCGTGTAAATAGAGGCTATTGCAGTTAACCATATATGTAACCTGTTTTGCCATTACATTATCCTTATGAGTCCTGAATGTTTAGTTGTTAGTTTGAGTATTAAAGTTTAACTTGTAATTTTACCTAAGTCTTTTGTTTTGAACCTGGAACTTTGCGGGACAGTAGTGATTTTAGTGTTCTCACTTGAAGTGTTCATTATCTCTCTCTGTTCCGTAACAATTTATATATATATATATATATATATATATATATATATATATATATGAAGTGTGGCTGCAGAGGAAGGATGAGATGTCATATGAAAGGTATAAGGAAAAGAGGAATAGAGCGAGAAGGGCTGTGCGTGATGCTAAAGTGGCAGCAGATGAGAGGTGGGGTAGGCGGCTGACAGAGAATTTTCACAGAATAAGAAAATGCTTTGGAAGGAGGTGAAAAGGGTGCGAAAGGGAGAGTCTGGGAAGGAAGAACGAATAAAAGCAGAGGATGGAAGGATGTTAATTGAGATGGATGCAGTAAGGAAGAGATGAGCAGAGTATTTTGAAATATTGTTAAATGTAGAGGAGGAAAGGGTGGCTGAGATTGTGGTGGATGGAAGGTTGCAAGGAATAAATGTGTTGGGAGAGTTGAATGATTCTTTGATCACGAAGGAGAAAGTGCAGAAGGCAGTAAAGGAGATGAAAACAGAGAAAGCTGCAGGTATGGATGGGTGTGCTGTGGAATGCCTGAAGGGTGGTGGAGTGACTATTGTTGACTGGTTAATAAGATTGTTGAATGTGTGCTTTGAGAAAGGTATGGTGCCAATTGACTGGGCAAGTGCTTGTGTGGTCCCGTTGTATAAAGGTAAGGGTGATAAGTATGAATGTACTAGCTTTAGGGGTATAAGTCTGTTGAGTGTTGTAGGTAAGGTGTATGGTAGAGTGTTAATTATGAGAGTTAGAGAGGGTACAGAGGGATTGGTGATGAGCAGTGTGGCTTTAGGAGAGGGAGGGGATGTGTTGATCAGGTGTTTATAGTGAGACAAGTGTGTGAAAAGTATTTAGCGAAAGGCAAGGATGTGTTTTGGGCATTTATGGATTTAGAGAAAGCGTATGATAGAACTGATAGGGAGGCTTTGTGGACTGTGTTAAGATTGTATGGTCTTGATGGTAGGTTACTAAAAGGGGTGAAAAGTTTTTATGTAAATAGTACAGCGTGTGTAAGAGTGGGAAATGCTGTGAGTGATTGGTTTCCTGTGAGAGTGGGGCTGCGACAGGGATGTGTGATGCTGCCTTGGTTGTTTAATATTTACATGGATGGTGTTGTAAGGGAGGTGAATGCAAGAGTTTTAGGTGGAGGTCTGAGTCTGGTGAATGTTGATGGTGGAGAGTGGAATCTGAAGCAGCTGCTGTTTGCAAATGATACTGCACTGGTGACTGATTCAGAGGAGAGATTGAGACAGTTGGCAGAGGATTTTGGAAGGGTGTGTGAAAGGAGAAAATTGAAAGTAAATGAGAATAAGAGTAAAGTGATGAAGTGTACGAGGTTGATAGATGGTAGGGGGATGAATATAGTTTTGAATAGTGAGTTGCTTGAGGAGGTAGATTGTTTTAAATATCTAGGGTCACATGTTGCTGTGGATGGAAGAATAGATGCAGAAGTGAAGTTTAGAATAAATGAAGTAGGAAAGGTGCTGGGAGGAATGAAAAAAGTGTTTAAATGTCGTTCGCTTAGAATGAATGTAAAGAGAAGGCTGTATGAGGGTGTTGTGGTACCGACTGCGTTATATGGGGCTGAAACATGGAATATGGGTGTAGCAGAGAGGAAAAGTTTGAATGTAATGGAGATGAGGTGTCTGACGAGTATGTGTGGAGTGACGCATATGGATCGAGTGAGATGTGATGAAGTGCGAAGGAGAACTGGCGTTGTTCGGGAGATGGCTGGTAGAGTTGAGCAGAGGGTGTTGCAATGGTTTGGGCATATGGAGAGAATGGATAATGAGCGATTGGTGAAAAAGATAACTAGATCTGATGTGAGAGGTGTAAGGCTGAGAGGAAGACCACGAATAGGATGGATGGACAGTGTGAAGAGAGCGCTGGATGCGAGAGGGATGTCTGTTGAGCAAGGAAGAGTGGCTGTGCATGACAGAAATAAATGGAGAGAAATTGTGAATGAATAAGTGATGACGCAGCCCTGAGGGGATTTCTCCCGCATTTGGTCTGATCAGCTATTTCAGGTCAGGTGCGGGTAAGGGGATGGGTCTGTTATGATGTGGCAGGGGTAAACCAGTTCTGCTGTCGGGCCCTGCTGCGGATGTCACTGATTGCATTGCGTAGTTGACCCTTGTGCGGTGTGGTGCGGTGAGGATCTGTCCGTTCTCCCCTTTGGGGCTAAGATGCGAATGAATGTGTTTGAATGGATGAGTAAATGGGGAGTGTGTCGTCCTGTTTCGGCTACCTCCCATTCATTGGGGGAAGCAGCCTTGGTGTATATATATATATATATATATATATATATATATATATATATATATATATATACTGTGTATACATATACAGGGTGTAACGTGACGTATGACAAAAGCTTACACCAATGATCTATCATATAATTTTGAGTATATTTTGTTCTATAAACATATGCCCTCTGCGACCCCAGTTCAGTGCCCAGCATTCTCGAGTTTTGTGTAAAAGCTTCGTCTCTTGCATGTGCCATTAGGTGAGAGCTTGGCAGGGCGACGGGAGACGAGTATTATTAGCTCATACTGTACTATACATGAAAATCCCATATCCTATCAGTACACGCGAGTTTTAAGAAGAAACTTTACGTAGTCTATTGATTCTTTAATATCGTTATGCATTCATGCAATTCTTTTGCACAAATCGACTGTAATTAAGGATTAAATTCGAATTTTATGGCTTGCAAGGGAGTAGGGAGGGAGGGAGGACAGGCTGGTGTGTTGTTGCCAGTTATGTAATATTTGGTTTGTAGGATATTGCTACCAGCATTATCATAACACCCACAGCTCATTCAGTGAAAAAACGTTATTCTAAAGGGAGATTAGCCTCACTTTAAGTCAGGAAGAATATTATTTATCACAATATTTCTGCTGCAAGTAAACGTGGCGCCCTTGGGTATCTCCACCTGTGTTCCTCTCTGCAGCACTGGCATTACCATCGCAGAACCCGTAAAAAAAAAATACACGATATCTGCATATTCTTCATTGCTGTACGTACGTAGCATGCTGTTTCATGAACATGTGAAGCTGAACCCGGTGAACAACAGAACGCGCAGAACAGTATTTGAAGTGTGTGCCTCCCCCGCAAATGTTCCCGTTCAAATGACAGTGGACGTAGGGTTGCCAAGTCCTTATCAATCTCGCAAGTTTAGTCCTGAAAACTTGCTAGATTGTCGCTAGATAATAAACACTGCAAAACATCGCTAGAAAATACGATGAAATCTTTAAAATATCACCTATAAATGACAAAAATATCCAGAATGTAGCTAGATATCATGTTGCCAGATGTTAGTGCCGCAAGTAGAAGCAAAAAATAGGTCTAGTTGCATAGGCGTTACATTGGCAATCCTGTATCATTGTTCTCACGTCATCATATGAAAAAAATGGTGCCACGTTTACTTGCAGCAGAAAAATTGTAATGAATAATAATATACCTCCTGATTTAAAGTGAGGCTAGTCTCTCAAAACAGTAATGTTCTTTCACTGAATGAGCTGTGGGTGTTATGATGATGCTGGTAGCAACATCCTACAAACCAAATATTACATAACTGGCAACAACACACCAGCCTGTCCTCCCTCCCTCCTAACTCCCTTGCAAGCCATAATATTCGAATTTAATCCTTAATTACAGTCGATTTGTGCAAAAGAATCGCATGAATGCATGACTTGATGTTAAAGAATCAATAGGCTACGTAAAGATTCTTCTTAAAACTCGTGTGTACTGATAGGATATGGGATTTTCATGTATAGTACAATATAAGCTAATAATACTCGTCTCCCGCCGCCCTGCCAAGCTCTCACCCAATGGCACATGCAAGAGACGAAGCTTTTACACAAAACTCGAGAATGCTGGGCACTGAACTGGGGTCGCAGAGGGCATATGTTTATAGAACAAAATATACTCAAAATTATATGATAGATCATTGGTGTAAGTTTTTGTCATACGTCGCGTTACACCCTATATATATATATATATATATATATATATATATATATATATATATAGGTTGTAACGCGATATATATATATATATATATATATATATATATATATATATATATATACTATATAGGGTGTAACGCGATATATATATATATATATATATATATATATATATATATATATATATATATATATATATATATATATATATATATATATATATATATATATATATATATATATATATATATATATATATATATATATATATATATATATATATATATATATATATATATATATATATATATATATATATATATATATATATATATATCGCGTTACACCCTATATATATATATATATATATATATATATATATATATATATATATATATATATATATATATATATATATATATATATATGAGCAGTGTGTCTTTAGGAGAGGCAGGGGATGCGTGGATCAGGTGTTTACTGTGAAAGATGTGTGTGAAAAGTATTTAGCAAAAGGCATGGATGGGTTTTTGGCATTCATGGATCTAGAGAAAGCGTATAATTGAACTGATACGGAGGCATTATGAGATTGTATGGACTTGATGGTAGGTTTCTGAAATGGGTGAAAAGTTTGTATGTAAATAGTAGTGTGTAAGAGTTGGAAATACTGTGGGTGATTGGTTTCCTGTGAGAGTGGGGCTGCGGCAGGGATGTGTGATGTCGTCTTGGTTGTTTAGTATTTATACAGATGGTGTTGTAAGGGTGGTGAATGCAAGATTTTTAGGTGTAGGTCTGAGTCTGGTGAATGTTGATGGTAGAGAGTGGAATCTGAAGTATCTACTGTTTGCAGATTATACTGGACTGGTGGCTGATTCAGAGGAGAGATTGAGAGAGTTGGTAGAAGAGTTTGGAAGGGTGTGTGAAAGGAGGAAATTGATAGTAAATGAGAATAAGAGTAAAGTGATGAAGTGTTCAAGGTCGGTAAATGGTAGGGGGATGAATAGAGTTTGAATGGTGTGTCGCTTAAGAAGGTAGAATGTTTTAAGTGTCTAGCATCACATGTTGCTGTGGATGGAAGAATAGATGCAAAAGTGAAGTTTAGAATGAATGAAGTAGGAATGGTGTTGGGAGGAATGAAAAAAGTGTTTACTGTAGATGTCGTTCGCTTAGAATGGATGTAAAGAGAAGGCTGTATGAGGGTGTTGTGGTACCGACTGCATTATATGGGGTTCAAACATGGAATATGGATGTAGCAGAGAGGAAAAGTTTGAATGTAATGGAGATGAGGTGTCTGAGGAGTATGTGTGAAGTGACGCGTATGGATCGAGTGAGAAATGATGAAGTGCGAAGGAGAACTGGGGTTGTTCGGGAGATGGCTGATCGAGTTGAGCAGATGGTGTTGCGATGGTTTGGGCATATGGAGAGAATGGGTAATGAGTGATTGGTGAAAAAGATAACTAGATCTGATGTGAGAGGTGCAAGGCTGAGAGTGAGACCACGAATAGGTTGGATGAACAGTGTAAAGAGATCATTGGATGCAAGAGGGATGTCTGTTGAGCAATGAAGAGTGGCTGTGCAAAACAGAAATAAATGGAGAGAAATTGTGAATAAATGATGACGCAGCCCTGAGGGGATATTCTCCCGCATTTGGTCTGATCACCTAATCAGGTCAGGTGCAGGTAAGGGGATGGGTCTATTATGATGTGGCAGGGGTAAAACAGCTCTGCTGTCGGACCCTGCTGCATATGTCACTGATTGCACTGCGCAGTTGACCTTCGTGAGGTGTGGATCTGTCCCTTCTCTCCTTTGGGGCTAAGATGCGAATGAATGTGTTTGAATGGATGAGTAAATGGGGAGTGTATTGTCCTGTCTCGGCTACCTCCCTTTCCTTGTGGGAAGTAGCCTAGGTATATATATATATATATATATATATATATATATATATATATATATATATATATATTACAAAGGTATTTTCAATATGCTAGATAAAATTGAGTCGTACTAAACAAAACTAATATATTCGGACCATCTTTGTAGCCAAGAGGCAGAAGACAGAAATACGTTTACATGTTTATTGACATCAGGCCTGCTACAATAAAAAACGAATACATCAGATAAAACAAAAGTGTATATATATATATATATATATATATATATATATATATATATATATATATATATATATATACTAATAGCTGCAATGACCTCTGCTCTGCTGTCATGATCTTTTTACTTCAAGCATTCCGTTAACTGTATAAAAATAAACCTTGCAGGAAAAGATATCCTAAATAAAAATGAAATATAACAACTGAGTTTCGTATCAGATCTATAATTGCAGTATAGTGCAAGAACAGTGAGAGAGAGAGAGAGAGAGAGAGAGAGAGAGAGAGAGAGAGAGAGAGAGAGAGAGAGAGAGAGAGGGAGACAGAGAGAGAACATTGTCTTTGTATGCTTCAGCGTATTTCTGTCAACGGCTTTGTACTGGACACAACCTTCTCCAAGAGGAAAACAAGGCATGATATCCCACAGCCTAGGCCAAGCACCACGAACATGCCCTGAAAAGATAAGAATAATGTTAATAATAATATTAATAATAATAATAATAATAATAAAATATTAATAATAATAATAATAATAATAATAATAATAATAATAAAATAAATAAATAAATAATAATAATAATAATAATAATAAGTTTGGGAGAGCCTGTAAGAAACGGAGTCTGAAGGAGAATGTAGCGAAGGGTAAAGTTATAGTCTTCGAGAAAAGTGAAGTCAGTGAATGTACAGTGAGGTTGGATGCGGAGGAAACGGAAAATGTGAGTGCGTTTAAATACTTCGGTAGTGTGATGATTAGGGATGGAAGTTTAAAGAGTGAAGTTCTTGAAAGGGTACCATAAGGAAGAAAGGTTGCTGGTTCCTTGAAAGCAGTGATAAGAAACAGGGAAATGAGCATAGAAGTGAAAAAATTACTACATGACAGTTTTGTGATATCAACGCTAACGTATGGAAGTGAAACTTGGACATTGTTGGAGGGACAGAAGTCAAGAGTGAGAGCAGTGAAAATGAGTTTTTTGAGAGGAGCATGTGGAGTCACATGGAGGGACAGACTGACAAAGGAAGAAGTGCAGGAGCGCTGCGGTGTGGATGTGGATGCGATAGGAAGCGCTAGGAGAAACATATTTAGGTGGTTTGGCCATGTGGAGGGGATGAAGAGTGAAAGACTGACGAGGAGAGTGTATGTGAGTGAGGTGGAGGGGGGAAGAGGGAGGGGGAGGCCAAGGATGAGATGGAAGGATGGAGTTGAGAGATATATGAAAGAGGGGGGGTGTGAGCTGAGAGCAGGGCAGTGAAATGGCTGGGGACAGGGCGACATGGAGACGATTTGTTTGAGGCCACCCCTTATGGGATTAAGACGTCTGGCAATAATAATAATAATAATAACAATAATAATAATAAATGTCACTGTATAGAAGACATTCCCAGTTTTCCTTGCCATTCCCAACATTTGCCAAAAAAAATCTTCGATCCTACCCTTACTCCAAAAGGGGGTAATTAGAACGCCCCCCCCTCCCACCTTGTTGGTGGTCATTTTAATTTACTATAGATTTTAGTCTTATTTATCTCAATTCAAAAGCACTATTTGACGTGTAACAGCAAGAAAATCAGTAGCACTATTGATATAAAAAGTTTTAGGAATATTTTAAAAGTTTTTGTACTTTTATGTGGCATGGTGGTTGTCTGAGGACAAAAATTCTCGCCTTAGGTAGACAGACTGATAGAAAGATAGATAGATATCTGCAGAAAACTCATTTGTATTGACACAGTTTGTTGTGTGTGTGTGTGTGTGTGTGTGTGTGTGTGTGTGTGTGTGTTTGCTATTTTTCATTATTCATTTATTCTTGTACATTGTTCCGTGTGAGCTTCGACGCTTCAAGACTAATGTGACGAGTTGTTAAGCCAGTTGTTGTTGAGTTAGTTGGAGCTTTGAAGTGCCAAGACCAGCGTGACGAGTTGGTGAGCCAGTTGTAGTTGGTTGTTGGAATAAAGGGAGCAAGAAAGTTGGTTGTCTCCCTCTGCCCACTAGTCCCTGTTACATGCTATCTAGGCACTTAACAGCAACAGATGAAGTCTGAAGAATTTTGCAGTTCGCTTGGACAACCTTGTCATGGACCTTCGCTTGATACCAGTGTGATACTGTGCTCGCTGAATGATGTACAGTTTGGTATCGAGGATTCGGTGGCTTTGGCAGCGGAGGCAACTACTGACATCGACGAGAAGGACTTTAAAGTGACATGATGTGAAAGCAAGCACGTGGACGGTGTTGTGGAAGTGGTGTGGTGGCACAGGGCCGCCACGACTAATGAATACTCTCTCAGAGTACAGGGTGCCTCGAGAGGTTCTTCAGGAATAGAAGAACGAATTGTGTCAGTGGATCAAGGATCGATAGCTGGTTCCGTATTGTACTGGTCAATAGAAGTACTGATGAGAAAATAACTATCAAAATCCCACTTACAAAAAATAATAAGTGACCAGTACTTTTAAATTAAGGAAAAGTTTGGAAATATATGAAATGATGAAATATTTGAGGAATAGTAATGAGTAATACACTCTAAAATAAAATAATAAATGGACCTAACTTAAATGGGTGTCCACATTATTACTTGAAGAAGGGTATAGGATACACTTGGTAGCACTGACCCTTCGGATATATATTCTGGGAAGGAGCATAGGGTAATCCATGAGGTTGACGAAACACCCTGACTGTAGAGATTGGGCCTTTATTTACATGCTGCTTCTCCATACATGCTAGATGATAAGAGGGAGATTGTACTTGTGCCAGGCCTGGGAAATATTTGAATACTGTGTAAGAAAACAGACAATGGCCATGCTGGACCCAGTGTCAGAAGTAAAATACTCTGCCAGAACTTGGATCAAGTCCACTCCCAGACTTCTACCCAAAACTTGCTCCAAGACTTGTTTCAAAACTTGTTCCCCTGAAAGTTTAGAACTTTCAGGTAATTTCAAGCAAAATAATAAGATAAAAGTATTATACTTTGTGAAAAATAAAACTTTTCATAGGAATATTCCAAGAAATTAGATAATGCGCTGCCCTTTGACCATCCTAACTTCTAGGTGCTAGGATGATACTGCATAGGATAAAGATTCGTCACCTTATTCTATAATTATAACACTCATTTTAGTATCACAGTGGCGTACGTGACTACTTAGCGTTACCCCAGGGTGTCGTAAATACTGACACAAGTAGATTTCTGTCTCTCCTCACCCACACTGAGAGAGCCGCTCTGCACTCTTCTCTTATCTAACAGTTTCTAGAGCAGATTTCACTTTCAAAACATTACTAGCATAGGCAAAATACAATCAAAATACCTTTTAGGGGAACAGAAGTCGGCACACTAAATCATCATGGGGGCAGGAGAAAGAAAAACTCCAGGCAGAACGCTGTACTGAAGCCCGCTCAGAAAGCAAAACACAGAGAAGGCCTTGAATCTTCCCTTTTAGGGATCCTTACGATAAATGAACTTTTAAACTGCCTATGATATTTTCTTTAGAAAGTTTGGATAAGTATCACTAAATATTGGAACTCACTGGTAAAATATTAGCCTCCAGAGTGTCATCGTTCAACTGAAAAAAAATAAATACTGAATCGATGTGGATAATACACAACATTAGTGTAAAAATGTACAAAAATATGGGATATTACAGTGCAAGGTGTAAAAATATTACTGGCATTAATTTCCAACCTGTACAGTATGATGACAACACCCACGGGCCAGCGAAAGGAACCATTCCTCTGACGGCAATCGTGCAACAACTGAAGAAAAAGGTGTGCCTGGTACTAGATTTCCATGAACTGAACTCTTATCTCGATGTGCACACAGCGGAGAAAATTAGCCAGTAGCGCAGGTGTGGACCAGTGTTGTAGTCAAGACCAGGCATCTTGAGACCAAGACCAGACCCTCCGAGAACAAGACCAGATCCTCCGAGACCAAGACCAAGAATTTATGTGTCTGCTGAATGAATGAAAAGTAGCTGCAGCCTGCAGGTGCTGCACTGCTGGTCAGTTTTCACAGGCGTTTCGGCCCCTCGAGTGAGTGCACTAGTACCCCAATCGCCCAGTTTCTGAGAAGACAATTACTAATAAGAATGAAAGAGAGAAGAGAGCAATGAGGATAATTCCTGGGGCCAAAAATCAAGAGTATGGAGGGACCTGGCTCCAAACCAGGACTGTGACAATTTTGCTTCTTTTTCTGGCCCGTGTCAAACGTTTTCCAGGCACCCTAGGGCGTGGTCATAGCTCTCTACGGACCTGCACACCGATGTTACGGCTTTTGAAAGTTTTTTAGGTTTTTAACCCGTCACGTCCCGAGGTTTTCCGCACCTCCGACATCCCCCAGTCCCGAGCCTTTTTGGAAAAAATTTTTTTTGGCTCAAACTTCCGCTTAGGTTGAGAAACGAAGGATGATCACCAAGAAAGGGCTTACCGTGGTCTATAAGTGGTCATAACAGGTGAGGTCCCCCCCGCCAGGTATCGTATTCTTTTATGGACATGTCAGGCACTCACGTTTTCTATGGTAAGGAATACTGGGAGAAACAACACACAACACCTCTATATTTATTGAATTTGAACTAATAAACAATAACAGTAACAATATAATGGATTTCAGACTCATATATATGAAAAATAAGCATCGTACCATCGCGCGAGCATAGCGAGTTAGGTCCGAGTCGTAACATGCTATATGCTAAGTTTCTTGTATCAGTCCACATATTTTTTCTACTTGTATACTTGTTTCAATGACATTTTACCAATTACAACTGTTTGTAAATGTTTTCAGATGTTTTCATTCATTATGATGACATGCAGCATAAGTTTAGCGCTTCAGCTTAGTAAGCGCACTCGCCATGACTCGTATTTCAACAAACCCAAATGTTTTATCACTTTCCTATTATTTTTCCCTTTACATAGAACCTTTCCTCCACCACTGTAAATGTTTTCAATTATTTACATTCATTACGAGAGCATTTAGCGATATGCTAGCGCATATTCACGTAGCAACCACGATCTCAAACACTCGAGTTTCATCTTCTACTTTATTTATTCACTCCAATTTTACTTTCCCACTTACATTACACACGTTTACACCACTATACTGCACTTTACATACTTACTGGCATTATTTATTTAAGTGAGCGTGAGAATATCGCATGAAAATACCCTCGCAATGAATGTATCGACCAACATAATACTCAAACACTTATATACTAATTCTTCACATATATTACACACTTTCCCACTTGTTGTCTTCTATTTTCAATATTACGGGCCTTATTCATTCAACTGAGCGTCAGGATATCGCATCTCTATACACACGCTATGATTATTTGACTTAGAATATATTTCATCACTTACAATAATGTGAACTTATATTATACCCGTATACATTTCCAATAATAATAATTATATAATTCTATCTATCTACCTATCTATAGCCCGACGCCCTAATCCCGAAAAGGGTGGCCGCAGACAAAACGCCTCCAAGTCACTGTCACCCACCATTTGACTACCCTCCCCCCAACTCACCCCCCCTCCCTCATATACCTCTCAACTCCATCCCTCCACCTCATCCTCGGTCTACCCCTCCCTCTCCCTCCCTCCACCTCACCTACATACACCCTCTTAGTCAGTCTTTCATTCTCCATTCTCTCCACATGTCCAAACCACCTCAGTGTATTTCTCTTAATCTTTTCAAGCACATCCACATCTACCCCACAACGTTCCTTCACTTCTTCATTCGTCAACCTGTCCCTCCACGTCACTCCACATGCTCCTCTCAAGTAACTCATTTCCACTGCTCTCACTCTTGACTTGTTCCCCTCTTGCAAGGTCCACGCCTCGCTTCCATACATCAGGGTAGGGATCACAATACCATCATGCAGTGATTTCTTAACTTCCATACTCACCTCCCTATTTCTCATCACTGCTTTCAGTGTACCAACAACCTTTCTTCCTTGCTATACCCTTTCACGTACTTCATCCCCCAAAGTTCCATCCTTACTCATCACACTACCCAAGTACTTGAATGCACTCACATTCTTCATATCCTCACCATCCAACCTCACTGCACACTCTGTGACTTCATTCCTCTCAAACACCATAACTTTACTTTTGTTTACATTAACTTTCAGCTTCCTCCTCCTACACACTGTCCCAGATTCATTCACCAAACCTTGCAACTCCCATTCATCTTCACTCAACAATACCGTATCATCAGCAAACAGCAACACCGGAAGCTTCCAAATCTCACCCTCATTCATTAGGGCCACCCCCACATCCACTGCCCTACCTTGCACCTCCTTTACAACCCCATCCATATATATATTAAACAGCCATGGAGACATCACACTCCCCTGTTTCAGTCCCACATTGAGATCAAAGAAGTCACTCAGCTCACCATCCACTCGCACCGTAGCCCTAGCTCCCTCGTACATACTCTTCACAGCACTCAACAATTTCCCCTCCACTCCATATATTCTTAATACCTTCCACATACCTTGCCTATCTATTCTGTCATAATCTTTCTCCAAGGCCATGAAGGCAGCATACACTTTCCTTCCCTTCTCTAGATACTTCTCCACTAAACATCTTAGAACAAATATCTGATCTACACACCCTTTTCCCTTCCTAAATCCCCCTTGTTCTTCTCCAACTAGCTCCTCTGTCATATGCCTAACCCTATCAATGAGTATTCTACCATATATTTTACCAGTCACACGAAGGCAAATACCCGTATGGTTACCACATACTTCTCTCTCCCCTTTTCCTTTGTACAGAGGAACAATAATACCTGATTTCCAGTCCTCTGGAACCCTTCCCTCTTCCCAAGCCAATCTACACAACTTCCATATCCACTCCACAACAATCTCACCCCCATACCTAAGCATTTGACCACACACTCCATCAATTCCTGGGGCCTTTCCCAGCTTAATCTTCTTCATCGCTTCCACTACTTCTGACCTACTGATCTCTTCCTCCCTCCTCTCATCTCTTCTTCTCCCAGCCATTCCCCAACCACTTATACTGCTCTCACTCTCTACATTCAACAAATCCCCAAAGTGCTCCTTCCATCTCCTCAATTT
Source organism: Coenobita brevimanus (assembly GCF_032717465.1). Taxonomy (NCBI): domain Eukaryota; kingdom Metazoa; phylum Arthropoda; class Malacostraca; order Decapoda; family Coenobitidae; genus Coenobita; species Coenobita brevimanus. The sequence continues at coordinate 46,743,770 of NC_136999.1, read as the reverse complement.
CTCTCTCTTCTCCACCAACAATCTATTATTCCTATCTTTCACTCCCCTACTATTTCCCCTTTCACACTGCCTTACTTTCTTTACCTCCTTCCAAAACAATTTCTTACTCTCCCTCCATTTCACACTCAGATTCCTCCCAAACTCTTCATCCACTTTCTTCTTACTCTCCTTCACCAGTCTCTTAACCTCCCTTCTCCTGCTCACATATACCTCTCTCTTCTCTCTCACATCTTCTCCCCTACCTCTACTCGCCAACCATTCACCATATGCCTTTCTTCTTTTGTTCCACAGCTCGTTTCACCTCATCATTCCACCATGCTGCCCCTTGCACACCCTTGCATCTCCTCCTCACTCCACAAACCGCCTCACACGCTGTGCTTATCTCTTCCATGAATATCTTACATACGTCTTCCACCCCTTCCATCTGCTCTAGCTCATACCTTCCCAATCTTTCTTCCACTATGCTCTTATACTCTGTCATTTTCTCACTATCTTGCAATTTCTCCACTCTTCTCACAGGAGCTGCTTCCTCCTGTCTTCCCCTTCGTCTCCTCAACCACTTTCTTTGCAGCTCTACCTTGGCCATCACTAAGTGATGGTCCGAGACTCCATTCCCCCACCCTCTCCACACTCTTGCATCCAACACTTGTCTTCTCATTCGCTCATCCACACACACGTAGTCTATCATTGCCTTTCGTTCAACAAGTTCACCATCCATCCTCCTCATTACTCTCCATGTATACCGGTGGATCATCTTATGACGAAAGTAGGTGTTGGCTATTGTCAACCCCTTACCAGCACAGATGTCCACCAAAGCACTACCGTTCCCATCTACTTCAGCTGACACACCCCACTGACCAACCACTCCATCCACTCATACATTCCCAACTTTGCCATTCATGTCTCCAATCAACAGCACTCTCTCGCTCCTCTCAAACTTGTCCATTCATGCTTCTACTCTCGCCCAAAACTCATCTTTCACTCTTGCCACTCGATCCTCTGTTGGAGCATACACACATACAATCGCCCATGCTTGTATACCGTATTTATTGCACTGAGCGACAATATATCGCATCATAAAACCCTCGCTATGTATGTTTCCACTTACAGCATATCTATACACTTACATACATTTTTTGCACTTATGTTATACCCGTATGCACGTTATACTAATATTTGGATATCAACATGACTGATAATTTCACTGAGCGTCTGTCTGTCGCATTTACTTCATAGTTTCAGCATCCTGTCGCATTCACACCATATCAGAATTGCATCAACGTGTGATATTCGCTGAAACATGGGTGAATACAGAGACCCACGTCACACTCCACGCAATCATAGCAGGTGTCCTTCCTCTGTGTCGTGAGTCTCACCCGGGAATTGCTACACACGTGACACCTGCGTTGGGGCCTAGGTCTGTTTGGCTGGGGAGGGATAAGAGTGGGAAAATGGCGGCCGGATATTCTCAGGGGAATTTGGGCAATAGGGGCAGTGCAGGTGCGATGTTGGGGCCTTTCTACAGCATAACGTGCAAACATCTCTCTTGTGAGCTCCCTCACAAACCTTTCAAAGGTTTCCTGAACTCCTGTTGTCATGGCGTGAAGGTGGTGGCAATTCAGAGCAGTGATCTCTAGCAAGTGAAAGAACAGTTTCCTATACCACTTCATCGTGGTCCTGCCACACTCTACCGTCGATATCATGGAGTCTGACTGGTCCACGAGGCGCATGTTTATGTTATAGTCCATGACACACTCAGGTTTCCAAATATGACGCCTGTTCTCGTTACCGTAATCAACGGAATCAGTACGGTGCATCAAGGGGCAGTGAACCGTTGACGAGAGGCTTACTTCTCTATTGTGGTTCCACACAGTTGCATGATGTTGTTGGCTTTGAAGAAGACAACCTCATTCCTTGCAAGTTTCCGCCCTACCTTGGCCATGTGATGCCGGTTCACCTTCATGGTTCCACAGACTCCCGTTTCATGCGTGTGAAGATAACGAGCGAGAAGAGGGCTAGTGTACCAGTTGTCTAGGTAGAGGACGTGACCACGATGAAGGTAGTCTTCTATCATCGTCTTTACCACTGCTCCCGACAGTCCAATACTTCGATTTTCTATTATGTCTGTCTGTGCACCGGTGTACAAGACTATGTCTTGCACGTATCCAGTCCTACAGTCACACATAACAAAGATCTTGAACCCAAAACGGTGCCTTTTGCTGGGTATATACTGCCTAAATGAAATATTGCCTCTCCACAACACGAGACTCTCGTCTATGACGAGGTCTCTATAGGGATAGAATGAGGAACTAAAAGTTTGCCTCAGGTGATCAAAGACCAACCTAATTCGCCTCATTTTATCAGTGTCTTTCGCATTTGCAGGATCATGAGCATCATAGAAATGAAGGCGACTTAGAATTTGTTGAAACCAATTATGGCTCATGACTTGCCCAAATATTGGTGTAAATATAACAGGGTCCCTTGTCCAGTAAGCCGGAATTCTGTTTTTTCATATAATACCCATCAAAAGGACCAGGGCAAAAAAAAGGAACATTTCTGAAAGGGAGACAGGGTAATCATATATGATAGAATGCCTACTCCTTGTTCCCAATCTTTCACTCTCAAGGCGCTGGGTGCTTGCAAAAAGGTTGGTTTGGTATACAATCTGCTCCACAAATGCCTCACTAAAAAACAGGTGGAAAAAATCCAACATGGTGGAATTACGGTGAATTCCGGGAGCAATGCAGCCAGAGCGCCCCTGCTTAGTGAAGGGGTGAATGAGGGGAGAAAAATCACTCCCATCCTCCCAATTCCATCCCACAAATCCCTCGTCCCCATCATCCCCATCACCGCCTTCGTCTGGGTGGGGAGGAAATCCTGGTGGGGGAGGTGGGGGAGAAGGAGTGCGGAGGGCTTCCCCACTGTCACTCCTCTTCCCTCTGCCCTTACCCTTTCCCTTTCCCTTACCCTTACGGCCTTGAGGAACATTAGGGGGCTGTGGGGATGAAGTAGTGGAATATTGGGGAGCAGAAGACGTGCTGGGGAGTGGTTCCTCCCCAAGTTCCGCCTCCATGACAACACCACGTGCTTTCGCACGCACCCTAGCTCGACCACGTGTTAGGGAATATTGGGGAGCATAAGACGTGCTTGGGAGTGGTTCCTCCCCACCTTCCCCCTCCATCACAACCCCACGTGATACCGAACGCACCCACACTCGCCCACGTGATACACTACGCCGCCTCACACTACCTAGGGAGAGCAATGACTCACTCATGTCACTCTCACTTTCCCCAATCATCCCTGTACTTTCCCTTTCACTCCCACTCCCTCCACGGCACTTCCTAACTCCCCAAACAAAATACTAGGCCCATACCTGCTCGTCCGATGTGGTGTGCGCTCTGGGCCACGATGCGTGATTACCTCATGTCCATACCACATGGCAGCACGTCCCACGACTCTGTCCTTGTCCTCGTCATCGTCATCGTCATCGTCATCGAAATCTGGTTCCAAATCACGTTGGGGATAGGCATAGGATGTTGCACGTGGTTTCTTGGCCTGCTGCCCCTCTCTAGCAGCACGGTAAGTCACGTCCTGCCGCTTCCTGGGAGACGGGACTTCTTCGTCACTGTTGGTGGTTTCTTCCTCCTCTGGCTGCACATAATCTTTAACCACAACCTCGTCGTCCAGTGGGGAATCACTGTCGCCTGTAAAGGCATCCAGGGCGGCTTGAATTTTGCCCTCTGAGAGACCTCTCTTAGCCATGTCTGAGCAGGACCGTTGCTACCAGGTGAGTGGACAAGTGACGGGTTAGCGCGGGTCGCGCGGGGTCGCCAAGTGTCCCCGCCTGGTGGCAGGTAGGGGAAGATCATGCGAGGATACGTACCGCAAATCAAGCACGAAATTTGAAAATTGTCAAAATTATGCACTTTGCAATTGCACAATGTACCGGTACGTCGCCGGGACTGGCAAATGCAAATCGTTGCAACGTATCCATACGTTGACGGGACGGGGCAGGTTAAACTTTGGAAAGTAAGGTTTTGAAGTTATAATGTATGGTGTTGCATGCTTTGTCAGTGCCATCGTACTCATGGATAGCTGTATCTTCCTCAAGCAAGTGCTAGATTGTAACTTGTCCCTGAATGCTCAGGTAAAAAATGTTGTTAGGATGTCTGGCCACTATTCAATGAATATTGTTTTTGTTAGGAAATACATAGATAAGAGTTCTGTGAAGAAACTTGTGATAAATTGTGTAATTAACAGAGTGGATTATTGTAACTCAATTTATTGCAATCTGCCAAAGATACAGCTAAAAAAATTCCAGAATGTCTTGAACAGGGCTGCAAGATTGATTAAAGGTGTTTCTCCTCGTGACAGAATTACTCCGGTGTTGATTGAGCTTCACTGGCTGCCTATCAAGGCTAGAATTAAATTTAAAGTGTGTGTTTTAACTCATCAAGCACTCCATACTGGTTGCCCATCATATTTGAGAGACCTGTTGCATGTGGTTCAACCATCTGAAGATGGAAGCAACACTCTTCGAGCTAGTGTTGGACTGATGCTGCTGGACCCTAGAGTTTCATCCAATACTGGCTTTCGTGCCTTCAGGTTTGCTGCCCCAAGACTTTATAAGTCTTCCACTTGATATATGGCTGATCAAGGGCACAAAGAGTTTTAAAAACAAGTTAAAGACATTCTTGTTCTCAGATAGTTACGACCTGGAGGACTCAACAATTAGAGAAGGATACGCACTGTGATTTTTGTATTGGGTTTGATCTAAATCATACGTGAAGGTCCTGCAGAGCGCCTTTGGCGGAGTGGGACCAGATAAATAACGACAACAACTTCAACTTCAACTTCAAGCGAAAGCTGGTTTTCGGAAGACTAATTTTCGCACTTCTCTCCGAGCTTTACCTGTGCCGAAATGATCCATACACAACTTATTAATCTTTCGTTTCTTGTGAACAGTCGAGGGGGACTACCGATTTTTCAGGATAATTATACAAGAGACCAAAGGGGTTTCGGGATACAGAGGTAGGAAGCAAAAAATTTTCATGAATATAAAGTATATATTTTACTTCCATCAATGCTCCAAATACTTCTCATGGTTGTTCCCACTATTTTTTTAAGAGAACAATTTTTACTAACTTTTCCTCATTAAAGGGGCCCTCATTCGAGTCTGCTCACTGCCTTCTTGCTACTACAGATGATTTATCAGCCCCCAGGTGGTCCCCAAACTTTAGTGGGGCTAGAAATGCCACTGGGCCACAAGGTAATGGGCCCCCGCTCATAGGTGAATAAGTTGTATGAAATACGAGGGTAGCTGTGAAACACTAGAAAATATTCAGATTTCTTCTAAACATGTCAATGGAAGCTCTGAAGGGTCATAACTCGAAACATTGGAAGCCACTGATGTCTGACTTGGCCCCCATCGCTCAAAAGTCCTGGCTACGCCCCTGTAAGGGAGGAAATATATTTACAAAATTTAATTTATGTGAACAACTGAACATCTAGGTAAAATATTTCTGCTTTCATTGCTTCATTGGTATGAAGAATCAAACATAGGTAAATAGAAATTTTTATGGTTACATTTTCCGAGCGAACTAGCAAAGCCTGTGGTGTCCGTGTATGAAGGGTGTGGGGATTGCATACATCATTCATGTATATGAAGTACATGGAGGTGAACAGAGTTGCAAATATGCGTGTGTTCAAACGGAGATTATCACTGCGAGAATGGCCACGTCATGCATGCTTTCTCAACTCGCATGCATTCTATTGGCACTCGCAGGGCTCAGCTTGTACATCATCACTGTAGCACTAGTCAGGCAGTATCTATAGACAGTACAATGCTGTATGGCGCACCGTGAATTGAATCAGCCATGATTTTTCTCCGTGGATGATCATAAATTCCGACCTTCCCCACGCCGCGATGGACTTTGTAATGTTGGTCTCGACCTGGTCTCGAGCCAAAACTCAGAGACCAGAAGCTTCGTGACGAAGATCAAGACCAAGACCACATCAAGCAAGACAAAGATCAAGACCAAGACCACATCAATTTGGTCTCAAGACCTACAACACTGGTGTGGACAGAGGGTCGCTCTCGTGGATTTATGCAAGGCTTACCTGCAAATTCACGTTCACCCATCATTATGGTCGAGCCTGATGGTGATATTTCAGGGAAGACATTATTTCTTGACAAGACTGGGGTTTGGACTGAACATCGCACTTTTCATCTTGAAGAAGGTCCTGGGCACAGTGCTGAGCTGGGATGAGAGGATTAACTGTGCCACCTCACAGTATCTGGATGACATACTGGTGGATGAAAGCACAGCATCTGTGGTGGAGGTTGAGATTCACCTGAATCGTGTCGGCCTGACCTGGAAACCGGCCAAGCGCGTGTCTCATGGAGTCCATATCTTGGCATCAGAGTCTGAGGGGAGCACCACGGTCTCTTCTGGAGACGTGACAACGATGTCAGTGAAATGCTTGAGAATATGACAAGGCGCATCATGTTCTCCCTGTGTGGACAGTTGACAAGTCATCTGCCTGTGTGCGGCTGGGTGAGAGCGGTGGCGTCTTACATGTTGAGGCACGCCAATGAGGCCACTACTTCATGAGACGATGAGATTACTGACCCTAAGTTGCACTCCATGCTAATGGAGACACTGAAGAAGGTGAAGAGGTCTGACCCGTCTGGAGGACGAAGGGATGTAGCAGGAGAAGACGCTACTCTTTGGGAGGATGAGAGTTCTCTTGCACTGGGAGCTGTTTTAGAAGTGAACGGGGACATCTTAGAAGATGCGTGTTGGCTACGACAGAACGACTGCTCCCACCAGTTTTGCAGAGCTGGATGCTGTCGTCAGAGGGTTAAATCTCACTATCTCCTGGAAGATGTAGGTATTGGCTTTCATGACTGACTCGAGGACTGTGTATCATTGGATTGTGGACACTTTATTGGGAAAAGCACATGTGAAGACTAAAGCATCTAGTTAAATGCTGATTCGCAGATGCCTAGAGACACTGAATACCATCGACGATGATTCAAGTCTGCGTCTTGAAGTTAAATTTGTATCCTTTTTCGAGAACAAGGCTGATGCACTAACTCAAGTACCGAAGAGATGCTTTGTCTTATGAATGTTCAGCCAGTCTTGGCAGCAGGTATGCAATGTCGTTCGTGGGTGCCAAGAATGCCAGACTGTTGATCCAGCACTCAAGAGGTGGCAAAAGGGGGTTTTGGGGACCTCAGAGATTTGGATCAGAGTTAGAATGGACATCTGTCATATCAGAAATCAGCAGTACCTGACTCTCATTGACTGCAGCCTGTCGTGTTACGCTACCTGGTGGAGAATCAGACGTCAAGACACCAACAGTGCTATTGAACAGCTGGAATCCGTTTTTTGAACATGGAGCACCCAAGGAACTGCTGACTGAAATGCTGCCAGCTTCTGTAGTTCTGTCTTCAGTGGGTTTACCAGTCACTGGGGCATGACAGTCAGATATCGGTGTGCCAATGTTCCTTCCGGTAATGGAACATCAGAGCGGTGTCATTGAACAGTGAAGACGATACTGGCACGGACAGGCTGCTCCATGGCGGAGGCATTTTACCATTATAATGTGATGCCACTAAGTGATGGTGCTGCATCTGCCCCTTCCAACCAGATATTCAGGCATGAGATCAGGCTGCTTGGAATCAACAGGGTGACCCAGCGAAATCAGCCAATGGACGACCAGTGCTGCTTTAGCGTAGGGGATCATGTGTGGATCCGACACCCCAATAGGCGCTGCGATTCCACAAGTTTCCTGGGCACAGTAACGAATATTGTTTCAGCCCAGAACGTCGAAGTTGATGGCATGCCACGCCATGTGTGTGACCTGAGTTTAGCTACATCACTACCACCCACCCGAGAAGAACCCTCGGCGCTGGGAATGCCAGCTGTAGCAGTAGAGGATGACGATATGCCGGTTAATGTGCAAACTCCACTGAGGGGCTCTGAGACGGGTGATGTCGAAAGCTCGACCGAAGAAGAAGGCAGTCCTGAGAGATTTCTGCCTGGTCGAAGTTCACAGGAATGCTGTCCAGTACTACCCTTCCAGTACAATGATCTTTTGTAGGAACAGGGGGGAGTGTAGTGTGCATGTGTGTGTGCACGTGAGTGTGTGAGTGTGTGCGTGAGTGTGCACGTGAGTGTGTGTGTGTCTGCTCTGCTATTTTTCATTATTTATTCCTGTACATTGTTCCGTGTGAGCTTCGAAGCTCCAAGACTAACGTGACGAGTTGCTAAGCCAGTTGTTGTTGAGATAGTTGGAGCTTCAAAATGCCAAGACCAACGTGACGAGTTGGAATAAAGCTAGCAAGAGAGTTGGTTGTCTCCCTCTGCCTACGACTAGTCCCTGTTACACAGTTTATGGACAATGTATATAGTTCATTAATATAATCGTTTGAAGACTGCAAACACAAATTTCAATGACGTTTCCATGCTTAATTTTGTCCAGTAAGTATAATAGGTAAGAAGAGTAAGTGGGGGCACCCATCATCCACCCACTCAGTGTTGCAGTACTCTGTTTTTCGGGAAGCTCTACACTGAGTGGCAAACAAGATGTTTTCCCCTAAACCAGGAAATCATTTACAACGCTGGGTTGTAACCTTGTAACTAACCAACACGCGCTCCTACGTGACAACAACTGAGTTGGTGAAGGGTTAGTGCCGCGCCCCGGAAAACTATTAACTATAAATATGAATAAGAAGCTTCGGACCAGGACTGACAAACAGGTGATGACTAAGGACCAAACATAAGACATAGTATGGATTGCGACATGGAATGTAAGGGGAGCAAATGATAAGGTGAAAGAAAGAGAGACTGTCCAGGTGCTTGTGAGTGCAAAAGTTGATGTACGAATATGTGGATTAACTGAAACCAAATGGAAAAGCAAGAATATGAGAGAATGGGAGAATGGATGGGGTGTATGCGCGGGAGTGGGTGAGAATGAGAGGGCAAAAGAAGGAGTGTGTATTGCTGTGTGCAAGAGATGGAACGAGAGTAAAAGAGAGAATGGATCAGTTGGCTCAAGAATTGTGTGGGTGAGATTGTTGAATGTGTGCTTTGTGAAAGGTATGGTACCAGTTGACTGGGCAAGTGCTTGTGTGGTCCCGTTGTATAAAAGCAAGGGTGATAAGTATGAATGTACTAGCTTTAGGGGTATAAGTCTGTTGAGTGTTGTAGGTAAGGTGTATGGTAGAGTGTTATGAGAGTTAGAGAGGATACAGAGGGAGTGATTGGTGATGAGCAGTGTGGCTTTAGGAGAGGGAGGGGATGCGTGGATCAGGTGTTTACGGTGAGACAAGTGTGTGAAAAGTATTTAGCGATAGGCAAGGATGTGTTTTGGGCATTTATGGATTCAGAGAAAGCGTATGATAGAATTGATAGGGAGGCTTTGTGGACTGTTTTAAGAATGTATGGACTTGATGGTAGGTTACTAAAAGGGGTGAAAAGTTTTTATGTAAATAGTAGAGCGTGTGTAAGAGTGGGAAATGCTGTGAGTGATTGGTTTCCTGTGAGAGTGGGGCTGGGACAGGGATGTGTGATGTCACCTTGGTTGTTTAATATTTACATGGATGGTGTTGTAAGGGAGGTGAATGCAAGAGTTTTAGGTGGAGGTCTGAGTCTGGTGAATGTTGATGGTGGAGAGTGGAATCTGAAGCAGCTGCTGTTTGCAGATGATACTGCACTGGTGGCTGATTCAGAGGAGAGATTGATACAGTTGGTAGAAGAGTTTGGAAGGGTGTGCGAAAGGAGGAAATTGAAAGTAAATGAGAATAAAACTAAAGTGATGAAGTGTACGAGGTTGGTAGATGGTAGAGGGATGAATATAGTTATGAATGGCGAGTTGCTTGAGGAGGTAGAGTGTTTTAATTATCTAGGGTCATATGTTGCTGTGGATGGAGGAATAGATGCAGAAGTGAAGTTTAGAATAAATGAAGTAGGAAAGGTGCTGGGAGGAATGAAAAAAGTGTTTAGATGTCGTTCGCTTAGAATGGATGTAAAGAGAAGGCTGTATGAGGGTGCTGTGGTACCGACTGCATTATATGGGGCTGAAACATGGAATACGGGTGTAGCAGAGAGGAAAAGTTTGAATGTAATGGAGATGAGGTGTCTGAGGAGTATGTGTGGAGTGACGCGTATTGATCGAGTGCGGAATGATGAAATGCGAAGGAGAACTGGAGTTGTTCGTGAGATGGCTGTTAGAGTTGAGCAGAGGGTGTTGCGATGGTTTGGGCATATGGAGAGAATGGATAATGAGCGATTGGTGAAAAATATTACTAGATCTGATGTGAGAGGTGTAAGGCTGAGAGGAAGACCACGAATAGGATGGATGGACAGTGTGAAGAGAGCGCTGGATGTGAGAGGGATGTCTGTTGAGGAAGGATGAGTGGCTGTGCGTGACAGAAATAAATGGAGAGAAATTGTGAATGAATAACTGATGACGCAGCCCTGAGGGGATATTCTCCAGCATTTGGTCTGATCAGCTATTTCATGTCAGGTGCAGGTAAGGGGATGAGTCTGTTATGATGTGGGAGGGGTAAACCAGCTCTGCTGTCGGGCCCTGCTGCGGATGTCACTGATTGCATTGCGCAGTTGACCCTTGTGCGGTGTGGTGCGGTGAGGATCTGTCCATTCTCCCCTTTGGGGCTAAGATGCGAATGAATGTGTTTGAATGGATGAGTAAATGGGGAGTGTGTCGTCCTGTCTCGGCTACCTCCCTTTCCTTGGGGGAAGCAGCCTAGGTATATAGATAGATAGAGATTTAAAGTTGCACTTCAAATGTGTGTGTGCGTGTGTGTGTGTGTGTGTGTGTGTGTGTGTGTGTGTGTGTGTGTGTGTGCGTGCAAGATCATGCAAGCAAAGTGAAAGAAGAGTTCTGGACATTTGTGCAAGCGTGCACTGAAAAGTTTGAAAGGAATGAGAGAGTGTTTTTGACTGGAGATATGAATGAAAAACTAAGGAAGGTGAAGGTAGATGGAATAGTGAGTGGGGTGTGCCAACAGAAGTGGATGAGAATGGCAGTGCTTTAGTGGACATTTGTGCCAGGAGGGGGTTGGTGATAGCTGATACCCTCTTCAGGCACAAAATGATCCACAGGTATACATGGCGAGTGAGGAGAAGGGGGAGTGATGAACTGAATGAATGGAAGGCAATGATTGATCATGCGTGTGTGAATGACAGAACGAGAAGTTGTGTAATGGATGCAAGAGCATATAGAGGTTGGGGAAGTAGACTTACTGACGACCACTTGGTGGCGGTGAAAGTCAAGGTTGAAATGAAGTGGAGGAATAGAAGAAGGGAAGGACAGAAGGAAGCAGTTCTTACAAAGAGGGTGAAAAGGTTACAAGAGGATGTAAAAAAGGCAAAATATAAGAGAAGAGTCGAGGAGCGATTGGGTAAATATGATTTGGAGCAGATGGGGATGTAGGTGTGTGCATGATAATAACAGATGAAATCTATGCAGCATGTGAGGTGGTGTGTGGGGTGAAGAGATGACGAAACGGGGTGCGAGGAACAGCATGGTTGAATGAAGAGGTGAGACAGGCTGTGGCACAAAACAATAAAGCATATAGTGAGTGGATGAGAAAAAGAGGTCACGAGGAAGTTGAGAGGCAGAAGAGAGTTATATGTATCGAGGAAAAAGGAGGTGAATAGATTAGTAAGGGAGAGTAAGAAGAGAGTGGATGAGGAATTTGGAAGGAATTTTAGTGTAAAGTGGAGAGAATGTAAGATAATGTTCTGGAAAGAGGTAAAGAGAGTTAGACTGGATGTTCAAAAATAGAGTCGAGGAGTGAAAGATAATAATGGTAGATTACTAGTGGAGAAGGGAGAATAAGTGAGGAGAAGGAGGGAACACTTTAATCCTTACTGCGCTAGCGTCATAGATCTATGTCCCCTTCAGAAACGCCAGTGACGTAGATCTATGTCCTGCAGCACTGAGAAGTCACTGCAAGGAACCAAAGGAGTATGGAAGGTAATAACGTATCTCACTAACTTCAGACATTTCTCTGCTACTCTTACAACACTGATTTAGGAGCGCGGGAGGCGAGTGACAGTCTTCACAGGCTTAAAGCCGCTCTGCCATCTTAGTAACATTGAAGATTTCGTAGGTTAAGTGGCACCAACCTGACTCGATTCAACCAAATTTTTGGCTTTGTTGATTACTTTTATTAGTGCCAGGGATCTTATATTGATATATTAATGCCGTTTACCCACAAAAAAAAAAAAAAATCAAAATTGGTTCACAAACTCATAGTCACTCTGCTCTCTCAGTAATCTTGAAGATTTCAGAGGTTGGATGGCACCAACCTGACTCAATCCAACCAACTTTCTGGCATTGGTGATTACTTTTATTAGTGCCAGGGATCTTATATTTCATGTATTACGCCCATTTAGCCAGAAAAAAAAAATCCAAAATCGGCCAGCGTAGATGGGTAGGCTATCAGTTTTCTTTTTGCCTATCAAAGTACAGGTTAATGAATTGTTGAACACAGAGAAATGGCTGGGAGAAGGAGGTGAGAAGAGAAGAAATCAGTAGGATGGAAGTAGTGGAAGCTATGAAGAAAGTCAAAATCGGGAAAGCCCCAGGAAGTCATGGAGTGCATGGTGAAATGCTGAAGCATGGAGGAGAGATAGTAGTAGAATGGATTTGAAGATGTATAGATTGACCTGGGAGGAATGTAAAATCCCAGAGGATTGGAAGTCATGTATAATTATTCCTCTGTACAAAGGAAAATGGGGAAAAGAAGTGTGTAGTAATCATTATGGCATTTCTCTTTTTAGCGTAATAGGAAAAGTATATGGCAGGAAACTTATTGACAGAGTTAGGGAAATATCAGATGAATTAGGTGGAGTGGAACAGGGAGGTTTTAGGAAGGGAAGAGGTTGTGTAGATCTAAGGTGACCAGAGTCCCGCTTTTAGGCGGGACAGTCTCGCTTTTTTTATGTCTGTCCCGCTTATTTATTTGCGACTAAAACGTCTTGCTTTATTAGCAAATTATCCCGCTTTCAGAAAATCATTATTACATTAGATATAAGATAACCTTCTTTTATGAAACTATGATGAATTAGTAAAATTATGCATAATCCAAAACAAATGATATTCCGAATTATTAATATGGAATCTGTTATACTCAGTGACATCTTTGATCGGCTATTCACCGTACCATACAGTATGTTCGGAGTTTGTCTAAGACGTTAGTGTTTGATTAGCAGCCTCAGAGTGAGGTGCAGCTCTGTGTGTGTGTGCATATATATATATATATATATATATATATATATATATATATATATATATATATATGTGACAGTGTCCCGCTTTTAGCTCCAGTAAATCTGGTCACTTTACGTAGATCAGATATTCATTCTTAGGTCTGCAGTGGATTATCTAGAAAACGGAAAAAAAGTCGTATGCAGCCTTCATGGATTTGGAGAAAGCATATTACAGGGTGGACAGACAAGAATTGTGGAAAGTACTGAAAATATATGGAGTAAATGGGAAGTTGCTGAATGCCGTGAAGAGTATGTATGAGGGTCCTACAGCAGTCGTGCCTGTGAACAGTGAACTGAGTGAATAATTCTGTTTGAAGGTTGGATTGAAACAGGGATGTGTCATGTTTCCATGGTTGTTCAATCTGTATGTGGATGGGGCGATAAAAGAGATACAATGTAGAGTAGTGGATGTTGGAGCGGCCCTAATGAGACTGGGGAGTGTGTGGAAACTCCCTGTACTGTTGTGTGCAGATGATACTGTGTTGTTAGGTGAAGACGAAGGGGAGCTGCAAGGCTTGGTGAATGAGTTTAGGATAGTGTGTAAGATACGAAATCAAAAAGTGAATAGAGAGGAGTAAAGTTATGATCTTCGAGAGTAATGAAGTCACTGAATGTACGGTGTGGTTGGATGAGGAGGAAACTTGAGTGCATTAATGTACTTTTGGTAGTGTGATGAGTAAGGATGGAAGTTTAGAGGGTGAAGTGTTTGAATGGGTACAACAAGGAAGAAAAGTTGCTGGTTCTTTGAAAGCAGTGAAACAGGGAAGAGAGCATGGAAATGAAAAGGTTACTGCATGACAGTATTGTGATACTAACTCTAACGTATGGAAGTGAAGCTTTGACCCAGCTGGGGGGACACAAGTCAAGAGTGAGACCAGTGGAAATGAGTTATTTGAGAGGAGCATGTGGAGTCACATGGAGAGACAGGCTGACAAACGAGGAAGTGAAGCAGCATTGTGGTGTGGATGTGGATGTGATAGGAAGCGTTAGGAGAAACAAACTGAGGCAGTTTGGCCATGTGGAGAGGATGGAGAGCGAGAAACTGACGAGGAGAGTGTCGGTGAGTGAAGTGGAAGGGGGGAGAGTGAGAGGGAGGCCAGGAATGAGGTGGAGGGATGGAGTGGAGAAGTATATGAGAGAGGGGAGTGTGAGCTGGGAGTAGGGCAGTGAAATTGCTGGAGACAGGGCGACATGAAGGTGACCTGTTTGTGGCCACCCCTTACGGGATTAAGGTGTCTGGCAATAGATAGATAGACAGAAGTATAATCAGGAATTAAAGAATTGTAAAAGTTTCCCACTGCACATGTCTTTATATGGTATCCACTTGTTAGCTGAAGAACAGTGATGATGCATGACAAGTGTGGGCGTCCATCATCAACTCACTCAATACAGCACCTTCTGTAAAGTTGTGACTGTTTCAACCTGCCCAGGTCTCAGACAGGCGCCAAGTTGCCTCCCAGTGGGGTGGGTAAGTTGAATGGCCAGCACGCTTTTTTGCTTTTATCTGTGATTAACCAGATTTCTTCATCTAATATGCTTGCTATGTTTCCTGGCGATATTCTACCAAACCTGGACAAGGGAAGATGATGCACAAATTTTCCATAAATTCTCAGAGAAGAAAGGAATGAGAAATAAAAGTCAGATGGGAAAATTGGTGAACAAATGATGACACATCTGTAACAAAGTTAAATGTGTTTCTTTATGAAAGATACTGTCACGAATTTGCGCGAGTGTATTGATACAAATTCGTGACATTGTACTTTGGTGAGAAAACCACGAACTCAAGTGGAATTCCCACTGGGCATCACTCAGGTCAACTGTCCTTGTATGCACTTCGATCGGGATGGTTTTCAGAACATTTGTCACTATTTCATAAGTGACCATTCTTATGCACGACATTAGTGCTTTCACTGAGTGATTTATTGCGTATGCATATCGTTTGCCCTCTTTCCGTTGACCATTGAAGTTAGGGCACGCCTACTTCCGGCAAACACGGCCATCTCTTGCCTCCTTTCCCAGTTTTAACTTAGTCAGCTTTGGATCGCCTCGAGGATAGGATCATTTGTGCCCACCGTACAGCAGCGTCTCCGTTGTACAGCGATTTCCTGGATCTCCACCTAGACGGTGATCAGTGAAGTGGGCTTGCAGCAAATACAGTGCTTGGTGTTCATCACGCAGATGCCCAGTCTTTCATAGCTTTCAGCTCCACTCCCTCTGCGGACCAGTATTTCTGTTCGTTTATCTAGGCTTAAGTCGCTTGGTGTTCATTACGCAGACACCCTGTCTTTTGTAGCTTCAGCTCCATTCCCTCCACTGACCAGTATTTCCGTTTGTTTTTCTAGGCTTAAGTCTGATTAGCTTTTGAATAAGCGAGTAAGTGTATTTCCTTTGTTATTTGAATTCATGAGTCCCTCTGTGACCGTGAATTCCCCATCTGATTTCATTTTGAGATTCATATAATGTAAACTTATTTTATTGTAATCAATGAATTTACAGTTCTTTTCTTTGAGCTTAACCCGCCCCATCCCAATGTTTTCTGGGCAGTGGTACGCCCTAGTCCCAATATTTTTGGACCTTTTTTTTTTTTGGCTCAAACATCCACTTTTGGTGAGAAACATCGAAAATTCATAGAGAAATCGCTCATCTGAGGTTTAAAATACTTGATCCAGGTACGAGTTCCTCCTTACCTGACTGGGTTTTCTAACAGGCTGGCAGCAAAGAAAACGAGTTCTATGGGAGGGTAATTATTTTATCCACTCATAAACAGTGTTTATTTATTTACTTGGTATGAATTTATATGTAGTACAAGAGTATATTGGTTTTCAAACAGTAGTATAGGCATTATAAGCATTGTTTCACTCACTAACTCATCACCATTCATGACCTTTTTTTCCCACATTACCTGATCATCATTTCTGACTGTTTCTTCCTCTAATGCTATGTAAACTTTGTCCTCCACATTGTCATCGACTGGGGAATCACTCTGGGCCTGAATGTCTTTATTGGCCAGGTCACTGGTAACAGGTGAATTGCCGAGACAATGGTGTGCAGGGGGGGGGGGAGAGGTTATGCATTGTCCCTGCTTGGCATCTTGTAGAGGAATAGAGGAAGGTGTCCCATGTATACGTGCCAAAAATCACTTGCGAAATCACTCGCGAAAATTGAAAATTGTGCAAATTATGCAACTTGCAATGTTGCCACGTTCATTCACGTCGCCGGGACATGAGTGCACATCATGTGCGGACGTTAATTCACGTCGCCGGGACGGCGCGGGTTAATGTAATTAGAATCATGTTTTATTTCTCCACATTAAGCTTACTTCAGTTTGCCGCTCCTAGCTTGCACAAACTCCAGTTCTTTTGTATCAAACTTAAATCCGTTGTGCCAGCACCGGCAAGAACCTGTCCAGTATGATTAGTATTAGTTATTAATTGCCAGGGGTGGAGTCACTTTCACAATAGGCTAACAGTACTAACAATCAGCACTCATGAGTAATTAGTCTCTGCTGTGTAGTGTTGAGAAAGTTTATAAATTGTCGTCCTTTGAGAATCGGCGAAGTAAGCTGGCATAAAGTAAAACTCACTACTTGAATTTCACAAGTCAATTCCTTGTCTCAACTTTCGAGCAATATCAAGCATTTTCAATTCTTAATTTTACATCCCCCCCGTGACACCTAACTTCAACGGTCAACGGAGAGAGGGTGAACGATATATCATAAATCACTCAGTGAAAGCACTAATGCGCGTAAGAATGGCCACTTATGAAGCAATGACAAATGTTCTGAAAACCATCCCGATCGAAGTGCATACAGTACAAGGACGGTTGAACTGAGTGATACCCAGTGGGAATTCCACTAGAGTTCGTGGTTTTCTCACCAAAGTACAATGTCACGAATTTGTATAAATACACTCACGTGAATTCGTGACAGATATTACTTGTAATACATCTGATCCCTGACACACTTCATTGTCATACAAATTAAATAATTTTTAGGATATCCTCTGCAGTTTTATAACTTATGGTCATATTCTTAAACAAAAATTGTTCTGCCACAACTGGAGGCTCCAGTATTGTGGCACGGAATTTAACTGGCGGTAAGCTTAACGATTCAATAATTGGTTTCTAATTTACCTATAACTCACCTTTTTTTTTTTTTTTTCATTTTCAGAGGATTATCAACAATTGGCTTGTACTTTGTATGTTTTCAAGCAATGGTATTCAAAAATTGCACAAATGTGGTATTCCAGAAAAGAGTTGTTAGTTGTAAGAATCGTAATGATGATTTTTTAAAATATGATTAAAGATTGAATATCATATTTAACGGTTATTTGGAGGTTTATAAATTATGTGGATGTGATAGGAAGCGTTATGAGGAACACAATGAGGTGGTTTGGCCATGTGGAGAGGATGGAGGATGAAAGACTGACGAAGAGAGTGTGTGTGAGTGAGGTGGAGGGGGGAAGAGGGAGGGGGAGGCCGAGGATGAGATGGAGGGATGGGGTGGAGAAGTATATGAGAGAGGGGGGAGTGAGTTGGGAGCAGGGCAGTGAAATGGCGGGGGACAGGGCGACTTGGAGGCGATTTGTTTGTGGCCACCCCAAACGGGATTGAGGCGTCTGGCAATAGATAGATAGATAGATAAATTATGAATTACTCCGTAAATCATTGCAGAAAACAGAAATTAAAGTCTTTACTTCATAGAAAATGAAATGGATATGAAACTTCAGGGTAAGCCTAAAAATGAATATATTGCCACTCCAGTGCCACAGTTGTGCCTAAGCATAAAGACTAGATATTGAATCGACAGTTGAGCAAAAAACATTTATTTAAGCATACGACTAGTACCGTATTCACACCGTTGTAAATTTTGTTGAAGCATGGGCTAAAAGGTTTGTTGAAGTCATTTTTTTTTTTTTTTTATGTCGAAGGTATTGCAGGAAACAGTGTTGGTTTAGGTGTACCCTGTTTTATAAGGATATAACAATTGGGGTTAAATATAGTTTTTTTTTTTTTTTTTTTTTTTTAATAGCGACATCCAACCTAACCATTCTCTATGTATCCTCGTATTATCGAGCGTTGTCCGTCATGAATGATGTAGGGAATAATAGAACAATATATATACAGTGCCAGAAATGGCTAAACTAATCAAAAAATTTATGAAAGAAAACGGAAAGATAGAAATAAAAACAGGGAACAGTGCAGAGCAATTGAGTGAGCACTGGGAAAGGGAGTGAGGCCTAGTCGCCTGCTGTTGCAGTTCTCTCCATAGAAGGCACAGTCTGTGCCTCTTTTAAAAAAATTCATTTACCATACAATACTCTGTTCATTTTAACTTGGCATAAAAACTGCCATCTCTCCAACTTCAATGCTGGGCAATAACAAAATATTAATACTAGAATATGGTGCTAGTCACGAAGAAGTGCTGTGGAAGAGATGCAGAGCCCTTGCAATTACATATTCAACCACTGTACCACGGGAAATAAGCTGCAAAAGGACGAATGTCTGGGTCAAGTTAATGAACGATGGTAGCAGAGCTGGGCACTTGCACGATCACTTCCGCAAACTGCAAAATCCGCAACTACGGAAGTGTGATTTCGTTTGTGGATTTGCGTTTGTGACCAGTTCTACTTAAATTTGCTGTTTTGTGCTTGCGGAAGCATTTCCACAAACGCAAATCTCCCCGCGAACATCTACGTTGCCTAGCCTGGCAGGTGGAGTCAGGGTGATTCTGGCTCACTGGCACCGCCTGCCACTCCCACACTCTTGCCATATGTAACTAAATTTTGTATACGTATGATAAATTCGCCTTCTGTACGATGTACTATTGGCAACAGATAATCCTGGTACAGTATAAGAGTGTGGTTTGGGTCAGGCAGTTGGTACGCCTGCAGGCTGTGATGTATTCACACATTAGTTGTGTCTAGGAGGATGAATGACTGGGTTGCCAATCACGGTTTAAAACTGATACACAGCTACAAATCATATATTAGAAGACTAGTAAAAATAACCATAGGTATGACTGTTATTATTGTCATAGATCAGTTCATTCATAGATAAACTTCAACTGCAATGATAAGCAAATGATATAAAGAGATTTCCGTTTCATAGACTGATCTAGCCAGTGCTCACACACCTAAAAATAGCTCGTCTTGTCTTGCCAGATGGTGGAGCACACTCTTCATCAACGATTTATTTGATACAAAAATCAAATTGTTTCCATAAACTGTATACTGGCATTTTCTGTTTGTGAAATTAATAAATCATGCAAAGATATCGTTACTGGCTTCTAGTGTCTTCATAAAACATAATCCTCTCTTCTCATTCCGCCAATTCTTTTATTGCTGGAAACTCACTCCCATCTTTCCTCCCCCCAGTCCCTCCCTCGAACCCCCTACCTCTCTCACTTTCCTCTTCCCCATCTAAACAGCCAGTTCCTCTACCCCCCGGAGAAACCAACAGGACAGGAGAGGACTTAGCAGAGCTGTTGCACAATAGCTTGTAACATGGAAAGTTTTAAGTCAGTTGTGGAGGTACAAAGTAGAGGCACGGGGTGTAAGATGGTGGGATAGGTATGTTTTTTTTTTTTTTTTTTTTTTAATGTGAGGAAGAAGGAACCAAATGTAATGAGCTCGCAAATCTGTTCCTTTCAAGAGAAAAACAAAATACGAGAGAGCCAAATTCAAGATCCGATCATTTCGAGATGCCTGGACACACTGCGTTTGAAAGAGTGATCATAGGAAGCAGGACATACAGACAGAGGGAGCCAGTTCCAGAGTTGACCTGTTGCATAAATGAAGGACTGGGAGTAACGGTTAACTCTTGCAGTAAAAAGTTGGACAGAAAAGGGATGAGAGTTTGCTGCTAGACGGGTGCTACGCGCCTGTCGTAGAGGTGAAGGAATGCATGCAGACAGTTCAGAGGAGCAGTGACCATTGAAGAAGCGATAGAAAAGAAATAAAGATGCAACAGTGTGGCGAAGAGACAGAGGTTGAAGGGAGTAAGTAAGAGGAGGAGAGTTAATGAGACGAAAAGCCTTTGACTCCACCCTATTGAGAAGAGCTGTATGTGGGGAGCCTCCCCACACATGAGAGTTGTACTCCACGCAGGGGCAGATAAAACCCCTGTGTACTATAAAGTCAACAATTGTGCAGGGGTAAAGAAGGAACGGAGTCGGCTTAGCACACCCAATCTCTTGGAAGCAGATCCTACAAGAGATGTAATATAATCTTTCCAAGATGAGTACCGAGTAAATGAAACCCCAAGCATGTTCAAGGATGATGCAGGATTAAGCTGAATAATATTAAACATAAGTGGGTATACCTGTTGAAGATTTTGTCGGGTTGATAGGTGCAAAAACTGAGTCTTTGATGTATTAAAAACAACCAGATTATTTTAACCCCAGTCAGAGATACGAGCCAAGTCAGACATTAGGTGTGCCATAGCCTCATCCCTTGTTTGTTGAAGTAACTGCTGAGATGGACGTTGCGGGAATCGAATGGAAAGGTGACGGGTAGAGTCATCAGCATATGAGTGGATAGGGATAGATGTACAGCTTAGAAAGTCATTGATGAATAAAAAGAAGAGAGTTGGTGATAGGACAGAGCCCTGAGGAACACCACTGTTAATAGATACAGGAGAAGAACGATGGCCGTCTACAACAGCGGCTATAGAACGACCAGGAAGGAAGCTAGCGATGAAGGCACAGATAGAAGGATAGAAACCGTAAGAGGGCAGTTTGGAAATTAAAGATTTATGCGAGACTCGATCGAAAGCCTTTGAGATGTCAAGTGCAATGGCAAAGCTTTCGCCAAAGTCCCGAAAGGAGGATGACCAGGAGTCTGAAAGGTAGGTGAGATGATCACCTGTGGAGCGTCCCTGACAGAACCAATACTGGCGATCAGAAAGAAGGTTGTGATAGGAAAGATGCTTTAAAATTTTTCTATTAAGAATAAACTCGCAAACTTTTGAGATAAAGGATGTTGAAGCAATTGGACGATAGTTAGAGTGTTGGGAATGGTCACCCTTCTTTGGGACTGGCTGAATGAGAGCAAACTTCCAGCAAGAAGGAAAGGTACAAGTTGATAGATAAAGGCGAAAGAGTTTGCCTTGGCAGGGTGTAAGCACAGAAGCACAGTTCTTGAGAACAACAGCAGGGACTCCATCAGGTCCATATGCCTTATTAGTAGTGAGACCTGTGATGGCAGAAAATACATCAGTTGAAGAAATTTTAATATCAGCCATGAGGAAGTCAGAGGGGGGAAGTGATGGAGGAACAGCACTAGAATCATCTAAGGTGGAATTGGAGAAGAAAGTCTGAGCAAAGAGATGTGCTTTATCAGTAGAAGAAATAGCTTCAGAGCCATCAGAGTAGAAAAGAGGAGGGAAGGATGATGAGGTAAAGTTGTTAGAAAGGCTTTTGGGAAGGTGCCAGATGGAGCTGGAAGAATTCGAGATACAGAGTTGAAAGCATTTATTACGGATGAAATTATTTTTAGCTGAGCGAAGAACAGACTTAGCATGATTCCGGACAGAAATGTATAAAAGATGTGATTCAGGGGTGGGTTGGCTCAGGTACCTTTTATAGGCCCCCTCCTTGTTGTGGACAGCAGTAGAACAAGCGTGATTAAACCAAGGCTTTCGTGCATTAGTCAAAGGATATGACAAAGGAATGAATGCTTCCATGCCTGAGAGAATAACCTCCGTAATGCACAAGGCACACGCAGATGGCTCCCGACCATGGAAGCAATAATCATTCCAGGCAGAATCAAAGAAGTACTGCCTGAGGGCCTCCCAATCCGCAGCTCCAAAGTGCCACAGACGACGTTTCTTTGGATGGTCTGCAGGCCGTACTGGAGCAATAGGACAGGTTAAGGTGATAAGGTTGTGATCGGAGGAGCCCAACGGAGAGAAAAGATTAACAGTGTAAGCAGAAGGATTAGTTGTAAGGAAGAGGTCAAGTATGTTCCAGCTCTCTCCAAGGCGGACAGTGATACGGGTAGGGTGCTGTACAAGCTGCTCTAGGTCATTAAGGATAGAAAAGGTGTAGGCTTGTTCACCTGGTGGATCACTGAAAGGAGAGGAAAGCCAAGGGTGGTGGTGAACATTGAAATCTCCTAGAATGGAGGTTTCAGAGAAAGAAATGGATAAAATGTATTCCATTGTAGAAGTAAGATAGTTGAAGAATTTTTGATAGTAGAATTATGGGATAAGTAAACAGCACAGATATATTTAGTCAGAGAATGACAGGAAAGCCGAAGCCAGAGTGTACAGAATTCAGAAGACTCGAGTTCAGAACCACGAGAGCAAGATAAGTTGTGTATATACACACGACAGCCACCTTTGGCTTTGAAATGAGTATACTGTAGAGAAAGTATGAGGGTACAGAAAAGGGTCTGCTGTCAGTTGCCTCAGACAGCTGAGTCTTGGTTAGAAAATGAAGGTGAGGTTTAGAGGAGAGGTGGTGCTCAACAGAGCGAAAGTTTGAGGAAAGGCCACGAATGTTGCAGAAATGAAGAAGAGAGGCAGACAGTGGTTCCAGGTCTTGAGTCTTCACCGGGAGAGGGATAGAAGGTGGGGGCATTAATGGTCCCCCCCCCCCGGGGACTTTGAGGCTACGTTATTCGATGCCATTTTTTCTAAAATTTGGAAAAGGTAGTGTGGCGTGTACTGTGCATGTAATTTGGTGCTGATAGTTAGAGAAACTTGTATTGGAGGGCATGCTGGCCTACCCTCTGTGTTACTGAGACACTGAAAAAGTTCAGCAAAAGGAGATGGTTGGGACCTAGTCCCGAAGCTGATGAAACGGGAGCTCCAGCTCTCCCTGTCATCAGCTTTCCATCCACCTTGGAAGTACTGCCCTGCTCGACTGCTGCTACAGTCTACTCCTCATGTAATGCAAGAATTTTTAGAGCCATCAGTGTAATGGTCAGAATTTAGAGATTATGGAAAATGGGTAGCGTGATCTTATTTGAGAATTTATGGGAAATGAGGTAGCGTGATCTTATTAGAGTTTATGGAAATTGTGGTAGCATGATCTTATTACAGGGTTTATGGGAAATATGGTTGCGTGATCTTATTTGAGAAATTACGGGAAATGAGCTAGCGTGATCTTATTAGAGTTCATGGAAACTGTAGTAGCGTGAACTTTAGAAGAGTGCGTGAGCCGTTAGATATTAAGCACACTTTGCAAGCCACTCAACCTCGTCTAACCCATACCACTCCTTAGAGGATAGCAAAGATCAAACTCGAAAAAGACTTAACCTAAGATTTAGTAAGCATTAAGAACTGTGACAAATTACTCTACAAACTGGGAACGATCAAAGATAAATTATAATCATGGTCTGTAACTCCAAAGTTATGAATTTTTACAAACCTAAATTAATTCTCAAAGAATACTGATACACCTGGATATATTGATCCCGTGGTCACAGTTGGACTCACTGGGAAGAAGTAAAGATTACCACCAAGATATTCTCACGATTTAGCATGTATAACACAAGAATCATGTACAACTGAAAATAATTTTCAAATAGATCAGTAATCAAATGGACAATTACCAAATGGACCAGCCGATAGATTCTTAATTAGGGTACATGAACTAAGAGAGGGGAGTGGAGATTTAGTGTCTGAGACACCGGCTAAGCAGTGGCTTGAACGCATGATGAAATGCAATGTTGAAAGAAGTGGCGGTCTGATCATTCAGTACAAGAGGGATCAGGGGAAAATACGACCAAGTTAATTCACGAATGTATATGATGACTTAGTACATGAGGGAGAAAAAGGGGGGGGGGGTGAGGATGAGAATTCTACACTTACCTGCAATGCTGAAAGGAAGTGGCGGTCTGGCGTTTGTCGCTGCCTCGTGCCTTTTGATACTAAACCAAGACAGTGTCCTGGAATCGGCGAAAATTTTAGCTAATTACTTTATACTATTATCGAGTCTCAAAGATCTTTAAAGAATGCGAGAGATACGTTTGCACTTGTCATACGTAGCAAAATGACTTAAAATGTTTAGAATTTTTAGTACTAAGCATAAAGGAACTTTAATCATAACGAAGCCAAATTAATTAGGAACAAGATCAGTTGTATTACCCGCGTCGGTTTATGGCCTACGTGACTGATGACACAACTTCGATAACATGAATTTCGCGCCTCACTAGTGATTACTTTCAATAATCTTACTTCGGACATTTTCAATTCACCACTATATATTACAAAAGAGAAACTCTATTAAATTTGTCATGTAAATCTCTAGATTAGAATAGGAAGAAAGAAATTCGCAATTCTTAAATTTCTACGAAACTTCCGCGGTTATGCTTCTTTGTTGGCAAGCGCAGGTTCATTATGTATAAACATTCATATCAACACTTGACTTAATACTGTCAATGACAGAATCATGCTCACATTATGAATATCAACTAAGACTAGACTTAAATATAAGATTTAACGGTTAAATCATGCACTGTACAGACTATATTTACAATATTGCCTAAGACTACACTTAAATACTAGCTTATACTAACTTAAACTAACACTTAAAATTATGGCACTACATAAGTCCTTCCTCTGGGAGAAAAAAATTTAAACATCGGAAGTCAAACATTCAATTCAGTCATTTACATTTCATAGAGTCGTGCATGCGGACGGGACATACTTACCAAATTTGACTGTGAACCTCTCTGTATGAACAAAGATTTCCCAGACTCATCCTCCTATAAGTGGCACCTGTCGATCCACAAGTTAAATCACGTACCCCAGGGGGTCGCTTCTCTATCACTGTACTCTCGAAATCCAGCAGAGAGGTATGCCCCAGCCAACCTCCTGCCTGGGTGACAACATGGTCGTCTCACCCGGACTGACCAGTACTCTCACTGCAAGGATCGTCCCAGGGTCGCTTCCCATTCACACAACATACGGACTAATCGCATTCACACACTCATCCATTCATTCTTACGCTTCCAGCTCTACACCTAGCAATTGACAAGCACCTGCCAGATCCTGAAGTCACTGTTCCATCCTAGACCATGTTGACTGTAACTTGAGGGGGTTTCTAGACTTTCCCCCGAATGAAGGCAATATTTCCCACTGAACTGGGCTCCGTCCATAACCCAAACTCCTGTGAACTCTCGATGGATGAAACTTCTCTTGAACTCTAACAATCCCAGTCAATAGTCAGACAATCCGACCCACAGACATTTCCCTGACCATCTCTTAACTTAATACTGCAACACCCAGCTCAACGTTCTTCAATAAGTCTCCGGGGAGGGCATCTCTCACGGGGCGGTAAGTGTTCATCAATCGGATCAGGTTCAAAGACATCTTCCAGGGGTTCTAAGAGCCACTATCACCTCCATTATAAGGCTTCACTTGTCCTGCGGCTCTTTGTACCCTTTTGCCTGTGAACACATTTTCTACCACGTACACACTTCTATCCATGAACACTTCTACTACACGGTACGAACCATCCCATTTCACATTAAGTTTTCGACACGTGCCAAGTGCCACAGCTTCCCTCTTAATCCACACAAGGGTTCCAACTCCAATCGTCTGATTTTTCTGCCTTCGGTTTGCCACTTCTCTATACCGATGCATCATCTTCTGGTGTGTTTCCCGAATGACAGCATGGGCGACAGCCATCTCGTCTTCCTCACCGTCGACAGAGGGTAAGGGTGCACCGACCAGCCTAGGTGGATGGCGAGAGAAGAAGGCGAAGAAGGATTGCTGTCCCGTGGATGTATGGACTGCCTGATTCATGGAGATCTGACATGGCTGGAGCACTTGGGGCCATTGGAGAGGGTGGCCCTGACATAGGGCAGAAAGGACTGACTTCAGGGTCTGATGCATCCACTCAGTGATGCCATTCCCTTGAGGATGATAGGGGATTGTGTAGTAAAGGGTGATTTGGTGTAGTTGGCAGAATTGCTGAAAATCTCTGCTGGTGAACTCGCCTCCAATGTCCAGGACGATACTGCGAGGTGTGCCACAGTCTGCCACAGACTTTTTTTTTTTTTTTTTTTTTTTTAATGCGAGGAAGAAGGAACCAAAGGCCATGAGCCCGCAGTAACAGTTCCCTCCAAGAGAAAAACAAAATACAATAGAGAGCCAAATTCAAGATCCGATCATTTTGAGATGCCTGGACACACTGCGTTTGAAAGACTGGAGATCATAGGCAGGAGGAAATACAGACAGAGGGAGACAGTTCCAGAGCTGACCTGTTGCATGAATGAAAGACTGGGAGTAACGGTTAACTCTTGCATTAGAGAGTTGGACAGAAAAGGGATGAGAGTTTGCTGCCAGACGGGTGCTACGTGCCCGTCGTAGAGGTGGAGGAATGCAAGCAGACAGTTCAGAGGAGCAGTGACCATTAAAGTAGCGATAGAAAAGAGATAAAGATGCAACAGTGCGGCGAAGAGACAGAGGTTGAAGGGAGTCAGTAAGAGGAGGAGAGTTAATGAGACGAAAAGCCTTTGACTCCACCCTATTGAGAAGAGCTGTATGTGGGGAGCCTCCCCACACATGAGAGTTGTACTCCACACAGGGGCGGATAAAACCCCTGTATAGAGTCAACAATTGTGCAGGGGTAAAGAAAGAGCGGAGTCGGCTTAGCACACCCAATCTCTTGGAAGCAGATTTTACAAGAGATGCAATATGATCTTTCCAAGATAAGTCCCGAGTAAATGAAACCCCAAGCATGTTCAAGGATGATGCAGGATTAATCTGAATATTATTAAACATTAGTGGGTATACCTGTGGAAGATTTTGTCGGGTTGATAGGTGTAAGAACTGAGTCTTAGAAGCATTAAAGACAACCATATTATTTTTACCCCAGTCAGAGATATGAGCCAAGTCAGACATTAGGTGTGCCATAGCCTCATCCCTTGTTTCTTGAAGTAACTGTTGAGATGGGCGTTACGGGAACCGAATGGAAAGGTGAAGGGTGGAGTCATCAGCGTATGAGTGGATAGAGTTAGATGTACAGCTTAGAAGATCATTGATGAATAAAAGGAAGAGAGTTGGTGATAGGACAGAGCCCTGAGGAACACCACTGTTGATAGATCTAGGAGAAGAACGATGGCCGTCTACGACAGCAGCTATAGAACGACCAGAAAGGAAGCTAGCGATGAAGGTACAGATAGAAGGATAGAAACCGTAGGAGGGCAGTTTGGAAATTAAAGATTTATGCCAGACTCGATCGAAAGCCTTTGAGATGTCAAGTGCAATGGCAAAGCTTTCGCCAAAGTCCCGAAAGGAGGATGACCAGGAGTCTGAAAGGTAGGTGAGAAGATCGCCAGTGGAGCGTCCCTGACGGAACCCATACTGACGATCGGAAAGAAGGTTGTGATAGGAAAGATGCCTTAAAATTTTTTTATTAAGAATTGACTCGAAAACTTTTGAAATACAGGACGTTAAAGCAATTGGACGATAGTTGGAGGGTTGGGAGTGGTCACCCTTCTTTGGGACTGGCTGAATGAGAGCAAACTTCCAGCAAGAAGGAAAGGTACAAGTTGACAGACAAAGGCGAAATAGTTTGCCTAGGCAGGGTGTAAGCACAGAAGCACAGTTTTTGAGAACAACAGGAGGGACCCCATCAGGCCCATATGCCTTGTTAGTACTGAGGCCAGTAATGGCAGAAAATACATCAACTGAAGAAATTTTAATGTCAGCCATGAGGAAGTCAGAGGGGGGAAGTGATGGAGGAACAGCACCGGAATCGTCTAAGGTGGAATTGGAGGAGAAAGTCTGTGCAAAGAGATCTGCTTTATCAGTAGAAGAAATAGCTACAGAACCATCACAGTAGAAAAGAGGAGGGAAGGATGATGAGGTAAAGTTGTTAGAAAGATTTTTGGCAAGGTGCCAGAAGGAGCGGGAAGAATTCGAGTTGGAGAGTTGAGAGCATTTAGTATGGATGAAATTATTTTTAGTAGAGCGAAGAACAGACTTAGCACGATTCCGGGCAGAAACGTAAAGATTATGTGATTCAGGGGTGGGTTGGCTCCGGTACCTTTTGTAGGCCTTCTCCTTGTTGCGGACAGCATTAGAACAAGCGTGATTAAACCAAGGCTTTCTTGCGTTAGTCAAAGGATATGAGAAAGGAATGTATGCTTCCATGCCCGAGTGAATAACCTCCGTAATGCGCAAGGCACACTCAGATGGCTCACGGCCATGGAAGCAATAATCATTCCAGGGAAAATCAAAGAAGTACTGCCTGAGAGCCTCCCAGTCCGCAGCTCCAAAATGCCAGAGACGACGTTTCCCTGGAGGGTCCGCAGGCCGTACTGGAGCGATAGGACAGGTTAAGGTAATAAGGTTGTGATCGGAGGAGCCCAACGGAGAGAAAAGATTAACAGAGTAAGCTGAAGGATTAGTTGTGAGGAAGAGGTCAAGTATGTTGGAGCTCTTTCCAAGCCGGTCAGGGATACGGGTAGGGTGCTGTACAAGCTGCTCTAGGTCATTAAGGATAGAAAAGATGTAGGCTTGTTCACCAGGTGGATCCGTGAAAGGAGAGGAGAGCCAAAGGTGGTGGTGAACATTGAAATCTCCAAGAATGGAGATTTCAGAGAAAGGAGAAATGGACAGAATGTGTTCCATCGTAGAAGTAAGATAGTCGAAGAATTTTTGATAGTCAGTAGAATTAGGGGATAAGTAAACAGCACAGATATATTTAGTCTGAGAATGACAGGAAACAGCACAGATATATTTAGTCAGAGAATGACAGGAAAGCCCAAGTTTGCCTATGATGTGTGTGGATTGTTTTGTTTTGAGGGGAAAGAACCTAACAAATCGGCTATTATGGTCCACTACTGTAAGAACGTAATGGTAAAGAACCTAACAAATCGGCTATTATGGTCCACTACTGTAAGAACGTAATGGTAAAGAACCTAACAAATCGGCTATTATGGTCCACTACTGTAAGAACGTAATGGTAACCCTGGACTCCAGTAACCATATCAGTAAGATCTATCCCAATCCTCTACAGCGGCCTAATCACTGGAGGCAATTCCTTCCACTGTTGCTGCAATCCAGTGTCCCCTTTGAATCTCTGACAAGTTACACATTTTTTGACATATTCACACAATCAACCTTAAGATTTTGCCAGTAATATAGTTCTTCTGCCTTTCTGATAGTTTTCTTTTGACCAAGATGACCAGTTAACTCATGTGCATGTTGAAGGGCCTGTACAACTATGGCAAGAGGGACTATACGGTTGCAGTGAAGACTACCATCTGCCTTTTCTTGCACAAAATATAACACTTCTTCTATTAACCTCTAAACCGCGGGGTTGTTTTTGCCTGACTTGCGGGTCTCGCGGGCATATTCGCGCTCCGATAGACTCTCTAAAAATATTTGCGAAAAATCAGTTATTAGTCCTAGAATATTATAATTAAATATGCATATGGCACATACCTTCAGCTTTCTCCCTGGGTGTTTGTTGAGCCTTCGTCGAGTACCGTAGGACTTGTGGAGACCTCTGAAGTTGGGTAACGAAGTCTCCATTTTCCACTTCTCGACGACCCGTAATATGCTTACCACAGCCTGATATTATCACTAGAAACACTATTCTATGATTCTCAAATAGTTTGGAATCCATACTCCAAAAAAAAAAAAAAAAACTGTGAAAGCAATGAAAATTACAAGCGCATGTGACCTTCCTACTTGCGATCGTTCACCGCTGTTGTTCTGTCATTTATTATTCATAAAAACACTCACACTTTATAATTCTATTACTATATAACATATATATCTACAGTCTTTATCCATAAGTTTCCTTCAGAATAGTAGTTTATTGTCACTGTAGGCATTCAATTTCTCTTTCAGTAAAATATGTAGCATTCACTTTCTCGTCCTATATACTAGCGTTGAAAGTGAATCTGTCACTTTCATTTTCACTTTCATAACTCATAGTATTCATACATCCTACTGTAGAGTGAAACTTGCACTTTCATTACTCCTAGTATATATACTCGTATTCTTATATTACTACTCTTTTACATTTCTATTTACATTCTCTATTTTATTTACATTATTTACATTTCTATTTTATTTACACTGTGTTATGCAGTCACTTGCAGTAACTTATAAAACTATTTTCCACTGTTCACTTATATTTACATTCATTGTGCTTTCACTTGCTGTTTACACATTATTTACACTTCCACTAGCACTGTTTTACTCACCAGATAGATCGTAGTCACTGTCTATCATTTTCATTGACAAATTAGCCAGTTCACGTTCCACAGCAGTCACTTAGCCCTTTACCCCTTTCCACACGAGGTTTAGTAGGGGATAGAGATCACAGGGCCCTTTGCATGAGCTAAAAAGCGGCGGAATTGGACATGCGCGAATCCGTATAGTGTTGTGGCCTGCCTAGGGCGAATGCAATGCTGCCAGTGTCAGCAGGGTGACAGCTGCTAATATATACGCTATGAAATGATTGGCAGGAAATCTAGACAATACATAATAAATTAGGTAGTTCCAGGTGAATGTAAATATCACTTAGGCTTCTCCCTTCCTTTCTTATAAATATTTTTATTACGAGAATAGATTATACGGCATATTTCAAGGGGAAATAAACAGGGAAAATTAGCGAACGAGTGCACGTGAGGTGTTGTCAGGTGATAGTTAGTCAATTTCAAGTGTATGGCACTATCACTTACCTTATTTCTTTCTTGAATATATTATTTGGTATAAGAATAGGGCATAGGGCTTATTTCAATGGATGAAATCAGTGGAAAATTCCAGGGAAGATTTACTTAGCGTAGCATGGCTGGGCAGGCGAGAGGAGAGGATAATGGAGGGGAGGTAGGGAGGGGAGTCAAGAACGGGGAGAAATGGCTAAACTGTCAACAATGGATGGGAGTACAGATGAGATTAGGAGTGCTGACTAGTGTTGGACATTGGCAGTACTGATAGATGATACAAGCCACCACATGAAAGCCTGAGCGAATTCAAAATAACACAGAATCACAAGTGACGCCCCATGGTATGATCCCTTGCTCCCAAGCGTCATGAAATTGACGCCACGCGGTTAAGGGGTTAAGGCAAACTGATGTAAGGTGGTTATGGGTAGTCTTTTCGCGGGAACTCTACCACCTTTGAGATACTGTGCTAGTTCTCCCCAAACAGGTTCTTCTCTTTGACGGGAGTTCACTTGTTCTCAATCTAACCTGAGCCAGGTGGCTTCAGGTGGACGGACTACTACTCGAACTGGGTGTGACAACTGATCTGCAACAAAATTGCTTTTACCCTTAAGGTACTGGATGTCATAGTTATATTCTCGCATTTCTAGGATCCAGCTATTCATTCGAGGTGATATAGTCTTCAGCTTGAATACACTAGCGAGAGGTTGGTGATCAGTAACTACAGTAAAACAGGTACCCCACAGATAATGATGGAGGTTACGACATGCAAGTGTCACCGGGGGATGTAAATTTAAGAATTAAAAATGCTTGATATTGCTCGAAGGTAGAGACAAGGGACTGACTTGTGAAAATCAAGTAGCGAGTTTTACTTTATGCTGCTTTACTTTGCCGATTCTCTAAGGACGAGAATTTATAAACTATCTCAACACTACACAGCAGAGACTAATTACTCATGAGCACTGATTGTTAGTACTGTTAGCCTCTTGAGAAAGTGATTCCACCTCTGACAGTCAATAACTAATACTAATCATAATGGACAGGTTCTTGCCGGAGCTTAACTCCTGGCTGGCACAACGGATTTAAGTTTGATATAAAAGAACTGGCCTAAATACCAGTTATGAACAATGTAAGGAGAGTGTGCAAACTAGGAGCGGCAAACTGAAGTAAGCTTATTGTGGAGAAAAAAAAAAAAAAAAAAACGATTTTAATTATATTAAGCTAAAAAAACTGTAAATTTACTGATTACAATAAACAATTTTACATTATATGAATCTCAAAATGAAATCAGAAGGGGAATTCACGATCACAGAGGGACTCATGAATTTAAATAACAAAGGAAATGCACTCACTCACTCATTCAAAAGCTAATTAGACTTAAGCCTAGAAAAACAAATGGAAATACTGGTCAGTGGAGGGAATGAGCTGAAGCTACAAAAGACAGGGCGTCTGCTTGATGAACACCAAGTGCTGCTGTTTGCTGAAAGCCCTCTGTACCGATCACCGTCTAGGTGGAGATCCAGGAAATCGCTGTACAACAGAGACGCTCCTCTGTGCTGCACACAAACGATCCAATCCTCGACGTGATTCAAAGCTGACTAAGTTCAAACTGGGAAAGGGGGCAAGAGATGGCCGTGTTCGCCGGAAGTAGGCTTGGCCTAACTTCAATGGTTAAGGGAGAGAGAGGAAACGATATACACACACAATAAATCACTCAGTGAAAGCACTAATGTTGTGCTAATGGTCACTTATGAAACAGTGAGAAATGTTCTGAAAACCATCCCGATCGAAGTGCATACAAGGACGGTTGAACTGAGTGATGCCCAGTGGGAATTCCACTAGAGTTCGTGATTTTCTCATCAAAGTACAATGTCACGAATTTGTATTAATACACTCGCACGAATTCGTGACATTACGCCTCATCAAAATCAAATTTTTCTTCAGAAAAATTTGTTGATATACATATATACATCTTAATTCAGTCAAGCAAGATTCACACTGTGGGATGTATATTATCCTGCTACAAGAGATAATCACTGTCGCCTATGAGGATAAAAAACTTGTATTTAAGTTAATACAATAAGCATGAGGAAAAAACTCCGTGATGACGGTGAAAATCCTGTACTCAGGTCCAACCAAGCGAAATGTTCACTACAATATCATTAACAACTAATTATCGTGTAGCATGGTATATGTAATACACGGTGTAGGTGTGACAGTTGTAGTGTAACTGCACCTATGTGTAAAATGATATGATGCAAATTAATAGTAAATGGAGACGACGAGGCAGAAGAGAAGAGATGGCAGCATGCGGCAGAGATGATCAGCTGATCTGCACGGCAAAATTGCTATACTTCCAACTGTACCTGCAAAATCAATCAAGGCGGAGCATCAAAAGTGTCAATGCAACAAACAATTTTTATTAAATTACAATTTCCCTCTCTGCCTAGTAGTCAGTACATGTGCTACAAAAAGGACATTATTATTTTCTTAATGGATACATTATTAACCAGGAAATGTAGTCCTTGAATAGCTCAAATCTCTCAGAACTGCCAGTTTACTGGTTAAACCTAACTCTACACTTATGATTAATATCGGCAAGCTGCGAATCCCTATGCAGTCTCGGGCAGGTCACATTTTAACACCCAACGTGGGTGTGAACACTCATGTGAATAATGTGCATTCTCTGGGAATCCTCAGAGAAGCCCACAGCTCGAGACACCACAAGGTAATTCAAACACAGCCTTGGATTGCCCCTACGGGGGTCTCGTACTTTCCTCTTAACCTACGGTAGCTATGTATGTCAGACTCTGGACATAATGTGTCCTATGTGACCTACGAGCAAGATACTGGGAACTAAGCTAGTCTTTGGATTACTCAAATCTCTCAGGACCCCTGTCTGTGGACCCATGTACAACAGTTGCCCATTAGTCATCAGTTAGCAGGCGAGACATCAGGTCTGCACCTACATTGTCATTTCCTTGATGTGTCTCACAACAAAGTTAAACTGCTGCAAATACAGTGTCCAGCGTGTCAATCTCGCATCATCCGTCTTAGTCGTGCTGAGACTAATTACTCACGAGCACTGATTGTTAGTACCGATAGCCTCTTGAGAAAGTGTCTCCACCCCTGACAATCAGTAACTAATACTAATCATAATGGACAGGTTCTTGCCGGTGCTTAACTCCTGGCTGGCACAACGGATTTAAGTTTGATACAAAAGAACTGGCCTAAATACCAGTTATGAACAATGTAAGGAGTTTGTGCAAACTAGGAGTGGCAAACTGAAGTAAGCTTAATGTGGAGAAATAAAACACAATTCTAATTACATTAAGCTCAAAGAAAAGAACTGTATATTTATTGATTACAATAAAATAAATTTACATTATATGAATTTCAAAATGATATCAGATGGGGAATTCACGGTCACAGAGGGACTCATGAATTCAAATAACAAAGGAAATACACTCACTCACTCATTCAAAAGCTAATCAGACTTAAGCCTAGAAAAACGAACGGAAGTACTGGTCAGTGGAGGGAATGGAGCTGAAGCTATGAAAGACTGGGCGTCTGCGTGATGAACACCAAGCGCTGCTATTCGCTGCAAGCCCACTTCACTGATCACTGCCTAGGTGGAGATCCAGGGAATCACTGTACAACGGAGACGCTGCTCTATGCTGGGCACAAACGATCCTATCCTCTAGGCAATCCAAAGCTAAGTTCAATCTGGGAAAGGGGGCAAGAGATGGCCGTGTCCCTCGGAAGTAGGTGTGGCCTAACTTCAACGGTCAATGGAGAGAAGGCGAACGATATACACACGCAATAAATCACTCAGTAAAAACACTAATTTCTTGCAAAAGAATGGTCACTTATGAAACAGTGACAAATGTTCTGAAAACCATCCCAATCGAAGTGCATACAAGGTTGGTTGAACTGAGTGATGCCCAGTGGGAATTCCACTAGAGTTCGTGGTTTTCTCACCAAAGTAAAATGTCACGAATTTGTATAAATACACTCGCACGAATTCGTGACAGCAAGTATTACAGCTAGGGCCTCTTTATCTGTCACTGAATATCGAGTCTCACAGGGGTTCAACTTTTTATAGAAATACCCAATCGGCTTGTTGGTACCATCTGATTGAATCTGGCTCAGGACTTCTCCAACATGAGTGTTACTAGTGTCTGTAATGAGAATGAACGGTTGTTTTACCTGAGCCCTAACTGAAACAGGGGCGTTCATGAGGCAAGACTTGAGATGTTCAAAAAATTTCTGGCATTCGTCCATCCAGGTAAATGTTACTCACTGGTGAGGCGCATAGCAATCGTTGCAAATGATGGAACATGTTTTCTGTAAAACCCGCACATTCCTAAAAATCGCCTTCCTTTACTGTGGTGGGAGGTTTCATCTTTGCAACTGATTCAACATTCTTCGGATCAGGTTTGCTTCCTTTGGCAGAAATCTGATGACCTAGGAATGTGACGTCTTTAAGGCCGAAATTGTATTTATTGAGATTTAATTTCACTCAATTTTCAGTAAGTAACTGGAGTAACTGCCTCAGGCAGTCTAGTAAAGTTGGGTAGTCTGGAGCCCAAAGGATCAAATCATCTAAGTAGTTTCTGACCCACCCCTTCTGTAGGAGGAGTGCTAGTACTGAAGCCATTCGCCTGGATGAGATCACAGGGGAGCAATTAAGTCCGAATGGGAGACGTCGAAAGTGGTATAGTGTGACCCCCGTCACTGAAGGTAGTGAGGTCACTACTTTCTTCATCTAACAGAATTTGGAAATATGCCTCTTGCATATCAAGAGTGACATAATACTGATGTCCTGCCGCTTGTTCAACTAGTTCATCCAATCGTGAGAGGGGGTAGATGTCAGTCGCGAGGTGTTGATTCACATGACGATAATCAAGGTACAATTGTTTGCTACCATCTGGCTTAATTACAAGTACAATAGGTGACAGCCAGGCTGCAGTAGATCGTTCTATGATTTCTCTTTCCTCCATATCTTTTAGCATGGCCACATTGATCTGTTTTGCTTGTTCAGGATAGCGGTACATGGGTCCACAACTGGGTTGAGGATCAGCTACTTCGATATGAGCAGGAGGGCCACTGATAAGTCGTAACTCACTTTTGTCGAGAACAGAGGGTCATGCTTGAAGATTAACTGAAATAACTCTTCCTGCTGGGCACTAGTGAGATGTTGCCAGTTTAGTTGTCCAATAAGTTCTTTTAACCTCTGAACACGTGTCCTGCTTTGTCTGACTTGTTCAGTTTCTGGGAGTCGGTCATTGTGAATTTTAGTGACATTAACCCTACCAGGATGTGAATTATCAATTCTCTCGTACAATCCAATGATTGTGCCCTTAAGAAATACCTTCTCCTTCTTAGTCGCATTAGTGAGAGGGAAGTAGATTTAATTCTCAGAACTGACTTTGACCAAGTATGGATGACTTATGACTGACCCTAGGTTGAGGATAAATAATAAGGTTAGTGCCTGGGTCTTCTCTTACAGGGATGAGCATAAACTTAGACTGATATGGATCTACTTTCATGGTGGTAAGAAGATTGATTTGCGAGAAGTATTGTGATTGGTTGGAGGGTTCGACTGAGTCACCATTCACTCTTTCAAATTTGTTCCTTTGTCGATGAATATGATTCACAACATATGGGGTGCCACTCCATACCATGACTCTCCTTACTCCATCCCACATGAGAGGAGCTTGACCTAGTACATCGCAACCTAGGAGCAGATCCATATTAATATAAGAATTTGGCTCTAACGGGAACCATTGTTTATGGTTCTTCTCATTTCCAACTCCGATTTCTGCCCGCAATATTCTCAAAATTCTCAAAGGGGCGCCTGTTACTCTATGCAAATGAGGCGGGTTTCGCCGTGTATTTACTTCTCCCCCAATTCACTTGACAGCTGATTCCTTAATTAGAGTGTAGCTACTCCCGGTATCAACTATAGCTTCTACTATCTTTCCATTAATCACTACACTGATGGTGGGGGATGTATGACCACCGGTTAGTCATAACTTCTGGGGTGGATTTTGTGATTCTTTCGATTTAGAGTCATTTTGTCGTGGAGGTTTAGAGTTACGTCCAGGACACCCACGGTCTCCATGATGACATCCGGGTCTACGGCAGTGAAAACAATGTCAGGGAGGAGGTTTGCGTGAACACTCTTGAAGACTATGTGATGAAGCTAAACAATGGGCACAATATTTACCACTAGATGTTCTGGAGTTGCTAGGTTGCCCTTTATTCACTCGTGCTAGGCTAGATTTGAGCTCGCGAACCTGGCATTGTAATTCTTTCACTTTGTCTTTTGGCCCAGCTGGACGTGATCTGTCTAGTTCACTGAGGTGTACGGCAACGGCTGATTTTCGAGTTTCCTTTCCTTGACTTTGTTCTCGGCAGGAACCGCATTGACACGAGGGGTCTGACTCACTTCCAATAACTGACGTTCATATTCAACTCTAACTTCTTTAATGGGTACTCATCATCTAGGAATCCCTCGAGTTTTTCTCGTGATGGTAGAGGTAACCCATACCACAGCTTCCGTTTGATTGCTTTGTCGCTGTTAGGGAACTTTTCGTTAGGGAATTTATGTTCTATCACCGCATGCGGCAGATGAAACGGTGTGTGAAAGCCTGGGGTGACTCTATCCAATCATAACACATTGATTCTAATTCCTGCCAAGCCCGATCAATACTGACTTCAATTGCAAACTCCGTTCGAAGATATTCCTTAAGTGCTAGCCATGAAATCACTCGATGCTTGTTATGAATGAAAATGTCAAGTTCAGGGCTCACTATACCCTTTGCAATCTGCATGTGCGTCGCATCATCAGCATCATATTGTTCAACTAATTCAAAAAACATTTCCAGACGTGCTGCTGCATCAATACCCTGTAATTTGTGGAGTTCTAGAATCGGGATACCGTGAGGCTTTGTGAGGGTCTCTCTTGCTCTCATTGTTGGATGAGGGTTAGAAGATGCGTGATAGCAAGGATTCGTGGGGGACAGTTGAGTTTCTGACCTGTCTAATTCATTCACTACCCAAGATCTAGATGAAGATTTCTCTTCCTCCTCCCCTTTAATTTTAAACTCTTATTTCTACACTGTCTCACTCTGATCTCCTTGACATGTGACCCTTAATCCCGTTAACAACTTATCTTCCACTTTACTCCTCCTTTCACTATACCAAACCACAAAATACATAAGTCGCTCTTCCATCTCGATATTCATTCTATTATCAATGAAGAATAATTTTGCTTATCGTCTAGGAGATTTAAAGATAATTAATTCTAGAGATATCGCGAGATGAAGTGGGCCTCCAGTGTACTGTTATTGAGGGATTCTATCTCGATTCACTCACCAACTGCAACAATATCTACCCCACAACAATATCTTATCCACAATTTCTTATCCCACAACAATGTCTTATCCACAACAAATTCTTATCCCACAACAATATTTTATCCCATCGCCTTAGCCACCAGTGTAATGCAAGAATTTTTAGAGCCACCAGTGTATTGATCAGAATTTAGAGATTATGGAAAATGGGCAGCGTGATCTTATTTGAGAATTTATGGGAAATGAGCTAGCTTGATCTTATTAGAGTTTATGGGAATTGTGGTAGCGTGAACTTATTAAAGCGTTTATGGGAAATATGATAGAGTGATCTTATATAGAATTTATGGGAAATGAGCTAGCGTGATCTTATTAGAGTTCATGGGAATTGTGGTAGCGTGAACTTTAGGAGAGTGCGTGAGCCGTTAGATATTAAGCACACTTTGCAAGCCACTCAACCTCGTCTAACCCATACCACTCCTTAGAGGATAGCAAAGATCAAACTCGGAAATGACTTAACCTAAGATATACTAAGCATTAAGAACTGAGATAGATTACTCTTCAAACTGTGAAGGATCAAAGATAAAATATAATCACGGTCTGTAACTCCAGAGTCATGAATTTTTACAAACCTAAATTAATTCTCAAAGAATACTGATTCACCTGGATATATTGATCCCGTGGTCACAGTTGGACTCACTGGGAAGAAGTAAAGATTACCACCAAGATATTCTCACGATTTAGCATGTATAACACAAGAATTATGTACAACTGAATATAATTTTCAAATAGATCAGTAATCAAATGGACAATTACCAAATGGACCAGCCGATAGATTCTTAATTAGGGTACATGAACTAAGAGAGGGGAGTGGAGATTTAGTGTCTGAGACACCGGCTAAGCAGTGGCTTGAACGCATGATGAAATGCAATGTTGAAAAGAAGTGGCGGTCTGGTCATTCAGTACAAGAGGGATCAGGGGAAAATACGACCAAGTTAATTCACGAATGTATTTGATGACTTAGTACACGAGGGAGAAAAAAAAAAAGGGGGTGGGGGAGGATGAGAATTCTACACTAACCTGCAATGCTGAAAGGAAGTGGCGGTCTGGCAGTTGTCTTTTTTTTTTTTTTTTTCTGGCCTATCAACCATTGGGGCCAAAGCCCCTGGCGCCGCCTCGTGCCTTTTTATACTAAACCAAGACAGTGTCCTGGAATCGGCGAAAACTTTAGCTATTTACTTTATACTATTATCGAGTCTCAAAGATCTTTAAAGAATGCGAGAGATATGTTTGCACCTGTCATACGTAGCAAAATGACTTACGGTGTTTAAATTTTTTGTACTAAGCATAAAGGAACTTTAATCATAACGAAGCCAAATCAAAAAGGAATCAGATCAGTATAATTACCTGCGTCGGTTTATGGCCTACTTGACTGATGACACAACTTCGATAACATGAATATCGCGCTCCGCTAATGATTACCTTCAACAGTCTTACTTCGGACATTTCCAATTCACCACCACATAGTACAAAAGGGGAACTCTATTAACTTCGGCAGGTAAATCTCTAGATTAGAATACGAAGAAACACATTCGCGATTTTTTTAATTTCTACGAAACTTACGCGGTTATACTTCTTTGTTGAAAAGCGCTGATTCATTATGTATAAACATTCACATCAACACTTGACTTAATATTATCAATGACAGAATCATGCTCACGTTATGAATATCAACTAAGACTAGCCTTAATTGTAAGATTTAACGATTAAATCAAGCACTGTACAGACTATAATTACAATATTACCTAAGACTACACTTACAATACTAGCTTATACTAACTTATACTAACACTTAAAATTATGGCACTACACCACGCCAGGAAGAGATATGGTTTCCTGACTCGCCAGGACACAGGAGATGACGTTTTTATCCACCGCTCCTCCATTGTGGCCCCTAACCCAGCCCACCCTGTACCTTCAGTTGCTGCTGGCGAGGTGGTGGAGTTTGTGGTAGCGGAGAGTGCCAAAGGTCCTGCAGCTGCTTTTGTCACCGGTCCTGTAGGCCAGGTGGTGCAGGGCTCTCCCCACGCCCTCCCCCCCCTCGTGCCGTCTGTGCCGGTGCCAGTCTCCAGCTACTGCTTCATCCTCTTTCCCTGCCTCCTCTGCCTGTACAATCGTTGCCATGTGTGTGTAGAGGTTGCCAAGGCATTCTCGGAAGGGGATTTGGCAGTTCTTGCCCAGCACCTGCCTGCCATCTTCCAGGCCAATGGGCTCCCTGCCATCATAATCCCCGATTCATTTTGCTCCACACCCATGGCGTAGAGAAGGGCTGGGAGGAGGGCCCAGTGGCGTCGTCCTGGGCCCCCTGCGACCCCCACATCCTTGGTCCCGAGGGTGCTGCAGCTGCAGCCCTCGACTCCCCCAACGAGGATCCAGCTGTCGGGGCGTGCAGTCTCCCACCATTCCATTTTGCTGCCCTTTCTTGCGATGACCATGCTGGTTGGGGATGATGAGCCCTCATCCCCACCTGAGGATGAAGTTCCTGGGGCTTCTGTGTCTCCCGTGGTGCCTCCCCCTTCATCTGAGGTTCAAGCACCAGCAAGTCCCAAGCACTCTGGTTCGGCTCGGCGCCTCTCTTGAGACAAGTTTGTCTCCGTCACCTGGTTTGGCCTCAAGAGCATGGAGCAGCAGTTACGGTACTATGAGGGCAAGGCACCTGCAGAATAAGGAGAGCAGGAATTCAGTAAAGGGAACTACCAGTGCACCTTGCTATCCTTCCAAAAGCTGCGCCAGGGGTCCCTCCAGGCTGTCACCGCCCCAGAGGAGGTTCCAATTTTATCCTATACCCTCGGGATCGTATTGTCACATCTCAAAGGCCCGACTCTGCTTCTTACTCAGGCTTCAGTTCTTCAGCTTCAGATGAAGTTTAACCTGACTTCAGCCATCAGCTTCTCATCACTGCTTCCCATGTGACTTGGCCCATAGAGCCTTTGTTTTTCGAGTGCCTTGTATATTTGAGTGCCTTTGTATATCAGTGTCTTTTTGTATAGTTGAGAGTCTTTAGTATATTTGTCTGCATCTCTTGTGTAGTTGAATGTCTTTTATTTGATTTTTTGTTTGTTTGTCTTGTACATAGACTTTTTGTCTTAATGGCCACCTCTGGCCGATAGCCAGTAATTCAAGAAAGAAAAAAGAAAAATGTCTACCCCCACCACTTGGCTCACGGAGTAAGGTCGCAGAAACTACTCTCCATACATCTTAAATCTTTAGTGATTATCTACCTTAATAACCCCACTACTGTCATTAAGTCATTCCTATTGGCAGTCTCTCTCTCTCTCTCTCTCTCTCTCTCTCTCTCTCTCTCTCTCTCTTTTCCTGTCGCCCACGCCAATTCACCCCAGATCTTACCCAAACTGTGTTGGCAGCCCTTAGTGCCACATGGCGCTCCAAGGGGAAGTGGGGATAACAAGGAAGCCACTCATTTCTAAGTCGTCTCATTGATGGGTATTCTTATTTATGGTAAATAGTCGTTTGAAGGTGATTGTATTACAGTTTTAGGACGTTGCCAATATTTATCACAAACGTAACACAGAGCAGAAATAAAAATTATGATCCGACAGGAAGATACTCTCGTCCTGATGGCAATCGAGAAAGTGGAAAGTCTATTAGGAAGATTGGCAACACCGTAGGAATATCAAAGACAACAGTTTCACGATGGCTGACGCTTTGGGTATAAGGTGGAAACCTGAACAACAAACCGAGGGAATGACCACCATGGACGACTGTAGTGCCAGTAAGTTAGGTTAAGATATAAGTGTAACTTAGATGTGCGATAGTTGTAATTTAGTAATTAAGAACAATTTAGTATCAGTGTGATTAATTATAATCTAGTATAAGTGTATTATAAGTATAAAATAAGAATGATTTTTTGTATCGCAGAGATAAGTTAGAAGTGAACACCTACTGTACATATCATGTAATTCGCATTATTACATCGGCCGACCACACTCCCTCCACCCCTCCATAAAACACGCGGGTAGCGGAGTTGACGAACATTTAAATTGGCTTAATCTTCATAACCTCTTTAGTAAATTCAAAGATATCTTTCTGTCTCAATTCATTTTAGTGTTAGAAATGCTAATTGAGAAAGTGCCAGAAGGGGAGAAACAGTCCATAATATTTTATATATTTAGTTACCTCGAAATATCGATCATTGTGCGTTCCCACGTTTGGTTAACTGATGAAATAGCATCCAAACATTATTACGATGTCTTGCAATTAAATGATGTGATCATTCTCGATACTACTCAAATTTTCTCCATCGTCGTGTAATCTTGGTAAGATAGGATAAGCTCTAAAGAAGCCAATTCCCAAATGAGCGTTGCGAGACATACTTGTTAACGTGAAAGCTGTAACATCCTCGCATGCAATCGGACTGAGGTATCCTAGGTTATATAAGACTTGGGCGAGCATAACTGCGTCACACACACCACAAAGCCAGCGAGGAGACAGGATGTGTGTGCTGGGCAATCCCCAGGTCCTGTCCTCCGCACTTACTGTTATTTAACCAACCCATACCCCACTGACCGGGCTAATGTATGGCCCGGCCTGCACTACAGGTGCAGGGAATCTTTAAACAAACAGACAAACAACTGCGTCGCCACACACACCACAAAGCCAGTCAGGAGAGAGGTCGTGTGTGCTGGGAAATCCCCAGGTCCTGTCCTCCCCACTTACTGTTATTTAACCAGCCCATACCCCACTGACCGGGCTAATGTATGGCCCGGCCTGCACTACAGGTGCAGGGAATCTTTAAACGAACGAACGAACATAACTGCGTGACTCGCTCCACCGCCTTTGTTGGATTCGCAGATCAGTGTTTAAGGCTCATACTCTGCCCCCTTCCGTTGTTTTCACATTGAGAGTTATAGAGAATAGAGTGATTAATAGTGTGTTCAATAGCAAAGTTCTTGTGTGACTCACTCCACCGCCTTTGTTGGATTCGCAGATATTAACATTAAATTAAGTCGTAATCTGCCAAATACTTCACCACACATACCACACACTCCCCCCCCCCCGTTCATTGTGTTAGACAAAAAATCTAAATCATTGTACCTTAACCTAAGTCGAGGAGTTTTCTATATTATAATTCATAATGGAAATAATGTAATAGAAGTGTATTTCATTAGTTTAAAAAAGTAATCAAATTCTCGGGGTTTGTGTAAATATTGAATTACGTCATTTTGGGTCTTACCATGTATTGAATTGAGTGTTATGATTAAGTCTCATCATTGAAGTGAAGTGTAATTGTAGGAGAGTGGTGCAGGATGTAATGAGCAAGTGCTTTTTATATAATTTTGGTATAGTCACTCCTCGAGTCCTTCAGTGAACAAGACCATCCACTCATAACTAGTATGGTCCTTCTGTTCGAAGTGGTATTAGATCAATGTTAACTAGGGAAGTGTATGGATTCAAGCATTTATCTAATTTTGGGTATGATTAAAATCAATGTTATACTCTTTAAATTCGGGTTTCCAACTACCCTTCTTTGATGGCTATGTACGGGGCGGCCC
The DNA here is from genome assembly GCF_032717465.1 of Coenobita brevimanus. Taxonomy (NCBI): domain Eukaryota; kingdom Metazoa; phylum Arthropoda; class Malacostraca; order Decapoda; family Coenobitidae; genus Coenobita; species Coenobita brevimanus. Next base: position 46,699,893 of record NC_136999.1, on the reverse strand, counting down.
GCAAGGTGCACTAGGGGGAAATAACAACTCAAGAACCTAAGCCTACGTAAATTCATGCTGACCCATTCAGTATGAAACCTGATCCTACAGTTTGGACCAAAGTCGGGTAAGTCATTGGTATCTATTTCGGAGTAAAAAAGGCATAAAAAACCCCAGTTGGTTTTGGGTTTACACTGAAAACAGGCTCGGTAATTTACTGGCAGCTCCATTGGTAAGTAAACAGTGTTGTGCTCAAGGTCAGTTCAGTGACGGCTAGCCATAAACAACATCACGCTAGCACGCCATCCTCCATAAATTCTAATACAACCTTGAATTGAATATGGAAACTAGAACCGGCATAGAAACTTCACCTGATACAAAATTCGCATTACCAACGGTCACTCATGTAGTGACGACAAAGTTTTGTGGGATCAGAATCATCGAAACATTATTCTGGTGTCTTAGCTGATATATAATTAAAATTCTATAGCAATACACTGGGGTTAGCGGTAGTATTCATTAAAATTCTCGGCAGTACACTGGTGGCAAGTGGGTTATACATAAAAATTCCTACCAATACACTGGTGGCCAGCGGTGGTCTTAATTAAAAATTCCTTACCAATACACGACCACAGCCACAGATGATAGACAGATACGAGAGGCTGGAAAAAATTATCGTTTTACCAACGCTGCAGCCATATGAGAACAAATACAACTAGATGTGGCTGTTCAGACTGTGCAAGTTGTCGAGTGTATTCACCACAGGACGCCGGCCAAAAAACTGCAGCTAACACCTAAGCATTGTGAGGGCAGATGTAGATTAGCAGAGAACCAAGTGCAGGAAGATCTAATTTACTGGACTCGTTTTATATTCACTGACAAAAATCATTCTCGTCAACAACATGAAGGAAGATACACTGCTGGAGGAGAAATACAGCAGGTTTAATATTGCAAAAGGCATCACACATGCCTGTTTATATACAAGTAAACATAATGAGTGTATTCAACTTAGGTATTAAATATGACATAACTAAGCCTGTTGTGTAAATTAAAACATATTCCATATGGATGCAAAGTTGGTTTCAAAGTAAGCAATAAGGAGAGTCAGAGTGCAACATCCGTGCCACACAATTTGTCTATGGCTGTAACTTTTGAACATATCCTGTAGCCTTGACCTTTGACTGAGTATCGTAAAATCCAGTTACTGTATGTATGGACCCTCAGCCATTCAATGAATATTGGTACGATTTTGATTAGAGATGCCTAGGCTGAATTTTTGATACCTTAATTGTTGTCCTCGAAATACAATCACTTCTTCCTCCCAGGCTCTGTCCAAACCGAGTAGCTAGCTGAGACGAAGGACCGAATTACAGCCATTACCTCTTTCCAACGGTTCTAAAATATTATTCACTTCATCCCATGCTCATCCTCAACTTTATTACCACGTTTTGTCTATATCTGGTTAAAAAAAAAAAAAAAAAAGTTTAATGACCATGCACATGAGGTATGACCTTGTTCGGCCATAATTCAGGATTGTAATATTTTGTTCAGTAGGATATCCATAATATTGCCACAAACGGAAATACTGACAGACAGGCCAAATTAACTAAGCACATGCCCTCTTGCGTAACACACACGGATGAAACAACACACTAAATATCATTTGCCCTATTTTCCCAGTAACAGATACAACGGTAAAAACATCTTGGAAAAAAAAAAAAAAAAAAAAAAACGTAGTGGGCATGCCTTGCAAAATGTGTGGGTATGGCATGACTCCATGGGGTGGGTTGTTTCTCCCATTAACGGACACTTTACAACTATCTTGAAATTTTTGAAGAGGAATTTCTGCTTTCTCGTCTTGGACAGGATTACTCTTTTCCCAGGCGTATATTATTTGACCATGACAAATGCCCTGTGCACATATCCCACATCTCCCAGAGATGGTTTGACGAACACCCCAACCTGGAACTACTGGACTGGACGAATCGGGGCTGTGGTATGAGCCCCATTGAAAACCTGTGGGACAACATGATATATACATGGGAAGAAGGGGAACGAACAACACAGCAGGCCGTGATTGTTGCTAATGATGCGTGGACTAAATATTAGATACATATCGGTAATAGTTTATAGCAACAGTATATGCTATATTCGTAAACAAGATGTCTACAGCAGACTTAGAAAGCACTGAATTTACCATGTCATATAACTGTCATAATTACTGTTTCTGCTACACAGTCATGGTGTTCATATGCAGTTAGGCTGCATGTGAAATATATTTTTAAGGTATTGTCATTAATCATACCTTATCTATGCAGATACACTAAGAACATATCTGTACTAGTGAAGGAGAGGGTGAATATATCAATAAAAGGCATTGTCGTATATGAATGGCACAGGAAAACTGTTATCCATCTGCGGTGTACGAATGTTAAACAGTATTAACAAGCATGGTGGGATGATCAGCAGAATTTTTACGTCTTTTAATAATTAATACATTGCCTCATATACTGTTGGTACGGTGTCATGTGGTTATACGTAGCGTAGATAAATTTGTTCTACTATTAATCCGTTTGTAAAGATGGGATGGAATTAAGACAAATAGTGAGCGATATAATCAGAATTATGAGGGTAAAACCGAAATCCCCCCCCCCCCCCTCCGCCCTCCTAAGGAGAGAACAATGAAAGGTCGGTGTTGAAACCTGCAAATAAAATGAGAGGAAGAGACTAGAGAACTTGGTAGGGAAATGAGTATCATCTGTTTACTAGGACTGAATGGGGGAGGCGGTGGCAAAGTCGATAGGTCTCTTGTTCCAATGGATGCAGGTTTGTATCTTGGTTGAGGCAGGGAGCAGTATATATATATATATATATATATATATATATATATATATATATTTATGACAGGAGGAAGGAACCAAAGGCCATGAGCCTGCAATAAGAGTTCCCTCCAAGAGAAAAACAAAATACAAGAGAAAGCCAAATTCAAGATCCATTCATTTCGAGATGCCTGGACACACTGCGTTTGAAAGACTGGAGATCACAGGCAGTAGGAAATACAGACAGAGGGAGACAGTTCCAGAGTTGACCTGTTGCATAAATGAAGGACTAGGAGTAACGGTTAACTCTAGCATTAGAGAGTTGGACAGAAAAGGAATGAGAGTTTGCTGCTAGACGGGTGTTATGCGCCCTTCTTAGTGGTGGAGGAATGCATGCAGACAGTTCGGAGGAACAGTGACCATTAAAGTTGCGATAGAAAAGAGATAAAGATGCAACAGTGCGGCGAAGAGACAGAGGTTGGAGTCAATCAGAGGAGGAGAGTTAATGAGACGAAAAGCTTTTGACTCCACCCTATTGAGAAGAGCTGTATGTGGGGAGCCTCCCCACACATGAGAGTTGTACTCCAAACATGGGCAGATAAAACCCCTGTATAGACTCAACAATTGTGCAGGGGTAAAGAAAGAATGGAGTCGGCTTAGCACACCCAATCTCTTGGAAGCAGATTTTACAAGAGACGTAATATGATCTTTCCAATATAAGTCCCGAGTAAATGAAACCCCAAGCATGTTCAAGGATGATGCAGGATTAAGCTGAATATTATTAAACATTAGTGGGTATACCTGTGGAAGATTTTGACGGGTTCATAGGTGTAAACAACGATTATTTTTACCCCAGTCAGAGATACGAGCCAAGTCAGACATTAGGTGTGCTATAGCCTCATCCCTTGTTTGTTGAAGTAACTGCTGAGATGGGCGTTGCGGGAACCGAATGGAAAGGTGAAGGATGGAGTCATCAGCGTATGGTGGATAGGGTTAGATGTTCAGCTTAGAAGGTCATTGATGAATAAAAGGAAGAGAGTTGGTGATAGGACAGAGCCCTGAGGAACACCACTGTTGATAGATCTAGTAGACGAACGATGGCTGTCTACAACAGCGGCTATAGAACGACCAGGAAGGAAGCTAGAGATGAAGGCACAGATAGAAGGATAGAAACCGTATGAGGGCAGTTTGGAAATTAAAGATTTATGCCAGACTCGATTGAAAGCCTTTGAGATGTCAAGAAGAAATAGCAAAGCTTTAGCCAAATTTCCGAAAGGAGGATGACCAGGAGTCTGAAAGGTAGGTGAGATGATTGCCAGTGGAGCATCCCTGACGGAACCCGTACTGACGATCAGAAAGAAGGTTGTGATAGGAAAGTTGCTTTAAAATTTTTCTATTGAGATTTGACTCGAAAACTTTTGAAATACAAGACGTTAAAGCAATTGGACGGTAGTTGGAGGGTTGGGAGTAGTCACGCTTCTTTGGGACTGGCTGAATTAGAGCAAACTTCTGGCAAGAAGGAAAGGTACAAGTTGACAAAGGCGAAAGAGTTTGCCTAGGCAGGGTGTAAGCACAGAAGCACAGTTCTTGAGAACAACAGGAGGGACTCCATCAGGCCCATATGCCTTTTTAGTATTGAGGCTAGTGATGGCAGAAAATACATCAGCTGAAGAAATTTTAATGTCAGCCATAAGGAATTCAGAGGCGGGAAGTGATAGAGGAACAGCAACGGAATTGCCTAAGGTGGAATTGGAGGAGAAAGTCTGTGCGAAGAGATCTGCTTTATCAGTAGAAGAAATAGCTATAGAACCATCAGAGTAGAAAAGAGGAGGGAAGGATGATGAGGTAAAGTTGTTAGAAAGGTTTTTGGCAAGGTGCCAGAAGGAGCGGGAAGAATTCGAGTTGGAGAGTGGAGAGCATTCAGTACGGATGAAATTATTTTTAGCAGTGTGAAGAACACACTTGGCACGATCCTGGGCAGAAACTTAAAGATGATGTGATTCAGGGGTGGGTTGGCTCCGGTACCTTTTGTAGGCCCTTTCCTTGTTGCGGACAGCATTAAAACAACCGTGATTAAACCAAGGCTTTCTTGTGTTAGTCAAAGGATATGAGAAAGGAATGTATGCTTCCATGCCCGAGAGAATAACCTCCATAATGCGCAAGGAACACTCAGATGGCTCCTGGCCATGGAAGCAATATAATCATTCCAGGGAAAATCAAAGAAGTACTGCCTGAGGGCCTCCCAATCCGCAGCTCCAAAATGCCACAGGTGACATTTCCCTGGAGGGTCCACAGGCCATAACGGAGTGATAGGACAGGTTAAGGTGATAAGGTTGTGATCGGAGGAGCCCAATGAAGAGAAAAGATTAACAGTGTAAGCAGAAGGATTAGTTGTAAGGAAGAGGTCAAGTATGTTGGAGCTCTCTCCAAGGTGGTCTGGGATAGGGGTAGGGTGCTGTACAAGCTGCTCTAGGTCATTAACGATAGAAAAGATGTAGGCTTGTTCACCAGGTGGATCAGTGAAAGGAGAGGAGAGCCAAAGGTGCTGGTGAACATTGAAATCTCCTAGAATGGAGGTTTCAGAGAAAGGAGAAATGGATAAAATGTATTCCATTGTTGAAGTAAGATAGTTGAAGAATTTTTGAGAGTAGAATTATGAGATAAGTAAACAGCACAGATATATTTAGTCAGAGAATGACAGGAAAGCCGAAGCCAGAGTGTAGAGAATTCAGAAGAATCGAGTTCAGGAACACGAGAGCAAGATAAGTCGTTGTGTATATATGCACAACAGCCACCTTTGGCTTTGAAATGAGTGTAGAGAAAGTAGGAATTTCCTTAAAAACAGACTTTAATGATTTACCATACGACCTGCTGTCATCTCACAAAAAAAAAAAAACTAGTACTAATACACCAGCACGAAACATCCTAAAATGGATGGTGGGTGTTAGTGCCGAAATGGTGTCATATAGAAGTGAATGCTTTACAGAGGGACTGCTGGGCCTCAGGGAATGGGCTTTTCACCCTATGTTGTGAGTGACACACACACACACACACACACACACACACACACACACACACACACACACACACACACAAAATCAGTAGGTTACAGTTAGGAGGGCCCTTCTGCTTGCAGTAGTCCACTATAGGCTGCTCCTGCTGCAGTTAATGATAATGGCCCATTTGGCCTGGAAACAGGATTAGCCAGTATGCATTTGTGTGTGTTCTACAGGATTATCTGTAATCCAGGCGTAGAGAACAATAGACTACTTATCATAATCATGAACATATAAACGACACCTATGCTGGTTTCCTTTTATACAGCCGAAAACTTCAGCTTTGAGAAGATTCGATCCACAGCGCGAGAATGACGGCTAAATCTCCAACTTCCGTTCTAGACTACAGAGATACCAGTCCCATGTCAACTGGGGTGCATTGGACAGACTTCTTTTGGAATTTGCGCCACGCAGCTATGAGTCGCGGAGATGTGGAGCTTAAGTGGGAGGTTCTTTTTACAGTGTGTAGATGGTTAGCCTCTTTTCAGTGGTACACAGCTGCGACGGATTACGACAAGCAAGAGTCATACACAGTCTAGATCGATCTGATGAAACAACATTGCCAATATACGTTGTTTTTACAATTATGCCGTTGCACATTTGGGTCATCTTATGAATGAAATATATGGTTGAACTGTCATCATAACCAGTATATTATAATTATTGCAGAATGAATATACAGGTCATTCTAATACACGACATGAACCTCTCCTGCTAATGGAAAACAAGGTCTTTTTTTTTCATTATGTATTATAATCATTTTATTATACACATAAGCTAATATATATCAAAGAGACAGTGACTTGGAGGTTAATGGCTTCCCCAATATCCTCGCCGGCCCCAAGAGCACCCTGTGGCACTACGAACTCGCGAAACACAGTTCGGTAAGATCTTATGTGAGGTGGCACGAAAGAGAGAGAGAGAGAGAGAGAGAGAGAGAGAGAGAGAGAGAGAGAGAGACTGTCAATAAGAATGTCTTGTCGACCACAGAAGGGTTATCTAGGCAGATAACCACTGCGGGTTAAAGAAGTAAGGAGGTTAGACTCTATGACCTCCATCTCCGTTAGTCGAAAAGAAAATGGGGGGGGAGGGGAGGAACTGGCTGTTTAGAGGGGGAAGAGGAGAGTGAGAGAGGTAGGGGGTTCGAGGGAGGGAGTGCGGGGAGAAGATGGGAGTTTCCAGCAATGAAAAAGTTGGCAGAATGAGAAGAGAGGATTATGTTTTATGAAGACACTAGAAGCCAGTAACCATATCTTCGTATGATTTATTAATTTTACAAAGAGAAATGCCAGTATACAGTTTATGAAAACAATTTGATTTTTGTATCAAATATTGAAGAGTGTGCTCCACCATCTGGCAAAAGCAAGACAGGAGCAATTTTAAGGTGTGTGAGCACCGACCTGAAGAGTCTATGAAACGGAAATATCTTTATATCATTTGGTTATCACTGCACTTGAAGTTTATCTGTCAAACGAAATGAGATATGATAATAATGAAAAACACTCATACCAAAGGTTATTTTTACTAGAGTCATCTAATAATTGATTCGTAACTACGTGTCAGTTTTAAACAGTGATTGGCAACCCATTCTTTCATCCTCCTAGACACAACAAATGTGTGAATACGTCACGGGCTGCAGGCGTACCAACTGCCTGGGCCATGCCACACTCTTATACTGTACCAGGTTCATCTGTTGCCAATAGTATATGTGGCAGTTTTTAGTATCGTACATTTTGTACGACAGTTTTACGATTCCATAAAAAGTGTGTGTGTGTGTGTGTGTGTGTGTGTGTGTGTGTGAGAGAGAGAGAGAGAGAGAGAGAGAGAGAGAGAGAGAGAGAGAGAGAGAGAGAGCGGCTGAGTATCAGATTAATCTCTTTTTGATATTCAGTGGCATCATACCAAGCTCCCTGGAAAGGAAAGACAATGGGTATAAGCCAAAAGGAGGCAACGTTCGTACTCATGATAAGACATAAAATCATCATAGCAAGACATATTCTGCTTTGCACTGGAGGGTTACTCACTACATTGTCCTAATGATATTCTGTTTGTGCGTGCTTGGTAAGAAATAAGAATCTAAGGATAAAAGCCAGCAAAGATGTTTTCCCCCCAGTAAATAAAGAAAAAATAAAGCCTAATTCAAGATAAGTTTATTTTCCAGATTCATAGATGCAATAATATATGCTAGTGATGTAAACTACATCGATACTAGAAAGACTTGTTTAGCATAGAAGCCAATAACGGTGATAATTGCAAAGATGTGCTATGAAGCCTCCCAGTCCACCTAGAATATGACCTTTATTCTAATTTCAAATTGCCAGACTTACAGCGTTGGCAGTGCCAGTATTTCAGTCTCAACAAAAATCATTAGGTAGATAACAGATTAAACAAGAAACATACGAAATGAAACTGAACAAAATTTTACCATTTTTCTTACGAAACAACCACCTTTCTCCATGCGGTATCAATATAGATAGATAGATAGAAAGTTATACATTGGAGTTGTCTTAGTTGTTGGAGAAGTCTGACTGTGAGTATTGAGTGAGGACTGAGAGGGAATAGAGGTGGACTGGTGTGTCAACTTGTCAAGTGCGAGCTGAGGTGGACTGGTGTGTCAACTTGTCAAGTGCGAGCTGAGGTGGACTGGTGTGTCAACTTGTCAAGTGCGAGCTGAGGTGGACTGGTGTGTCAACTTGTCAAGTGCGAGCTGAGGTGGACTGGTGTGTCAACTTGTCAATTGCGAACTGTGAAATGTAGTAATTTAGTTCATTTATATGCGATAGTGAAGGATTAACCCTTGTTTTATAGTAAAAACAGTCTAATAGTCTAATAATAATAACTGAAATATTTAAATTTTACTCTAACTATAATTTTATATATCCCATTCATTACTTTAAACAATTTCCAAACTTCATAGTCACGTACTGTTAGTCAGAGGAGTAAATATAGATATAATTGCAGTACGTGAGTAACTAGAGATGATTTTTTAACCCCTTGATTATGAAAAATATCATCCTAAACTTAACATAATATTCTAATGGTATCCAGAATAAGATGAAGCTGATGCCGTGGTACTGAAATTTGCTTTTGCATTTTTGCATTTGCGGAACCGCACATTTAAAGAATTTTGCGAATCTGCGGTTGCGGAATGCATTTTTTTTTTTTTTTAGTTTGCGGATTTGCGTTGCTGAACTGAATTTTCATTTGTGGTGCCCACCTCTGGACAGTAGTAGTAGTAGTAGTAGTTGTGATAGTAGTATAGTTCTGTTTATTATTTATTATTATGCTTCTACCCACCTGTGATGGAGGAGGCATTGAGTGATTGGTCTATCCATGCATGCATGCGCTGGTGCATGCATGCATGCATGCATGTGTCTGTCCATAACACTTTTGTGGAACCAATATTCCCTGCAGCCATTGATAGATTTCCACCTAACTTTTGGCAGCGATGCAGTATGAGGAGATAATTTACTGATTAGTTCAGCTAGGTCAAGGGGTCAAAGGTCAAGTTCATATAGGGTCTACTTAGTTTATCTTGTGGGTGTGATATCTCCTAAACAACTCAGCGGATTGCAAACCAAACTCTTGTCACTGATACAGTATGAAGGGACGATTAACTGATTAGCTCAGCAAGGTCAAGGGATGAAGGGTCAAAGTCATACAGGATCAGTTAAGTTTATCCTTACGGTCATCTGTCCGTAACATTAATGTGGTCACGATATTTCCTGAACCCATGGCAAATTTCCACCAAACTTTTGTCAGTGATGCATTATGAGGAGATGATGAACTGATTAGGACAGATAGGTCAGGAGGACAAAGGTCAAGTTCACATGGGGTCAACTTAGTGTATCATTGTAGATGGAATCCCTCCTTAACTCTTAAACAGATTTCAGCCTAACTTTTTTCAGTGATAAAGTATTAAGGAACGATGATCTGATAAGGTCAGCAGCGTCAAGGGTTCATGGGTCAAGATCATATGGGTGTGGGCGTAATATCTCCTGAAATCCTTAATGGATTTAGATCACACTCTTTTCAGTGATACATTATGAAGGGATGATGAACTGATTAGGTCAGCAGGGTCAAATGGCCAAGGTCAAGGGCATATGTGGTCGACTTACTTTCTCTTTAGTCTCGTTTCAACCCACAGTGAAGCTTGTCATGAGGGATTTAAGAAGAGTTCATGCGCAAGGATTGGCGGAGGCATACCAAGCGATGCTTTGCACTGACAGCTTAGGGCCTGAGATCTCGGTGTTTCATTTGCTTTTTTATTATTATTATTATTATTTTACTTTATTATCATTATTATTATTATTATTATTATTATTATTATTATTAGAGTAGTAGTGGTAGTAGTAGTAGTAGTAGTAGTAGTAGTAGAGTAGTAGTAGTAGTAGTAGTATCATTATTATTATTATTATTTTATCATTATTATTATTATTATTATTATTATTATTATTATTTGCAGAGAGGAAAACAAAAGGTAAGTGCAGAATCCTCCCATGTCAATTGTACTTCTTCCCAATAAAAAAACAAAGTTGAGGGAGAGAGAGAGAGAGAGAGAGAGAGAGAGAATTCCGGTCGAAATCCACAGTCACCCAGAGGTTGGTGAGTGATTATGACTGGAGGGAAGGCAGAGAGAGGACTGGATGACGTGGAGGCGATTTGTTAGTACCCACCCCTTACGGAAAGAGGCAACTGGTATTTGATACAGATAGAAAGATAGATATAGATATGCAGTGCTTGACAAATATACACAGTCTTGTAATTACCCAGAGGTTGGCGAGTGAGAGGACAGTAGTGACGGTGATGACCATGGGTGGATTGACACAGGCGGTGGTGTTGGCCAGGGAGTACTTCAACCACTTATTAAGTAAACCCGATTCCATCAACGCAAAGGCACTGTGAAGACAAAGGATATTTATAAGTCGTAGGAGAAGAGAGAGAGAGAGAGAGAGAGAGAGAGAGAGAGAGAGAGAGACTTTGTGCCTATCAGTCAAGGAACTTGGTGTGACATTTACCAAGTAACATTGTGGTATAACCAAAGCTATCGAGTCTAACCGGATACTGAAGACCAGATGACTTTTCGGCTACTTATATAAACAGTAATGACAAATATTGAAATAACACAGTATATGCACAAAACATTTATATGATCATAATACGAGTAACTCCATTAATATTCAAACGGCAATGTTTATTCATGTTGTCTAGTTGAATCCTTAATTGTCAAGTATCATTTGCAAAGTATACATCCTATCTTCAACTGCACTTCGCGTAATTCTGTTTGATATTTACGTAATCGCATTTTCCAACAAAGATCGGTTCAGTGTGATGTCCATAAATACCATAATACCCTTGATAGACTCCCTGGCATTTCAAAGACAATGTGATGGCAGATTTACCAACACAGTGCAGGGGACTAAAAAGTGCGTGAAATGTTTAGTACACATTCATATTGTATCAACGGCACAAGCGCTGTTGAATTTATGTGTGCGTGGTTATATCCAGAATTATATAGTCCTCCATACATTAATGTTTTCCATCTTTCATTTTTTTTTTCACTTCCTCAGTTACCAGGGCATGCTTAGCCACATATTCATTTACATAATTGTGCTGTAGAAGGGCAACTTCCAAGTGTTACACATATTCAACCAGAAAAAAAGCCTCTCAGTCCCATTCCTGTCCCTCGAGGGGTGGGATGATGGACTATAGAGGAAAACCGCAACTCAACAGCATAATTCAGTCTACTGGGTGTGATGATGAAAGTAAGCAACGTAAGGGTTTAGCGCTTTCGTATGTTTTTATGTTGAACCTTACCTTATGTGGCCATGTGAAGAGAATGGAGAATGAGAGAGAAGGAGAGTGTATATGAATGAGGTGGGAGGGGAAAGGGGGATAGGGAGACCAAGAATGAAATGGATGGATGATGAGAGAGTGGGGTGTCAATTGGAAAGAGGGCAGCAAAATGCAGAGGGCAGGGCAACTGGTACACGATTTGTTTGTGGTCACCCCTCAGGGGATTAAGATGTCTGGCTATAGATAGATGGATTGGCAGATAGACAGATAGATAGACCCTACCTCATCTGATTGTATCAAGGAGACATGACCCAGAGATAATTACTTTCTTGTCTTTAACTTAAGGATTCGTGTAGTATCAGATCAACTAGCATAAAACACACACACACACACACACACACACACACACACACACACACACACACACACACACACACACACACACACTGTGTTCGTTAATTTCAGATTCCATATACGTTTTAATCAACAACATAACTTTTCCTTCTCCATGATGGTAAAATTAAGACAAGAAAATTACACCAAATCCACGTCTAGATGAGCTTGGAGTCACAGCAACAGCAAAAAGAACCCCAAATATGTAATAATAATAATAATATTCCGCTCCTGCAGCTACTACTACTACCACCAACACCACCGTTACTACTACTACTACTACTACTACAACTACTTTTTTTGTACCTTTTTTTTTTTTATCACCTCCATCCGTTCGGGAATTTATATTGTGAAGATCAAAACCAACCCTCCTAATACTGTACAGTTCACCATTTGGAGTTGTAATGTGAAGGTTAACAGTACCCCTCAAATTAAAATCCGTTGGCCCCAAGAACGCCAACGGATGTGGTTACCAACCATATACTACTACTTTAATTACTCTGTTTCAGTTTCATTAATATTAAAAAATACATTAATCTACTGGAGTCGCTGGTCTGTGCGGCTTCCGACCACAGTAGCTTCGTAATCCATACCCGCCAGAGAGACAGGACTGAGGGCTGATGATCTTGTGTCCCTGAGGCATAGGAGTGCAAACTTCATGAGGGAGAATGACAGTCGACAATTAATGCAGGTCATAACAGAATTCTGAGCTTGATGCTTCTTCTCAGAGAGAACCTGTGACAGTCTCGAGGAGAATCTCACCTCCTCTGGACCCATCCCACCTGATGTTGTGAAAACAAGGGCAGTGAATCGACCGTGATCCACATGCTGGATCCTTTTTTGGTAGTTTGTTTCCTGTTCATTCCTCTTGTGTGCAGCCTCGAAAGACATTTCGCGAAGACATGCTGCCAGAGGATCAAATATCCCAAAATCGAAGAAAGCCCTCTGCCCAAGTGTCCAGAAACCTCCAGCAATGACATCCATTCTTGCATCATTTGATGTGTTTGCTGTTCTGTGTATGAAGTGCTCACCGTCTAGAGGCAGCAGAGCTGGCTCTGTGGTGACATCATGGCATATTTGCTGTAGCATTTTCGCAGTGAGGTCGCGTACTTCATCATGATGAATGCACTGCTGCTACTGCAACTTCTACTATTACTACTACCACCACCATCAATATTACTACTACTACTGCTACCACCACTACCAATATTACTACTACTACTACTACCTCCACCACCAATATAGCTACTACTACTACTACTGCTACTCCTACTGCTACTACTATCAATACTACTACTATTGCTACCACCAAGAGTGCTACTATCACTACTACTATTACAACCACCACCACTGTTACTATTATTACCTCTGCTACAGTACTATTACTAACCACTTCGATTAACCATAATTCTTCTTCTTAGTCCTCTACGTTTCCTATCTTCACCAATGCTACTCATGCTACCACCACCATTGTTACTACTGCTACTATTATTACCACCACCACTGTTACTATTATTACCTCTACTAGGCTACTGCTACTAATTACTAGCATTAATCATAATTCTTCTTAGTCCTCCACGTTTCCTATCTTCGGATAAATTGTCACTCTACTCACATAAATTTTTCACTTTAAAAACGCAAGTCACTGAATCAGTGTTAGCGAAGGCTATTTGGCCACGCATATGTGGGTGTAATGAGTGTTTTTCGTTTTGTTTTGGTCATTCTCTTCAGCATACTTACCCCCTATCCACAGCAGGCGAAACAGGACTGTTTTTCTGCGCCAATATCGACAGTGGTAGTGGAAAGTAGGTGCTCCAGCCAACGTAGAAATCGCACTGACCTGCTCATAAAGAGTTCTGTGAGTATTATGACACTTTATAGAGGGATGCAGAAATACACACGGGTCCGTATTCTCGTCGGTTAAGGAAGCTCCCTAACATCTCCTCCATAGCGATTTATTTTTTAATATTGGTAGTCAAAATCCTTTGTAGGTTATTTATGAAGAGTATGGTGATGTTTTAAGTAATTATATAACACAAACAAGGACAGTAAGGTGCAAAAAGCAAAATACGTCGTTGAGGAAAAGGGGTTAAGGAGATTTCTTAACTGGCGAGAATACCGGCCTAGGTGTTCCAGGAGGATGTTTTCCCTTCTCTTTCTCATTTTTGCACTATTTCTTACGCAGGAAAGTCTAGGTTAGGATAACTTTGTTTCCTGCGTACCAAGTTATGTTAGTTTGTTAGTTAGGTAAGTATAGGTGAAGTTTTGCCTGAGAAAAATAAATGGACGTGTAATCATCTTGGGAAAATCAAACTTAGCACGTAGAGCAAGAATGGTACATGGAACGGAGATCAGGGTGCCGGGAGAAAAGGGCGTAACTTTGGAATGTTATAAGTGAGGGAATCTTTAATAAAAAATACTTTATTAACATGGGTCCAAATTGAAACCATAACCAAGCTAGGGTTACTGATGATCTTATGGCCGTTTTTTTAAAGAGTTCGATTTGAAGCTATTTTCTTCATAAAATTAGACATTATGGTCATTTATATATAATCTTAATTCTTTCAATAATAACTTTAACAAATCATCATCCGTTCCCTCACTGAATCTTCAGATGGCAACATTACAAATGACCCACGTGCGAGAGCACATATTTTTTCAAGTATATTTGCTAGAAATTCTGCCATAGACGATGCCAGCCAGAACGTCCCATACTAGAACTTGATTCTTCCGAAACTGTTCCATTTAAAACACAGACAAGATACGTAATGTCCATCCTAGACAGTTTACCCACCAACAAAGCTCCAGGCCTGGATGGAATTCCGCCAGTTGTTTTGAAAAAGTGTTCCACTGAACATGTCTCTGTTCTAGCTAAATTATTCAGACTATGCATACGTACTTCTTCATTCCCAAATTCATGGAAAGAAGCCAATATCCACCCAATTCCGAAGAAAGGAAGTTCCTCTGACCCCTCTGATTACAGACCAATAGCAGTCACATCTGTTGGTAAGGTATTTGAAACTTTAATTAATAAGCACATTGTTAAACATCTTGAATCCAACAACTTAATTAGTGATAGACAATATGGTTTTCGCCACGAAAGATCCACTATTGACATGGTCAATCTCCCAACTCATACCATCCATCTGTCAATTGACCTACATGGTTAACGCATGCAGTAGCCCTTGATATTTTTAAAGCTTTCGACAGAGTATGGCACCGTTCCCTGCTGTCCAAACTCCCTTGCTATGGACTAACGCCTTTTGTTCCTTAGATCTCCTCATATCTCAGGGACAGGAAAATAAGATTAAAAGTAGATGATGTATATTCCAATTTCCACTCAGTTATTGCCGGCATGCCACAAGGATCAGTTCTGGCCCCAACCCTGTTCCTGGTTCATATTAATGATCTCTTATCTGTCACCTACAATCCCATCCACTCATATGCAGATGACTCAACACTACATAGTTCATTCACACTCAGATACCTATTTACAAAGTCTAATATCTCTACCTCTCGACTCGGTACAGCCATCTCCATAAATCAAGACCTATCTACGATCAGTGAATGGGGACAAAACAACCTTGTCTCATTTAATGCTAGTAAAACTAAATATATACAATTTACTAATAGGCAGATATTGCCAGATTCGTACATTACCTTCAGTACTACTAATATTCCCATCTCCAAAAGTATTGGAATTCTCGGCGTCTCACTTAACAATGCCCTCAGCTGGACCTCTCATGTTAGATCACTTGCTAAAACCGTCTCTAAGAAATTGGATTAATGTACAGAGTCCGTAGCTTCTTCACTGACGAGCAGTTACCTATAATTTATAAGAGTCATGTGCACTCTCAGCTTGAATATTGTTCACCCTTGTAGAATGGATGTGCAGAGGTTGCATTAAAACAACTAGACAAAATTCAGAACAAGGCTGTTAGAATCATTAACAACCCTGCCATTACAAATAAACTACCTCCCATACAGGTAAGAAGGAATGTTGCTTCCCTTACAATATTTTACAGATATTTTTATGGCAAATGCTCGATGAAGTTGCGTCCAGGGTGCCACCTCTCCCTGCCTTCCCTTGTGCTACACGGGCATCTGGTAGCGCTCATGACTGGAATGTCATTCAGCCATATTGCAGAACTTATGCCTATCAGAATTCTTTCTTTCCCCGTACTGCATCTCTTTGGAACTCGCTTCCCCAGAGTTGTTTCCCTCCAAACTTCAACCTATAGCTGTTCAAGTCTAACTGTTACAGATATTTTATGAACAGAGGACACCAGTAATCTTGTGTATGGATTATTTTTTTTTTATTAATTTGTTTGTCCTTCCTCTGTTCTGTTATTTAAAAAAAATAAGTTATTTTTTACTTATTTAAATCTGAAGTGATTTTTCATATTTTTACATTTTTTATCATTCACATACTTAGATTTTAATTTTCGTACATTTAAATTGAAGTTATTTTTTCACAGATTTGGACTTTTTCATATATTGTGATTTTTGGATTTTTCATATATTTTGGGAAGTGATTTTTTTTCACGGATTAAGATTCTTACGTCCTCGTCCCACACTGCCACAGGCTCCAGCAGCAGTAGTTCTGTATTGGAAGGACATTGCCCAGTGAATAATTCTTTCAGTGTACACAAGATCAACTCAGGCATCGTAATAACACATGCATCTGACTTTCGTTGTCTTTATTTGCCACGTAATTACACTGTCTGCTTCACAACTCCAGAGCTACACTAACTTCACAAGGCCACAAGTAAAACTGACTGAACCTCCTCTATTCTTTCGCCATCCTATTGAGTCTGTGAGGTACCTGGGGTGGTCAGTACCACAAAAAGTGAAAAAGGTATATTTGTTTCATTTCAAAGATCTACCCATAGGGACTGAGAATCTGCATGTTAGCAATCGCAGACAGGTAGTATACAGTGGCTAGACAGCTCCAAATTTGTATCGAAAATCTATTTTCTGAAGATTCGGAAAACAGTGTTGTTGGTGGGGTGTGTGCACATATGAGTTTAACTCACTTTTAATGATCATTGTGTTGTTTGAAATTCATGTTTTGTTAAGTGGAGTGTTGATAATAGGAAAACACCATGCAAAATTTTAACAAAATACACTGAATAATAAATGAGCCTGACATCTCCAAAGGTTGGTGGTTTCTTAATGCTTTCTCTTTGTCAGAGACATTCCGTTCACAAAACGTCAAACAGTTTATCATCAAGGAATGTATATTAGATAAGACTGTCAAGTATTATTAGAATCCAATTGATGGTTGTCGTAAAAAACGGCGCCGAATTTGACCCCCCAAAATATACAGCCACATAGCGCTTGGCATTCTCATAAGCCTTAAATAAATATACTTCCCAGGAATGTGATATAATTCTACAAAACTTTGACATACTCGGCTTACCTGTGCATACCTCAGAATGCTAATTTCATTTTTGTCTCATTTCTTTAGTTCTCTTGTGTCTTATCAGGTGCATGAGTGAACGTTATTCTGCACCCTGAAGATGGATCAGCATACAGAGAAGGCATGCATAATCCATTCTGGCGACGATGTTACACACAGTAATCTCATATTAAGAGACTATGATTCTTGGAACACTCTTCTTAGAGCTGCCAGAATAAGACAGCACACACCGCTACTGGACATTGCTGCAACCGTAGGAGAGGGAGATGTACCGGAGGTATTTTATCATAGAAAATGTCGCCAGATGTTCACTATGAAGCGTGATTTGGATGAACTTGAAGGCAAAGATGACGGCTCCCTTTCACAGGTGAAGCGACGTTCTGCAAGGAAACAGGCCTCAGCCTCAAGAGTTTTAGATAAAACTTGTATATTTTGCCCACCGGAAAAGACAACACAATACATAAAAGGGCCAAGAACCAGAGAGGTTTTGATAGTGCTGAATTACAAGAAGACTCAAGATACCAGAAGTGGCAACAAAGCGTAATGACACCAGGATTCTAGCTCTTGCCTCAAGAGAGCTTGTTGCAGCAGAGGCATAGTATGATAAGTCCTGCTGCAGACTTTATATCAACTTGAACGGCATAGAAGACGGTACTGATACAGACATTCTATATGATCCTGAGGACTCTGATTACAAGTACAAGGAGGCTGAAAGGGATGCCTATGACCACTTGTTGCAGTGTATCCGATGTGAACTGTTTAAATCACTCAGAGTTATGAAATTAGCAGAGCTTACAAATGTGTTACAGGACAGCATGGTGTCCCTTGGAGTGGAAATACGTCAGTCCACTAAGAAAATATTTTCGAAGGAAACTTGAAGCTGATCTTGGAGACGTGCTTCATATATTTGCCGATGAAAATGGAAAGCTCTTGGTATTTCCACACAGCTTAACTGCGTGTAACCTGGCACGTGAAAATCAGCAGCTGAAGAGCAAGCTGAAAATACTTCAGGAAAACTCTACTAATTTTCAGCAGACACTGGAGAGAGCAGCGTTACATCGACGATCTGTTATAAAAGACCAGGATGAAAATAGCCAATGGCCATTTCTACCCTCAGCCCTAACTAGTAGTGTGAAGATCCCAGAAAATGGAAGAAAGTTCCTTTTTGCACTGATGAGTAGAGATGTGCCTTCCAAACAATCCTGAAAACTAAGTTCACTGCCAGTAGACTCATTTGCTCAGGGTCTTATATAATTACAGTGAGTAGGGGATCTCAAGTTCTACCTAAACATGTCCTTCTGCCATCTGCTATAAAGGCACTGATCGGCAATGTTAAGCTTATCTGGATTTTGAACAGGCTTGGCCATAGAGTGTCATAAACTACTACAGAAGAAAATTAAACTGCCCTGTGCCTGCTAAAGGTCGCTAATGCTACAGATAACATTATCCTGCGAGAATATATACAAGATCATGTATTTACAACTCTTACATGAGAAAACATTGATCAACTAGAGGAGACCCTGACAGGAGAGGGAACGTCTCACAGAGTTAATGGCATAATTGTACAGCCACAGATATTTGGAAAAAAAAAAAAAAAAAAAAAAAATCCTCTTCCAGCTATTTAGAAAAACAAGAAAAGAAGACTGACATTACACGAGGACCCCTTGACTGTCTGCGTACCAGGAAAGCAAATCGGTCCTTCTAACCTCAAAAGTGTTGACTGTGATAGAACTAACGTGATTGCTGAGGCACACAAGAGGAATCTTGTATGAATGCTAACAAGACAGATCGAAGGAGACAACCAACAAGTGATGGGATAGACAGGAGTCAGTATTGTCATGAAAAGAAACCAGACAGTGACAAAAGATAACACAGGATATCTCCCAACTATAAATGTCCCAGCAACTGATACAGAAACCTTACATGTACAAAAAATATTAAAGCACTCAGTGCAGATCAAGGACACCCTCAACCTTTCCAAAATAGTAGTTGTGGGTTATTCCATGCAAGTGTAAACCTTTAGGTGAAATTTTGAAACTGATAAAAAATGATAAATTTTATAATGGTTTTATTCCTTAAGGTTTCTAGTTTTCAGATATACAAAAAGAATCTATATATTCCTTTTAGTTATGAAGATATGGCTAAATATGTACAGGTATGTGTTGTTCTGCGGCACACATGAAAAAAAAAATCGGTTTTCAGGTCTATATACTAAGAAAGCAGCAATACTTATGAAGTAAAACAATATATGGACGTTTTCTACATGTTTTGCTCTATTTAATGCAACTTTCAGAGATGTTGTAGATGTCTTAGTTATTGTTCCATGGGCATTTGAAATTGAAGGGTGAAAGAGGAACGACCGTTACGAAAAAACATGTTTTTTTAGTCTATGAAAGAGAGTTTTCATCCTTTTGAGCTATTTTTTTTCCTCTTTTAGTTTTCAATCATCTTTCATGTGGTGTATTTGTTATTCTGGTTTACATCTTGGGTTTGGCACAAATTGCATCACGCTCATACCTGTGTCATGTGGAACCGTCATTACCGAACGGACTGGAACGACCGTACATTAATTACTTTCCTATTACTACTTTTATTATTATTTACTTTGCTATTTTTACTCCTTTAGTTAACTTGGTTACTGGTATGTCAATGCTTGATTTCTTTTTTTCAGATTTAATTGATCACAGTACTTACCTAAATTTTAATAGGAGTGGACTTCACCCAGTGTCTACATTGCAAGACCTCAAGATGACACCAGTGTCACCTGCAGAAAGAATGAGAAGATATCGCGAAAGGAAGAAGGAAGAAGATCCAGCAGGATGGTCAGTCAAGAATACAGGAAAGTGCAAGAAGTATTGGCAAGGTCTCACAGCCAAGAAAAGGAAGGAATCCAACATTCTGGCTTTAAAAAGGAAGCAACGTTATAGAGCCAGGACGAGAGGAGATGGACAAGGACAACCTTTCTGTAAGTCTCGGGAAGCCCTGGGTAAAGCTGTGAGTAGAACAGCATGTGCATTGCCTCATAGCCCAAGGAAAAGGCAAGCTGTTGTTGCCAACATTGCCCTTAAGGTTGGCCTGGATCTCACAATTCCTACAGCCAAGAAGCAGAGGCCATCACCAGCACTGACTAAGGAAGTCAAGGAAGCGGTTATCTCATATAACAAAGAGACCACATATCACGAGCCCTTCCAGGAAAGAAACAAACCAAGTCTGTACGGTCCACGGTGACAGGGAAGAAGGAGCATGTTGCCAGAAGGGTCCTCTGCTACATACTTAGGGAGCTGTACCAGTTATATAAAGAAGAGCCCAAGCATGTTGGAATGCAGATAGGTATTTCCAAATCTGCTGAACTTAGACCCATAGAACTAGAACTTGTAAGCTACTGTACAAGTCACAGACTGTGTGCTGCTGTCCATATTGTGAAAATATGAATTTTCTCCTCAAGGCTGCCAAGTGAAAAGACATCATTATACCCACTTCTGACCTAGTTGCCCATGTTGTGTGCAGCCCAGATAATTCAGCATGTATGCGTAGAGTGTGAGAAATGCACTTTGGCCAAAGACTGTGCAGATGTGATTGAAGCTCTGCTGGATGATGACTGCAGTGCCATTCCTGTATGTCAGTGGGATGGTGGCCACCTCAGGATAGAATTCCCACATACCTCTGACCTTGCAGCTGAAATATGCAAACAACTT
The DNA here is from genome assembly GCF_032717465.1 of Coenobita brevimanus. Classification (NCBI taxonomy): domain Eukaryota; kingdom Metazoa; phylum Arthropoda; class Malacostraca; order Decapoda; family Coenobitidae; genus Coenobita; species Coenobita brevimanus. The sequence continues at coordinate 46,678,733 of NC_136999.1, read as the reverse complement.
AGTCCTAATGTGACCTATTCATGTAATATAAGACTGCAGTCCAAGGCCTTCTCACACCAGAAGGAATGTTTGCTTAGTCTACCAAAAACCATCATCATTCAACTTGACTTCGCAGAGAACTATGGCATCAAACACCAGGATGAGGTCATGGCTGCACATTGGGCCTGTACAACACCAAATGAGGCAGTCACCATTTACACCTGTGTTATCCATTATGTACTAGACAATGAAGTGAAGACCCAGGCAGTCGCAGTCATCTCAAACACCCAACACCATGGCACCTTAGAGTCGCAGGTCTTCAACCAAGAAATCTTCAGATATGTTAAGGATGAGCTCCGCAATGATTTTGAGTATATCATTCTGTGGACTGATGGGGCTGCTGCTCATTTTAAAAACTGTTATGCTATGACAGCCCTAACATTTTACAAGGAACTCTACAGCAGTACTGCGGAATGGAATATTCATGAGAGCTACCATGGCAAGGGTTCACATGATGGTATTAGGGCAGTTTTAAAGTTATGTGTACAAGGAAGTACTCAGAGGACGCTGCATTGTCAATGATGCAACATCATTCTATGAAGCTGCAGAGAAGATTGTCACCAAGGTGAAATTACTGTGTTTCAACAGAACATGTCAATTCACAGAATAACACTTTCAACAACATCTGGCAAAATGTCAATGAGCCAAAGAGATCCAGAAGTGTAGGAGGATCAAGGTCCTTGACAAGTGTATCATTATACTATGACAGCCAAGACAGCCAACCTTATGCAAGGTGCATCCTGCTCCCAGCAGAGGCTGAATCTGATACAAGCACCAGCAATGGCAGCAAATTATCCTCTGACACAGATTCTGAATGCGGTTTTACAGTCCCTGCCTTAACTCCTGATACTACTTCATTCTCAGAGGCCCGTGCAGCATCTCCAGTCTTATGTCTACAGGTTGGAGGGTATGTAATTGTCAAGTGAACTATCAAGAGGTTATGTAAGTTCTATGTGGCAATCATTGAAGAAATTGACATAAGCACTGAAACTGGCAGGTGTCGCATTAGCTGCCTGAAGAAATCGGATGGATCATATTCATTTACATTCCCTACCAAAGCTGACATTGACTATGTGGATGACGAGGACATAGAAAAGTTTTTGCCACAACCAACGATTTCAAAGCGTGGAGTGCACTCATTCCGTGGAGTACAATTTCTAAGTGCAACATGTTAAAGTTCTGTGTGGTATAAGTTGAGAGATCATTGAATCTTACGTTTAAGTGTTTAAATGGTGTGATTTGAATTTATGCATCATTATGACAAAATGAGTATTAACTCTTTTATTAATCAAAATGGCAAATTGACAATATATGATGTGTTTTATGTTACTTGGAAAATGTGGAAGTGACATAAGAGTAACTAGTGTGTTAAAATGATGCAAAACATTTAATTTCAATAAATTTGAGTGATGTGACCGTGTGAAATGATGGTTATTATACATTAACTTGCAAGCAACATCCAGTTAAAATTTACAGGAAGCCTTGCACTGAAAAACCATACTGATATAGGAAAGGAAAACCAATGACTGATTGGTGTATATGCAGATATCATGAAGGCAATTCAAAGGGAACGACCGTTACGGCTTGAGCGGGAACGACCGTTACGGCACATAAATGGTAACAAAAACAAAAGTAATAAAGATATTTTATTTCTGAGAGCATCATGAAACTCACACGTCTTTTAGCCAGGACTGGTGTAAATATGGGAATTTTAGGCCATCATAAATCACAGAGGTTTGGTTCAGAAGCACATTAACTAAAAGCAGGGTGGCAGTGCGGGAACGACCGTTACGACAACTTTCGGCTGTTATATCAGTGAAATGAATTAAGCAAATAACAAAATGTTGATGGCCTATTATTCCTGGTGGTATTACCTATCTCCCATATAAAAAGTATAAGTTTATTGCAAGTGGTTTGAGAAATATTGCAATAGCAGTGTACATAAGTTGCATGTAAACGGTACGACGGTTACGATGGAATGACCCTTGTGTTTGATCAGGCAATCTATGCTATGGCTGTAGAGATAGTCTGGAAACATGTCGACAGATTCAAGAATGTAATCTTGCAGATTGGAGCATTCCATACTATGTGGAATCTTTTTTCCATTATTGGAAAACGGTTTCAAGATGGCGGATTGAAAGATATTTTGACAGAAACTGGTACTGTTGCAGAAGGATCAGTCGCTGGTGTCATGGAAGGCCGCCAGTACAAGAGAACAGCGAGAACCCACAAATATATATATATATATATATATATATATATATATATATATATATATATATATATATAACTTTCACTCTCATCTTAAATGTCGGGACCAACTGCCTAGCCCCGGGCTCCTACGCTCCTCATGGGGCAATGTAGGATTGGATGATGAATGGATGGATATATGAAACTTTACTCCGCATTGTCTTCAAGGAATTCGTCCCATGGATGGAACAAAATCATTCACCACACATTGAAGAAGGACTATAAATTATTCATGACCTTCATGAAAATCTTTGCTCAGAGAAGTATGAAGAGATGATGTCAAATGCGGAACTTGATGGTTTGCTTCATTACTTTGCATCAGGCATAGATTTTCTTCAACATGACAATGGTACTTATCAGAAATCTAGATGAGCTACATTGACATTGTCACTGTATTGCTTGGTCTGCTACGGGCTACAAGGGAGGGAAATTGGGAGCTCCAGACGGCATGCATCCGTTCATTGATTCCATGGTGTTGTGTGTATGACAAAGTCAACTATGCACGCTATCTCAGTATGTATTTTGCTGAAATGTCTAACTTGTCTGACACAAATCCAGATGGCTATGACAATTTCAAAGAAGGCTGGTTTGCTGTTCAGATAGGAGACTCCAGTACATTTGGTCGCATCCCTGTTGACCAGGCAACAGAAGAAACAGTCAACAAAGACACCAAAACTGCAGGTGGAACTTGTCGCTTTAGTTTGAATACTGGTGGTTCAGATAATGCTATCTAACTGCAGAGTACAGAAGTACTCACGCATGCATGCTGCGTGAGATAGTTCAGCTAAACAAACCAGACATACAGCATGCAGATCTGCACAAGCCACGAATGCTGAAAGACGAAACTGCTATTTGTTCAGTGAATAGTGTCGTAGGTGTCTTGGTGAATTCTTTCAAAGAATCAAGCGAGCTGTCAACATTGTAAGTGCCATTGTTGCTTTAGATGATGATGTAGCAGAACTAAAAGAAGCAAGTAATTGTGGTGGAAATGCTTACATGATCTTCAAAGTGAAGAGACTGGAGACCAGTCCTCCTCTGATCAAATTCCATGATCTTCCCAGAATGAAGCTCAAGACCTTCATTGAAACTTGTAAAACCAAGAGACTGAAAATCAATGGCAGAAATGTCATTCTGAGAGCAACCACTTGACTCTTTGGCAATATGCTAATGATGGCACAGATACAGGAACTTGACATGAAGGAGGTTTTAAAATTCGCACTAGGTCCCTTGCCATGGTCGCTTGCTACAGCTGATGGCCTGCCGAGGAAAACGGCCAAGTCTGTACTTTCCAAGGAGTTACAAAAAATGTATCTCCACAAGAAGTGATTCCTCCATCATCTGCATGCATAGCAGATGAAATGGCTGTTGTTTACAAGATAAAAGGAGAGAAGTAAATCATTGGAGACACTGCATCTTCGGTTTTGTCAAAGGCCCTTCATGAAGGATCAAACAGTGACAGATTAGATATTGTCTTTGATGTTTATAATGAAAACTCTGTCAAAAATGCTGAGTGACAGTTACGCCAATCTACATTCAGTAGCAAAGAATACAAAAACATTCAATCCAAACAGCTTGTGGTACAATGGAGAAAATTTCTTACCTCCACAAGCAACAACATTTCTCCCATTCAGTTCCTTGCCCTTGAATGGAAGCAGGAGAGACATGTCAACAGACTAAATGGCAAAACTTTATTTGCCACATGCAATGATATCTGTCATCGGATAAGCGCCCAAAGTTGTGACATTGTGGCAGAGCTAAAGACAACCCAAGAAGAGGCTGACACACGTATCCTTTTACACTCAGCTCATGCAGCGACCTGTGGTTTCAAGACAATTATCATCGTTTCAGATTATACAGTTGTGTTCCTATTGCTGCTAGCCTTCGATAAAGACATTCCTACCTCACTTTATTAGAAAAATGGAACCCAGGCTAGAGTGAAATACACAGAGGTACAGAAAATTGCTAGGATTCTAGGTGAATCTGTTTGTGAGGCAAATACTGGAATACACAGTTTTACCGGATGTGACTCAGTCAGCACATTTGCTGGAGGTGGGAAGCTGAGCGCCCTTAAAATGTTGAAAGATGACATTCAGCTACAGAAAATATTCTGTGATCTTAGGAAAGAATGGACTGTATCCCAATCTCTGAGAGACAGGCTATAATCATTCACATGTAGGCTATATCAAAAACTGCTACAGAAAAAGTTAATGAACTGCACTATGGGTTGTTTACATCCAAAAAGGGACATAATGAGCAACACCATCTACCATCCTGCAGTAATGCTTTGCAAATACACATTTTTGGTGCAGATTTTCAGACAGCTATCTGGAGATGTCTGGAACAATACCCACAAGTACCAACACCCAGTGCATATGGTTGGAAGATGAAAATCATCGGAGGCAAGAAAAACTCACAATAACAGTCTTGCACAGCAACCTAATGTAGCTGTGCTGTCAATGGGTTGAAGTGTTCGGAACTCTGCAGACTGTTAGCATGTGAGAACCAGCCAACTGATGAAGGTGCTGACAGAAAAGATGAATGTGATAATGCTTATGATGATGATGATTATGAAGAAGAGGATGACTAGAAGAAACTGATGATCATCAACATTCTCCAGACATTAATCTTTCCAACAATGAGTGTATTCCCAAAATACAATAATTTCAACGGGACTTTTGTCTTCATTTTCAAAAGAATAGGTTTGTATCATAAAGATAATAAAAACTGTATATTTTGTTTTATATTCTATCACAAATGTATCAATTCATGAGACTGTGGTAAAAATTTACAGATTTATTTGATGTAATGCTGTGCATTAGGGGGGATCTCCTTTGATGGACTTTGTAGAAGGAAAGCTACCGATTCCAAATTGCCATCATGCAAAAATGTGATCACCAGATATCTGACTTTCAGAATATGCATATTAGAATTGGCCACCTTGAATGGTACCGATCACCCGAAGTCGGGGTACATGGTTCACAGACTATTAATAACCTTCCTCACTACTCTATTGCTCTAGTTGCTCCTAGTGACAACAGTTCCAAATCTGAGACATCCAAAATTAAATTACATAATTTAACAAATGATCATCGAGATACATTATAGATATAAAAAAATAAAGATTAACGCATTACTTTACAACATACCTCCGCTCATAATAGCAGGCTACTCGGCAACACTGATAACTTAAAATGCACGGACCACAGGGAGTTTTCCAGTATCTCCAGGCTAGCACCCGTGCTTCTTGACATTACCCCCTCCCTAGTCCTTTTGTCATCCCGACAAAAGTACACAAAATTTACAAACAATCCGAAATCCAAACTAAACATTTAATCATACAAAAAATAGTCCTTCAACTTACCAGATTTTCTTTATGACATTTCTGACAACATCCCTGGTCCTCCGCACAGTCCACTCTTCCTGGAATGACTTGGTACTCTTCCTGATTCACTTCTTCCCTTCGGAAACTGTCACCATCCTCTTCTGCTTCAGCCCTTTGGTCCTCTTCAACATCATCAGTTGTTCGTGTGCACAATTCCTTAAAGATGTCCTAGCCATACTGTCCTGGCCCATGATACTGCCACAGACGATTCATGTGTTCTACCTTTGGCTGAGACTTCCTGTCTCCCTGAATCTGGTACATTACACATGAGAGACAGTCCACCACAGTGTAGTTCCCATCCCACGGGCTCTGCAGAATCGGTGACTGTCCCTTCTTCCAAAGAGGATTGTATAGCCAAACTTTGCCTCCTTCCTTGAAGCTCACATCACTTTCCCTGGCATCATACTTGCACTTCATTACTTCGCCTGAAAACTTCAGAGCTCCTCGAACTTATTGATGTACCTCAGCCAGTCATCCTGAAGACTAAGACTTCACATAGCTGGAGGTGTCTGTAGACAGCTCTTCACCAGGTGGTCTTCCCATTACCAGATCGACTGGCAATCATGACTCGTGGCCCAGCATCGGTTTTGCAGGGGTGTGCCTGGTAGACTCTTGGGATGCAGACCGATATGCCATTAGCAATGCAGGTAATTTCTGGTCCCATTCCATCTGTCCCTCTACATAGTACTTAGCCAGTTTTTGTCCCAGGGTTCAATTGAATTTCCCACATTCCATATGATTGTGGCTTTGATGGAGTCATCCTGGTCTTCATGTTCCCCAGCAACTTGCAGCACTCACGGAACACAGCAGACTCGATGTTTCTACCCTGGTCTGAATGAAGCCCTTGTGACATCCCAAAACAATAGATGAATTGGTCACCCAACACCCGAGCAAACAGTTGCAGCCTCCTGATCGGGAATAGCACAGGCTTCTGGCCACTTTTTAAAGTAGTGTATTGCAACACATATATACCGGTTTCCTCATTCAGTGAGTGGCAGAGGTCCAGCAACGTCCAATGCGACTCTTTCCATTGGTGCACCCACTTGGTACAGCTGAAGAGGGGCGAAACCGCATTTCTTGGGTCCCTTCTTGGATCAACATACATGACAGACCTTACACAACGCTTCAACATCCCGACATGCCAGTCCAGTAGAACCTCTGTCGCAGCTTACAGTTTTCTTCACTCCCAGGTGCCCACTAGTGATCTGGGTATGAGACCCTTCTGAGACCTCAGACCTCATTTTCTTAGGTACCACCAGTTGCCAATACTTGCTGGGGCCATCAGGTGTCTCCCACTGTCACTCCAGTAGTCTGTTGTGCAAACGAAGAAGGTCCTACCAACTCTGGTAGCTTTTAGTTGTAGGGCTGAACCCCGAAACCTCTTCCGAAGATGGTCACACTGTACTCCGTTGCAGCTACTCTAACACTGGTTGTAAAAATGTATCCTCAATCTGCATCCTCATCAGGTCTTCTTCAGCTGACACTGGCTCCATCCTCTTCAGGCCTTCTTCAGCTGACACTGGCTCTGTCACTCCAGCATGGCTGCTTTTCTTGCTAAGATCTTCACTCCTACAACACTGCTTTCAAACTGGGTCTCAAGGCCAATGACTCAGGCTGTTAGCTTTGCCATGTAGCCACCCAGGATGGTGCTGCAATTCATATTTATGCTTGTTCGGTTTCTCGAGCCAACTTGCCAGTTGTCCTCCTCCAGCCTTCATCTTATCCTCCTTTTTCTTCTCTGGACATTTAGAACTGAAGTGTCCCACCTCACCTCATGCCCAAAACCTTTTTGTTGCAATTGCAGATTTCTTTGCACTGTTCTGTAACTGTTCTTGGTCCTTCTTCAGTTTGTAATAATCCTCCTTCTTATGTCCTGACCTTTCACAGAACTAGCAACCTCCTCTGATCTCCTGTTCCTCCCTCCACTTGTAGCAGTCCTCTTTCTTATGTTTTGGCTCCTTGCAATACCAGGAACTTCCATCAAATGTCTTCATATCATGTACCTGCCCCTTTCTTGCCTTGCATTCTGCACTACGTCCTGCCTGCTAACTGGTTGTACTGGACCTGATGTAGGACTCAGATTCCAGAGCCCTGGCTAGTGCCTCCTGCATGCTTCTTAATAGGGCTTGCTTTACTTGCACTTTCATAATCTGCGCAATCCAGACCATCGATGAACTGGTCCCTCAAAAGAATAGCCACTAGGTTAGGTGCTGTTCCAGGATACGCCTTGTGTGCCATACTCCAGATAATGAGCAAGCTGCTGAACAGATTCGTCTCGAGCCCTTACACGGGTCCAAAATCTTGTTCTGTATACCTTTGTCTGGTACATGGTCCTGTATCTGTGCTCCAGCGCATCTAATTGGGACTGATATCCGTTCCTGTCCTTCACTGATAACTGGCCAAGAATCTCCATTGTCGCACCCTTGAGGCATGTAGGAAGCTGCACTGCCCTCTGCCTATCATCTCAGCCATTCGGATCAACAAGTACGGTAACTCAAACTACATATGGTAGGCATCCCATGATACTTCACCATCACATTCCTGAGGTTTCTTTTTAATTGGACCCGCATTATAGCCATACATTTCACTGGTTTGGGGCCTAAAAACTGGGGCCTCATAATTAAGTCCAGGACTCAAAATTCCTACATTCTGAATACTCATCTCTGTAATGCTACCTTTAGGTGCTTCGGATTCGTCAAGATTCACCAAACACTGTCCATTTTTTTTATTTGCTTCCTGTACACTATGATGAGGCTAAGCAGGGCAAGATTTCTCTATGTCTTCATTTTCCTTGCAAATTAACTTCAACTGTTCATCTAAAAGCTGTTAGCACTGCGTTATTGGATACGGTACCTCACGCTTTTGCTGCTGAAACTTACTGTATACTTCCTGCTTCAACTGTTGCTCTTATTCCTTTACTTCCTCCATGAAAGCGCCATACTGTCCTTGCATCCTCAGTTGTAACTCCTCCTGTTGCTCCTGTAATGACTCTTGAAGCCTTTCATATCGTTTCTCTTCTTCTCGTTGTACCTGTAGTTGTTCTCTGAGTTCTTTCTTGAGCTCTTTCTGTTCTTCATTTTGTGTCTGTAGCTGCTCACTTTGCGCATGTAGTTGTTCCTTCAATTTGTGTTTGTAGTAACTTCATGACTGCAACCAGAGATGCCTGCTCCTGCCTAACATGGCTTGGTGTCTGCATACCTTCTGGCTCCATGTTGAAGATTTGACTCTCTGCAGCACTTTTCTATCCCTGCTCCTGACACCACCTGTTACCGTCCCACACTGCCTCAGGCTCCAGCAGCGGTAGTTCACTACAGGAAGGACATCGCCCAGTGAATTGTTCTTTGTAGGGTTAGCCTATCAGCGTACACATGATAAACTCAGGCGTCGAAATCACACAGGCTTCTTACGTTCATTGTCTTTATTATCTCCTGGCTTTACAAGGTGGAGTGATAATGTTTCTGTGTGTGTGTGTGTGTGTGTGTGTGTGTGTGTGTGTGTGTGTGTGTGTGTGTGTGTGTGTTCTTACCTAATTGTTCTTACCTAATTGTATCATTACAGGAATGAGTCAAGCTCGTACTGTCCCGTGTCTTAAACCATATTTATCGTACATATCCATAAAATTATGAATTGTTTTGGCACGCACTGTTTCATTCGGTAGTGCATTCCACTGATCAATTACTCTATTTGGGAAACTAAATTTCTTTACGTCTTTATCACCTCTCTTCTTATACAGTTTTTTGCAGTGTCCTCTTGCTGATGCTTCCCCATAGGTTAAGTAATCATTTATGTCTATTTTCTCCTTCCCTGATATGCATTTATATAGCATATTCATGTCACCTCTTTTCCTTCTCTTCTGTAGTGTTGGTAGATTCAGTTTAGTTAGTCTTTCTTCGTAGCTTAGATCCCTTAAGCATGGTACCCATCTTGTAGCGGCCCTTTGAACATTTTCAATCTTGTCTATGTAGTTTTTTAAGATGAAGACTCCAGACTACTGATGCATACTCCAGGGTTGGTCTGATGAATGATGTTATTATCTTTCTTAGCATGTCTTCATTTACCTATGAGAATGCTATTCTCATATTTGCAAGCAGTGTATACATGTTCCGTACCTTCTCACTGATGTGGTCTACCGGAGATAGTCTGTTATTGATAATCATAACTAGGTCCTTCTCTCTTTCTGATGTGTGTAGGGTTTTATTTCCTAACGTATTGTTACGTCCCAGTCCCCACACTGCCACAGGCTCCAAACAAGGTAGTAGTACAGTACAGGAAGGACGTTGCCCAGTGAGTTGTTCTTCTATGGTCAGCCTTTAGGTGTACAGTACACAAGATCAGCTGAGGCGAAAATAAACACTGGCTCCTTAAAGTTAACTGTCTTTATTTTCCAAATAATTCCTCTTCATGCTTTTCAACTTCACTGTTCTCACAAGCACTGGAGCTATACACACTTTATAGATTGCAGGTACACTTAATGTTTAACAACACTTCACAGTTAGTACACTTAATGCTTGCTAACACTTCACTTATTACACAAGTGCGAAAATAATCTTCACTGACAGTAATTACACTTAATGCACTTCACTGTCTTCTCAAGTTACAGTGATATACAAACTTCAATAACCCGTCACTGTTTGCCACTGTTTTCACAAGTACCAAAAATATACAACCTTCACTGACACTGACACTGCACCAAAACCGACTGCACTTCACACAAACTGACCTGAAACCCAACTAAACTTCAAACTGACTTGACATCTCACTAAACTTGTAAATAATCACTACCCCATCTTATATAAGCTTGCATTACACTCGAAACTTCTACTTCTCCAACATTCTAGGACATGCTGCCTTGCATCAGCCCCTAGCAACAACAGTTACCAACTATGAGACATCATAACATTCTAGAGTTGTCTTACATTACTTAACACTCTAAATCATTAACCATATGAACTTAAATTACATAATTTAACAAGCAATCACTTAAATAAAACATTATAAAGAAAGAGCATAAAAATAAATGAATATTTAACTTACGAAATAACTACGCTCACAAACACCAGGCAAACTGGCAACTCTGACGTCTCGCACTGAAACATACGGTACCAGAAACGTCTCGAAGGTACGAGACTACCTAACTGGTAAAACCCCCTTCATAACAGTATAATCCCAATCAGGTCTTTTTCCACTTTTACCAAACTTGATTACATGACACTTGTCCACATTGAATTCCATTTGCCATGTATTACTCCATTCATGAAGTTTATTTAATTCTTCTTGTAGCTCTATACAAGAGTCTGTGTTAGTAATTCTCCTTTGTATTTTTGCATCATCTGCAAACATATTTAAATAGCTTTCATTTCCAGTGTTATTGTCTATATCATTTATATACACTAAAAACATGATTGGTGCCAGCACTGAGCCCTGTGGTACTCCACTAGTCACTTCTTTTCATGATGAGTAATTTCCCCTGAGTACTGTTCTCATTTTTCTTTTCATGAGAAAATCTTCCATCCAACAATACAGTTTGCCTCGAATTCCTCCTTGATGGTATAGTTTCCATAAAAGTCTTTGGTGTGGTACTGTATCAAATGCTTTCTTGAAATCTAAATGGATACTGTCCACCCATCCTTCTCTTTCCTGTAATGTGTCTGTTACTCTGTCACAGTAGCTCAACAGATTAGTAGCACATGATTTTCCTTTTCTGAAACCAAACTGTCTTTCTGTTATCATATTGTGTTCTTCTAGATGATTTACCCAAGCTTTTCTTATAAGCTTTTCTAATACCTTGCTTACAACACTGGTTAGTGATACTGGTCGGTAGTTGAGTGGATTTTGTCTATTCCCTTTCTTGAATAAGGGAACAATGTTTGCTTTCTTCCAAATATCAGGTAGTTTACCTTGACTCAAGGATTTCTTGAAAATTAAAAATAATGATTTACTTAACTCCTTTGCACATTCACGTAGTACTGAAAATGAAATTTCATCAGGACCACTTGCTTTTCCTTTGTGTAATTTACTTAGCTCCTCCTGTATTCCTTTTTCTTATGTTTGTATATCTGGTAGTATGTGTGGGCATGCATGTTCCACATAATCCCTCTCAAATTTTTTTTCCTCTGTTAAAACTGATTGGAATTTCTTGTTTAGTGCTTCACAAATATCCTTCTCTTGTGTATAGGTGATTCCCTCGTCCATAATGGATTTGATTTTATCTTTTACTTTGGTTTTGCTTCTGATGTAGCTGTAAAATAGCTTCGGTTGATCACTACTTTTATTTATGATATCCTCCTCAAACTGTTTTTGCGCTTCCCTCCTGATTCTTGTATAATCGTTTCTTGCCTGTTTGTAATTATTATATGCCCTTTCACTATTGTATCTTCTGTATATATTCCACAACAAATCTCTTTTTTCTTTTAATTTTTTACATTCTGTATTGAACCATTTCTTTATTTTCTTTTCTGCTTCTTTGTGCTTTGGGATGTACTTCTGGACTCCTATTTCATAAAGTTCACCAATTTTTTATTATTTGGCATTTAAATCTTGTCCTCTAAACTCCTTTCCCCAATCAGTTTCTAAGGAGTACTTCTTTAGGTCATGATAGTTTTTCTTTTTATAGTTTAGGCTCTTTTTGTAACTTTCATTGCTGTTAACTATGTCATATGCTATCCTGAAGCTGCAATTTAGTACTGCATGGTCGTTTTTGCCGAATGGAGGGTGGTATTTTAATTGTCAATATCGTTTTCTTGCCTAGTAAATATGAGATCTAGTATTGTGGGTACATCGAGTCCTCTTTTTCTGGTGCTTTCCCTTACATGTTGCGTTAGGAAAAACTCTTGCATGAGATCCAGGAGCTTTTGGTCCCAACAGCTTTCTTGGCTTATTATATCTAGAGTATTCCAATTTATATTTGTATTATAATCTCCAGTGAGTATAATTTTTTCCGATTTCTCTTCTATTTTATGTAGTAATGATCTTAAACTCTGAATTTTATTCTCTGCCAGGTCCTCATACTCGTCTCTTTCCGATGTGTTTGACTTGGGTGGTATGTACAAATTGGCTACAGTTACTTTCCCTTCAGTTGTATTGATCTCTTCTGCTATCATTTCTACTTGTGAGGGTATATCTCAGTTCTATTTCTTTGACTTTTAGATTTTTCGTAGTTAATATTATAATTCCTCCTCCTTTTTTTAAGTTCCTATCTCTTCTCCAAATATTATACTCCTCTAAGTTTAGGATGTCATTTGATAGCCTTGGTGTTAATTTTGTTTTAGTTAGGCATATTGTATGTGGTTCATTTTCTTTGACATAATCATTCATCTCGAATAATTTACATACCATTCCATCCACATTTGAGTACATCAACTTTATCATCTTGTTTATATACTTGTCATGACTTGGTTCTACTACCTTCCTCCTTTTTATTCCCTCCTGTTTATGTACCACTTTCATACCTGCAATCCTATTACTTTGTAATAAAAAAACGTATTCTCCTCCTCTGGTCTTCCCTCATTTTTTGTTTTTGCTTCCTCCCACTTCTCTTTCAGTAATTCCAGTTCCTCTTGTGTTAGGCATCTTTTTCTCCATATATTTTTTAACCCTTTTTCCATAAGATTCTTTGCATTTTTTAGTATCTCCTCCAAGGTGTTTACACTCTGGAAGGTTACCTTTAAGGGTCTTGACTTGCTTCTCTCGTATTTCCCTAACCTTTTATGTTCCTCTATTGTGAAAAATGTTTAATAGTTCTGGTATACAAATCGGGGCCCTCTTTCTGGGCACCAAAATGTGAAAAATAATTAATGTATCCAAGTCGGTATCCCTGCCGGGACACCGCTATGCAAGAATTTTCTGGTAAACAACTCGTAGGTCTTTACTCTTCCCTAAAGTTGTCTAAGTAAATTAAACAAGTCTCAGAGTTAGGCGAAACGTAACTTAACTCACCTACAATAACTATTTCTCTTCTATCTCTTCGCTAATCCCCCCTTGAATTGGCCAATTCGTAAAGGTTACTTAGCTAGTGAAGAGGGAGTGATCGTTAACCGATGACAATGAGGCTGCTTGGTGAAGTTGCCTGAGCAAGCAAGCGTCCTTATGGTGTGTATGTACAACCGTGCTAACTCCACGAGAGCTAGGAGCAGAGTGAGTGAACGCGGCAATCCCCAACTCTTCATCGAATTGTGGGTTGCCAACTCTTATTTAATTACAGTACTAAATACAGTTATATTACATCATGATATGTACAGGGCAAATCTAACAAATTAATCTTAGTTTTACTTAAACTAAAGTTAGACCAAATATTCCCTTTAACTGTGTAAATATCTTAATTCCACTCTGCCTTAACAGGAGAATCTTTCCCTGCTTGCCACGTCACCTAACGCGCAGACGCAGTTTAGGTCAGTGGAAAATACCACATAATTACATGTATTTACATAGTATAGTTGTCCACGAGGGTTAAATGCAGTAGCATTTAATTTATAAATAACAAGAATTATTAAAGAGAACGTCATATCTGGGTTTTTAAAACCGCTTGAACAATTAACAACGGTCTCTATTTTTCCTCTGCCTTTAACCAGGGATAACTATGATAAATATAGAGAGCACGACTGCTCTGGGGGAAAATATTTCCCACAGTTTTGGGGCCGGCGGAAAATGATACGCTGTATCATGTAATATGACCCTTAGCCAAGAGTTCTCTCCATAGTTCTCGAGAACCCTGTGCTGCGGCCCTTCTAGGTCGCGCCTCTTGACCAGTTTGATCTTCACCATCCTCTGGATTCGGAGTAGCTGCTAACTCAAGAGGTACCAGTTTATCAATAGTTTTTATACTGGTATGTCCCCTGCATTTTATTTTTACGAGTCTCAGCACCCCTTCAGAATCTGGGTGTGTGGAGATCACTTTAGCTAATGGCCACTGGGATCTTGGCTGTTCAGTCTTCACTAAGACCACATCTCCTATGTTAATAACTGATTTGTTGCTGGCAGCTTGAGCTCCATAAAACCTCTCGCGTAGGCTCAAAAGATACTCTTCGCTCCAATGTCTACTCCAAGTATCCAGCACCCTTTTCAGACGTTGATATCCCTCCCGAAGATGTCCTAAATCATTATTTTCTATGTTAGGATCATCAACTTCTTCCTGGATATCCACACAAGGCATCGGATGGAGCTTCCTGCCATGTAACATGTGAGCCGGTGTTAAGGCCTCTAGCGAGTCGCTAGTGTCATCTTGATAAGTCAGAGGTCTATTATTAACCCTGGCCTCAATTTCAGTTATTACTGTTCTTAAATCTTCTCTCGTGATCTTAGTTCTATGTAATGTTTTTCTCAGGCAGTTCTTGACAATACCAATCATTCTTTCGGTAAATCCATTTTGCCATGGAGCTCTTGGAGCTGTGAACTGCCAAATACAATTTCGGATTCCCAGCGCTGACTTAACCTTTGGGTCGTTCATTATGTTCAACAGTAAAGGTGTTGCTCCAACGAAATTAGTTCCGTTGTCACTTATTAACTTGCCAGGACAAGACCTTATAGCAGCAATCTGCGAAAGACATTGAGGAATGTCTCAGAGCTTAGGTCTTCCGCTAGTTCTAGATGGACTGCCCTTGTGTAGGCACAAGTAAATAAACAAATGTAAACTTTATGGGGAGTTTCCTCACCCGTAACAGTTATAGCCCCTGTGTAGTCCACTCCTGTTATATGGAAGGGCCGACTTATGTTCACCCTATCCTTCGGTAGGGCTGGTGGTCCTGGGTAGATTTAAGGTCTCTGCTCATACCTCCTACAAATGATGCAGTTTTTGAGATATTTTTTAATAACCTGTCTACCCTTAGGAATCCAGTACCTTTCCCGAATTTGGGCTAAGGACTGCGGTACACCTCAATGGAGAGTGGAATCATGGGCTTCCTTTATAATAAGTTGTACAAAGCATCCACTCTTAGGTAATAAAATGGGATGTTTGGTTTGGATGGGCAAGTCAGCTTTTACCAATCGGCCTCGACATCTTATCAGACCTTTTCCGTCTAAGAACAAGCCTAAATTCTTCATCAGCTTATTCCCTTTTCCAGTGTCTTGGCCTAAAAGTTTATATATTTCCCCGTAAGAATTTCTTTGTACTCTTTTCAGCCAGTATTCTAGGGGATCTAAATTCTGAAACCCCACCTTCTTATTCAAAAATTCAACAACCAATTTAGTAGTATTTAGAAGTTGTCTTATCGATGAAAATCGGCTGATGTCAATTACTTCTGGCTCAGGTACTACAGGATCCAAGGTCACTACACTAACCTCGGCAATACTGTACTGTTTCTGTTCAGGCCAATCCTTAGTGAGTAATCATTTAGGACCTTTAAACCACAAGTTATCTTTGATCAGTCTCCTTACGGTCGAACCTCTCGAGAGCAGATCAGCTGGATTTTGTTTGGAGGACACATGCATGAAATTAAATTTGGAAGACAGCTCTTTAATAGTCTTCACTCTATTACGGACAAAAGGAATTTTACTGTCTTCCTTCCCTATCCAGTAAAGACAAATCTCACTGTCAGTCCATATGTAAATATCCTCAAACTGAGTATCAAGAGTTGTGGTTATATACCTGGCCAATTTAGTTCCTACTTCTATGGAAGCCAATTCCATTTGAGGTAGGGTTCTTTCTTTAATTGGCGCAACTCTGGCTTTGGACATTATAATCTTACTATCCTCTCCTGTTGCGCAATAAGCTACTGCTCCATAGGCCCTTTGAGAAGCATCACAAAATATGTGTAAGTGCGACTTCTCATTACGGTTTATTTTCCTGGGAATACATATGCTTGATGTAGTTTCAAACTCCTTTCTAATCTGTTCCCAATGTTCCACATATGTCTCACCTAATTCAGTGCCCCAGTCTAACTTTTCTAGCCAAGCCTCCTGTACTAAACATTTGCCCCTAATAACTATAGGACTGACAAATCATAATGGGTCAAATAGCTTGGAAACCTGACTTAACAAGGACCTCTTGGTGAGAGTGACATCAGAGAACTTAATTTGTTTCAGACTTATTACATCAGCTGTTGTATCCCAGTTAAGACCTAACACATTTAGAATTTTGGGAATGTGAGAATCTGGATAGTCCTCTTGTATTTTATTCCTCAAAATCGGTGAATTTGTATTCCAGCTCTGTAACGGCAAATTTGCCTTCCCATATTCGGAATTGGCTACTTCATAAGCCTTCAAAGCTTCCGACTCTGTATCAGCAACACCTTGCAAATTATCCATATAAAAAGCCTGCCCTATTTCTGGACATTTGGCATTTTCAAAATGATGCTTTAAAGTGTTGCAAAGTAGGAAAGGACTAGCACAAGAGCCAAAGAGCACCGATCGGAAACAGTAAGTTTTCAATGGACTATCCTCATTTTGAGGATCATGAGGCCAGAGGAATTTTGTAAATTTCCTATCCTCATCTTTCAGTCCTATTCTGAGAAAAGCCTTACTAATGTCTGCTGTGTAAGCGTAAGGTTTCTCTCTAAATTTTAGTAACACATTCCCTAACTTTTCTGATAGTGTAGATCCAGAGTATAGGCAATCGTTCAAGCTAGCTGATCCCTTGGACGCTTTACTACTACAGTTGAATACTATCCTTATGGGAGTAGTTACTGAATCCTTGCTTACAGCATGATGTGGTAAGTAGTGTCCTTCTTTGTGGTTAACAGGGTATTCTACCTCTTCTATAAATTTATTCTTCAATTAATCCCTTATAATATTATCATATAGGATCAGATGTTCTGGTTTATCTCTCAACTTTCTTAGAAGAGAATTTAACTGAGCTTTAGCTGCTTGGTAATTTGTTGGTAACTCTGAATGGTTAAGTTTCCATGGTAATCCTACCCAATACTGTCCATCCTTAAATTCCACAGACCGATTATACAGATCCAAAGTTATTTTATCTTCAGGGGTTGGTCCTCAGAGGTTATACCTACACTGTCTAGGTCCCACAGTTTGTGTACAGGTTCAATATTTTCATCCAACAAGTCATTTAACTAAGTAGGTTCTAATTCTGCACATATTCTAGCTACCATTAATGACGGTGTGGGGGTAACAAAGACTGAGTCTACTAGTTTGGCCTCTCCTTTATCTTGTTTTGGAAAAGGCAACTGACCCATAATAAGGTTACCTCCTGGACTTTTGAATAACTGTACCTTATTCCTTTGGAAAGTCCTATGTAGGAATCTTCCACAATAATCAGAACCAATTATCATTTTTATGGGACCCACAGTATCTGATTCAACATTCTGTTTAGCCAACTTTATCCCTGAGCTTTGCAAATGATCAGAGGTTTCATTCAATCCCTTTATGTATATATTTGTCTCCATAGTATCAAGCATAGCTGCTGTTATACGGCATTTATATCTGCCTAATTGTATTACAGGTCTAACTAAATCAAAAGACTGAGCCTTCCTAGTTGTCAAGAATCCTGTAATGGCTAGATTTACCTTGCCGATAACTGGTAACTTTAATTTCTTCACAATGTCTTCAGAAATGAAGGTTTTCTGAGCACCCGTATCAAACAGGGTACATACCAATTGGTTTCTATTCTCAAACAATACCTTCACATCTGCTATTGGTACTGCAGCTGGCATTACTAATGGAGCATTCCCTTTTGCAATTGTCATATTGACGCTTGCAGGTTTAGGAACCTCAATTTTCATCCTAGGGCATAAAGCACTATGATAATGATCTTTTTTGCATTTTAAGCAAAGATTTAATTTAGTCTTACAAGCCGCGGCAGTATGTTCGGAGTTCATACAGATTATACAACACCCCAGTTCCTGAAGCTTCCCTACTTTAGAAGCATAATCAGGGTAGTGTTGACAAAATACACTGGAATGTTGCTCACCACAAAAGACACAAACTTTCCTGTCTTTTACCATGGAAGGTTCTATTTCCTTAATATCCTCAGCATGTCTATTCCTTATCTTTAATACTTTATCCTCGGCCTTTGTGGAGCTAAGGAAAGTACCTATCTCTTCTTTAGGCACATACTTAGTCTTCTCTGACTTAACTTTCCCAATCAGTTGGTTAGTGGGTTTTTTCTTTACTTCAGTCTTCTGTTTGACCTCAGTAGTGTTTAATGTTCCTTGCAAATGTTTACAGAGTTGCATCAAGCCTTCCTCAATCTCTTCACAGGAGAAATTATCCTTCTGGTACCTACCATACAAAGCATCCTTGGTTTTCGGTGGGAGCTTTAAGGACACAATTCTTGAAAGCACCCAATCTGATGTCTTAATATCTTCGTAAGTACCTAAGGCCTTGAAATTACAACTTAGTGCAATTCTAAATTTTTGCAAGGAATCAAAATCGTGCCTAGGCATGGGTAATTCTATTAGAGCCTTTAATAAATGATTTATAACTTGCTCCCTGTCTTCGTAATTTTGTCTAAGGATGGTCAAAGCCACCTCATAGTTATTTTCTTCTACTGGTAATTCTTTTATCAGTTGATATGGTGTTCCTTTGACCTGTCCTAACAAATACGTAAGTTTGGTGACTTTAGGGAGATCTGTTCTATCGTGTACCAAATATTTGAACTGGTCCCAGAAGGATTTCCAGTTCTGCTCCCCATCAAATTCCGGAAGCGTTATTTGTGGTACCACAGCTCTACTCTCCTGTGCCACAACTTGTGTTTCCGCGGCAGTGTCAGCTAATTCTGACTCTAGTGTCTTTACTACAGTTAAGTATTCTTCTAATTTGTCTTCAAACTTCGTAGTTTCTGACTCTAAGAGTTCCTTATTCTCAGCCTTTACTATAGGCGCTTCTAAAGTTAAGTAACTGTCTTCGTACTTACTCCATCGATCTTTCAGGATATTTAGGAGACTATTTATTCTCTCCTTGGACAGAGGTATTTGGTCCAACGACTGGTTACAATCATTTATGGCTCTAGTTACCCATCCTGCCTTACTACTAGAAGATCTTTGCAATAAAGAAACAGACATGTTGACGGAGTTCTAATTTAATAATTTAATTATGAATTCCAACTACAAATTTACCTCAACTTAGTAATGATTTGATTATTTTAAATTTTGAAGAGGGTTGGGATTAAGTCCTCATTGTGCAAATTATCCCCTCTCTCAATTTCATAATATTCATTACAGCTCAGCTAATTATTTAATTTGAGGAGTGTAGGGATTAGGTCTATAATTTCAACCTATCCCCTAGGGTTATTAAACCTCTAGGGTTTTATTTCATCCCCACACTCAATTGCCAAAACACCCATATTCCCCGAGCTCAGAATTAATTACCTCAATACTCCATAGGCCCACCCATAGCTTGTACAGCATAGAACTCTCCTTTCTTATGTTCTACATAATTTATAAATTTCTGCAGAACCGCTTCCCTACCATGATGGTTCCAATGTATACCATTAGCTTTCAACATTGCTTGGAAGGGCTTGGCATTAAAATGTATGAAATCCCTTCCCTTCCTGGCCCGTTGCAACTTTCGGTTTACAGATCTGCTAATTAATTTATATGTTCCATAAACTGGAGAGCCGTATGGCAGGTTCCTTGGCTCGAGGAGGGTTATGGCTACTGAGGATTTACAAGAGACCTCTATGGCTCCTACCACTGCTAAAATATTCTCCACAACTTCATTGACCTCCACGTCCTCATGGATATCGTTTCCTCCAAGGAAAAGGACCGTACGGTCATGCTCCCAGTCTAGTACGGCATTCAGCCTTTCATCTTCAGAGAAAAAGCTTGCCTTTCCTCCCGGAGATCTGTAGACACGTACGTCCACGTCTTCCACTTCAACCGAACGTGGTAGTAAACTGTGTCCCACAAAAGCAACTTCAAACACATTCAGCGCTTCGACACACATCGGTTTTCCTCACTCGGGGGGCACCAAAAATGTGAAAAATGTTTAATAGTTCTGGTATACAAATCGGGGCCCTCTTTCTGGGCACCAAAATGTGAAAAATAATTAATGTATCCAAGTCGGTATCCCTGCCGGGACACCGCTATGCAAGAATTTTCTGGTAAACAACTCGTAGGTCGTTACTCTTCCCTAAAGTTGTCTAAGTAAATTAAACAAGTCTCAGAGTTAGGCGAAACGTAACTTAACTCACCTACAATAACTATTTCTCTTCTATCTCTTCGCTAATCCCCCCTTGAATTGGCCAATTCGTAAAGGTTACTTAGCTAGTGAAGAGGGAGTGATCGTTAACCGATGACGATGAGGCTGCTTGGTGAAGTTGCCTGAGCAAGCAAGCGTCCTTATGGTGTGTATGTACAGTCGCCAAACTTTCCACCTGGGCCACCTAGCCGCGAGAGGTGGGTAACGGGTGCTGGCAACAGTGTATATGTTTGTTCGTGTGTACATGCTCGACGAAAGTTCGGATCATCAACTCTCTTCGTCCATAGTGAACCTCTGTCAGAGTCAGAGTTCATCCCTTAGATGGCTGGGTACGGAGTTAGGTGGTGAGAAAAATGTCTCAGGAGTAAGGCGGCTCTCCCATCGGCTCAGCCAGTTGCATGAAACTGGTCGCATGGAAAATTGTTGTGTGCCACAGGTCGTGCTGACCAAGGCCAAAGATATATGACTATATAAATTTTATAATAAAGTAATATAAATATTATTCTTACATAAATATAAACTTTTATTTATAATACAATAATATATATTATACTATACATATTTGGCCTTGGTCCGTGCAACCTGTGACATGCAACAATTCCATGCGACCGGTTTCCTGCAACTGGTCGAGCCAGTGGGAGAGCTGATTAAGGGGGGAGCTTGGCATAGTGAAATCCAGGGCAGGTGCAGGACGTTGAGGGGAGGGGGTTACGTTATTCATACCGCCAGTGACAATAACTGCCGAACTAGTTTTTGAGATCCATTGGCAATCTACCAAATATTTACATTTTTAACAATACTAAACATGTTATTTTTTATGTTGTTTTTACATTGTTACAATAACATGTTAATGCACTAAATACTGGAATCACTCCAAGCCTTTCTCTCACACTCTCTCATTATATCAGTAATTCCATTTCATAGGGTTATCACTTGATACCATTATCAGTATAGGTTGAAGATGAATGCATTTACCTAACATCTACATCCAGTTACAAGTAAGATTGCCTGCCATATTCACATCATGAATGACACTGACCAATAAACATTAGGATGATGTTCAGACACTGTTAACGGTTGCTTATTTCCTCGTTGGTAGTACTTCAGGCAGATGTTTTCATGTGTTCTGTGGTGCACCACGAAGAAGTAGGAGATTAAAATACTGTCACCTCAGCAGGCAGAGAATTTATGCATACTTTTGCCGAATGTGGTTATTATATCAGCTATGATAATGATTTACCGTACCATTCTTCATATGACTATGATCATTACAGCACATCTTTATAGTCCATTCGTCTAACGTATGACTGAATTACACATTGCAAGGAAAACTGATTGTGAGCGGTGCCGCTTATGTGTGCGGTCACACATTTACATGCTCATCGATTATTCACCGAACAACATTATCTCGCATTATAGCAAGATGAAGACACCATCTCTTCACCACAGGATGCAAAAGCTTCCAGTCATTTTAAGCTCGATTTTATTGATTCATGAATTGTTTGGACATTTATATCACCATTGCCTGTGATATTACTTATGTGATTGGTAAATGCAACGTAACGAACATGAAATTATCATTACAGGCTGGAACACTTTTTTTTTTTTTTTTTTTTTTTTTAAATCCCGCGAACCTCGCTTTAGCCCCCGTCACCGAGGTCCTGAGTGCGAGGATATGTGATGTTGATTGTTGACTGGCTGCTACCAAGACCTAGGTCATAAGAAAAGGGCTAGGTGTTTAATAGGAGAAACCCATCTCTCCTGACGGGGGTGGAACGACGCCACACGGATCGCCTGGCGGAAGCGTTAACTACCACGTCACCCACAGTACTGTTTCAAATATTTAATATATATCAACTATTAAAACAATTGCCGTGTTTGCACTGCAAGCACAGAGATCCACGTAATGATTAAGTGATGAGATGCTTAGGTTTTCTATTGTTAACGAAAGGTTGACTCATGACTAGCTGACTCAAGGCAGTATTCTGCCTCAACGAACGAGTTTCAACCTCCGACATCTACAGCTCCTAACTCTCCTACTTAGTTTAAATTAATATCCTCCCAATGAGTAATCCTGTAACGATTAATGACCTAACTTGTCTAATCATGTCTCGGATCAAGAGTGGTATTTCAATAGGTTTTATCGAGATCGGCCCAGGACTGGCTAAATGCAAAACGAACAGTCAGACACAGGTATCTATTTTTCAACCATAAGGGCCGGTCACACGACGGTTCTTCCCCCCCAATATGCAGAAGACATTTTTTAGCCATGGGTTTATCATGTAATAATGAAAAAGAATACGTTTTTAAATATATAATATATGTAAAGATGCGGTCTTTTGAATTAGTTTACTTATTGTTTTCAATACTTGCATTATCCAACACTTTCAAGAAGCTCCTTTGAAATTCTGTCGCCTAAAAATTGTCGACTGATTACTGGGATGAAGTTTGACTGAAGTTCACTAAGGAAAACGAGAGGTGATGATCCGAACTTTCATCAAGTATGTACACACGAACAAACAGATAGCCTACACTATTGCCAGCACCCCTTACCCACCTCTCGTGGCGGGGTGGCCCAGGTGGAAAGTTTGGCGACTGTACAACCGTGCTAACTCCATGAGAGCTAGGAGCAGAGTGAGTGAACGCGGCAATCCCCAACTCTTCATCGAATTGTGGGTTGCCAACTCTTATTTAATTACAGTACTAAATACAGTTATATTACATCATGATATGTACAGGGCAAATCTAACAAATTAATCTTAGTTTTACTTAAACTAAAGTTAGACCAAATATTCCCTTTAACTGTGTAAATATCTTAATTCCAATCTGCCTTAACAGGAGAATCTTTCCCTGTTTGCCACGTCACCTAACGCGCAGACGCAGTTTAGGTCAGTGGAAAATACCACATAATTACATGTATTTACATAGTATAGTTGTCCACGTGGGTTAAATGCAGTAGCATTTAATTTATCAATAACAAGAATTATTAAAGAGAACATCATATCTGGGTTATTAAAACCGCTTGAACAATTAACAACGGTCTCTATTTTTCCTCTGCCTTTAACCAGGGATAACTATGTGCATGGAAAAGTTTGGAAGGAAAGAGTGTTTTTGACTGGTGATATGAATGGTAAAGTTGGGAATGCGAAGGTGGATGGAATAGTTGGTGAGTGGGGTGTGCCTGCTGAGATAGATGAGAATGGGAGTGTGTTAGTGGACATTTGTGCTGGGAGGGGGTTGGTGGTAGCCAATACCCTCTTCAGGCATAAAATGATCCACAGGTATACATGGCGAGTGATGAGAAGGGTGGGTGGTGAACTGAATGAAAGGAAGGCAATGATTGATTATGTGTGTGTGGATGAAAGGATGCGAAGATGTGTAATGGATGCAAGAGTTTTTAGAGGTTGGGGGAGTGGACTTTCTGACCACTACTTGGTGGTGGCCAGAATCAAGGTCCA
This sequence comes from Coenobita brevimanus, assembly GCF_032717465.1. Taxonomy (NCBI): domain Eukaryota; kingdom Metazoa; phylum Arthropoda; class Malacostraca; order Decapoda; family Coenobitidae; genus Coenobita; species Coenobita brevimanus. The sequence continues at coordinate 46,654,517 of NC_136999.1, read as the reverse complement.
ATTAGAATGGAGAAATAGAAGAAGGGACAGACGAGAGGAAGAAGTAGTTGCAAGGAGAGTGGAAAGGTTACAAGAGGATGAGCAAAAGGCAGAGTATAAGAGAGAAGTGGAGGAACGATTGGGTAAATATGAATTGGAGCAGATGGGAGACGTGGAAAGTGTGTGTAGCATATTTACAGAAGAAATATGTGCAGCATGTGATGTGGTGTGTGGAAGGAAGAGAAGACGGAGGGGGGTGCAAGGAACAGCATGGTGGACTGAAGAGGTGAAACAGGCTGTGGCACAAAAGAAGAAAGCATACAATGAATGGATGAGAAATAGGGGCGTGGAAGAAGTTGAGAGGCGGAAGAGAGAGTTATATGTAGAAAGAAAGAGAGAGGTGAAGAGATTAGTAAGAGAGAGTAAGAAGAGAGTGGATGAGGGATTTGGAAGAAATTTGAGTGTAAAGTGGAGGGACTGTAAGAAAATGTTCTGGAAAGAGGTGAAAAGAGTAAGACAGGGTGGAAGTGAAGTTAGCAGGGGAGTGAAAGATAAAAATGGTAGATTACTAGTGGAGAAGGGAGAAAAAGTGAGCAGATGGAGAGAACACTTTAAGGAATTGTTGAACGTAGAGGATGGAAGTAATGCGAGTATAAGTGGCTGGGGAATGGCTGGGAGAGGGAGGGAGGTGAGAAGACAGGAAGAAATCAGTAGGATAGAAGTTGTGGAAGCAATGAAGAAAGTTAAATCTGGGAAAGCCCCAGGAATTGATGGAGTGTGTGGTGAAATGCTGAAGCATGGGGGAGAGAGAGTAGTAGAATGGATGTGGAAGATGTGCAGATTAGCCTCGGAGGAAGGTAGAGTCCCGGAGGATTGGGAGTCAGGTATAATTATTCCCTTGTACAAAGGAAAAGGGGAAAAAGAAGTGTGTGGTAATCATAGGAGCATTTGTCTTCTTAGTATAATAGGAAAAGTGTATGGTAGGATACTTATTGACAGAGTTAGAGAAAGAACAGAGAAATTAGTTGGAGAAGAACAGGGAGGCTTTAGGAAGGGAAGAGGTTGTGTAGATCAGATATTCATTCTTAGATCTTTAGTGGAAAAGTTTCTAGAGAAGGGAAAGAAGTTGTATGCGGCTTTCATGGATTTGGAGAATGCATATCACAGGGTGGATAGACAAGGATTGTGGAAAGTGTTAAGAATATATGGAGTAGATGGGAAGTTGTTGAATGCTGTGAAGAGTATGTACGATGGTGCGAAGGCTGCAGTGCGTGTGGATGGTGAACTAAGTGAATTTTTCTCTTTGAAAGTTGGTTTGAAACAGGGATGTGTCATGTCTCCATGGTTGTTCAATCTGTACATGGATGGGGTAATAAAAGAGGTACAAATTAGGGTAGTGGATGTTGGAGTGCCCCTGGTGAGAGAGGATAGTGTTTGGAAACTCCCTGTACTGTTGTTTGCAGATGATACTGTGTTGTTGAGTGAAGATGAAGGGGAGCTGCAAGGCTTGGTGGATGAGTTTGGGAGTGTGTGTAAGAAACGGAATCTGAAGGTGAATGTAGGGAAGAGTAAAGTGATGGTCTTTGAGAGAGGTGAAGTCAGTGAATGTACAGCGAGGTTGGATGGTGAGGAATTGGAAAATGTGAGTACGTTTAAGTACTTGGGTAGTGTGATGAGTAAGGATGGAGGTTTGGAGGGTGAAGTGCTTGAAAGGGTACAGCAGGGAAGAAAGGTTGCTGGTTCTTTGAAAGCAGTGATAAGAAACAGGGAAGTGAGCATGGAAGTGAAAAAGTTACAACATGACAGTATTGTGATACCAACTCTAACGTACGGAAGTGAAGCTTGGACGTTGTTGGAAGGACACAAGTCAAGAGTGAGAGCAGTGGAAATGAGTTATTTAAGAGGAGTCTGTGGAGTCACATGGAGAGATAGGCTGACGAATGAGGATATAAAGTAACGTTGTGGTGTTGATGTGGATGTGATAGGGAGCATTATGAGGAACACACTGAGGTGGTTTGGCCATGTGGAGAGGATGGAGGGTGAAAGACTGACGAAGAGAGTGTATGTGAGTGAGGTGGAGGGGGGAAGAGGGAGGGGGAGGCCAAGGATAAGATGGAGGGATGGGGTGGAGAGGTATATGAGAGAGGGGGGTGTGAGTTGGGAGCAGGGCAGTGAAATGGTGGGGGACAGGGCGACTTGGAGGCGATTTGTTTGTGGCCACCCCAAACGGGATTGAGGCGTCTGGTAATAGATAGATAGATAGAACTATGATAAATATAGAGAGCGCAACTGCTCTGGGGGAAAATATTTCCCACATCTATGTCTTTTTTACAGATTTCCTCTGATACTTCTTTCAATACGCTCATTAGATTTGCCATCTCCTTTTTCTGTCTTGAGATCTTGTTTTTTCTTCTTCCTCTTCTATACCATTGATTCCTATAGATTTGTTGATATCTACTGAATCTCTGACTAACTTGGGATTGTTTTGGATTTTTCTTCTCACTTCCTTTTTAATGCTTTTTTCTTCCACCCTTGTTTCTAAGTCTTTCTTTACTTTCACCATTTCAGCGTAAGTGGTTTCCACATCATTTTTGTAGCTTTGCACAGCTTCATTCACCTATGTTATCTTTTCCTCAGTATCACTGCTCTGGTCTATCAGACTGATTACTTGCCTAATTGTCTTTGTATCATTTTTGAACTCTTCCATAATACTCTCGTGGTTAACTACTGTACTTGCCATTTCACTAATTTTTCTCCTAAGTGAACCCACTTCTACTGTCAGCTCACCTATGGTTATGTCTTTCTTGTTGACTTCGTTTCCTAATTTTTCTATTTCTTCCTTTTGAAAGTGCATCTGTGTGTGTGTGTGTGTGTGTGTGTGTGTGTGTGTGTGTTCTTACCTAACTCTTACCTAATTGTATCTTTACAGGAATGAGTCAAGCTCGTGCTGTCCCGTGTCTTAAACTATATTTATCGTACATATCCTTAAATTTGTGAATTGTTTTGGCACACACTATTTCATTCGGTAGTGCATTCCACTGATCAATTGCTCTATTTGGGAAACTAAATTTCCTTACGTCTTTTTCACCTTTCTTTTTATGCATTTTTTGCAGTGTCCTCTTTCTGATGCATCCCCATACGTTAAGTAATCATTTATGTCTATTTTCTCCTTCCCTGATATGCATTTATATAGCATAATCATGTCAACTATTTTCCTTCTCCCCTGTAGTGTTGGTAGATTCAATTTATTTAGTCTTTCTTCATAGCTTAGATCCTTTAAGCTTGGTACCCATCTTGTAGCGGCCCTTTGAACTTTTTCAGTCTTGTCTATGTGTTTTTTGAGATGAGGACGCCAGACTACTGGTGCATACTCCAGGGTTGGTCTGATGTATGATGTTATTACCTTTCTTAGCATGTCTTCATTTATGTATGAAAACGCTATTCTCATATTGGCAAGCAGTCCTAACATATAATCTCAATCAGGTCTTTTTCCACTTTTACCAAACTTGATTACATGACACTTGTCTACATTGAATTCCATATGCCATGTATTACTCCATTCATGAAGTTTACTTAATTCTTCTTGTAGCTCTTTACAAGAGTAATTCTCCTTTGTATTTTTGCATCATCTGCAAACATATTTAGATAGGTTTCATTTCCAGTGTTACTGTCTATATCATTTATATACACTAAAAACATGATTGGTGCCAGCACTGAGCCCTGTGGTACTCCACTAGTCACTTCTTTCCATGATGAGTAATTTCCCCTCATTTTTCTTTTCATGAGAAAATCTTGCATCCAACAATACGGTTTGCCTCGAACTCCTCCTTGATGGTATAGTTTCCATAAAAGTCTTTGGTGTGGTACTGTGTCAAATGCTTTCTTGAAATCTAAATAGATACTGTCCACCCATCCTTTTCTTTCTTGTAATGTGTCTGTTATCCTGTCATAGTAGCTCAACAAATTAGTAACACATGATTTTCCTTTTCTGAAACTAAACTGTCTTTCTGTTATCATATTGTGTTCTTCTAGATGATTTACCCAAGCTTTTCTTATAAGCTTTTTTAATACCATACTTACAACACTGGTTAGTGATACTGGTCGGTAGTTAAGTGGAGTTTGTCTATTCCCTTTCTTGAATAAGGGAACAATGTTTGCTTTCTTCCAGATATCAGGTAGTTTACCTTGACTCAAGGATGTCTTGAAAATTAAAAATAATGGTTTACTTAACTCCTTTGGACATTCACATAGCACCCAACATGAAATTTCATCAGGACCATTTGCTTTTCCTTTGTGGAATTTACTTAGCTCCTCCTGTATTTCTTTTTCTGGTGTTTGTATATCTGGTAGTATGTGTGAGCATGCATGTTCCACATAATCCCTCTCAAAATTTTTTTCCTTTGTAAAAACTGATTGGAAATTCTTGTTTAGTGCTTCACAAATATCCTTCTCTTGTGTATAGACGATTCCATGGATTGTATTTTATCTTTTACTTTGGTTTTGCTTCTGATGTAGCTGTAAAATAGCTTTGGTTGATCACTACTTTTATTTATGTGTCTGTGTGTGTGCGTGTGTGTGTGTGTGTGTGTGTTTCCATTATAGCTTGAGCTATCAACACAAAACCTTCAGGGTATCAGGATATAGCCAAAATCTTGGCCAAGTTCGAAAATGGGCACTCGGAGTCAAGGTCAAGGTCACCAAAGTGGCTACCAAAGGTAAACTAGTTTTTATCGCACACCGTTGGCACAATTATGTTTTATCGCACGCCGTTAGCACAATTATGTCTCATGAGCGGCTTGAGCTATCTACATGAAACCTTCAGAGTATCAGGATATGGCCAAAATCTTGGACACTTTCGAAAATGTGCACTCGGGGTCAATGTCAAGGTCACAAAAATGGATGCCAAATGTCAGCTAGTTTTTATCGCCTGCCATTAGCACCATTATATCTCATGAACAGCTTGAGCTATCAACATGAAACCCTCAGGGTACCAAGATATGGCCTAGGCCTTCGACAAGTTAGAAAATGGGTACTTGGGGTAGGGGTCAAGGTCACCAAAATGGCTGCCAAAGGTCAACTATTTGTATCACCCACCGTTAGCACCATTATATCTCATGAATGGCTTAATTTATGAGCATGAAACCTTCATGAAAGTAAAAGGCTTGGGCTTAGCGAAGAGCATATTTTGGTGGGCGATTAGCATTCGGCTCCCGAATGCTTTTCTTTCAGTGTCCAAGGAATTACACTGCTTCACAACTCCAGGGCTACACTAACTTCACAAGACCACAAGTAAAACTGACTGAACTTCCTTTATTCTATCCCTCATCCTTTTTTATAACCTTTTTGGCTACCCGATTGTTCTAGGTGCTCCAAGCGACAACAGTTCCAAGTCAGAGACATCCAAAATATTAGAGAGCTTTCATACATTACGTAGCACTCGAAATACTTCATACAAACTGAAATTAAATGATATAATTTAACAAACAATCATCCAGATACAACATTGTAGAAAAGAAAAATTACTGCATAAGCTAATAAAATAGCTCCGCTTCCAACAGCAGACTACCTGGCAACTCTGCTTGGCAACTCAAAATGCACGAACCATCGAGAACTTTCCAGTGTCACCTACCTAGCAGTCCTGCTTATTTAAAAACATGTTTACATTAGAGTGGTTTTTCATAGTGGAAGTTTTTAATAGAGATCAAATTTTAGCCCTTCACTCCAACAGGATCACGAAAAATTATTGTTTTGGAGTTAGCAAAAACAGAGAGAGAGAGAGATCGTAAGTTAAGAACTAAAATGCTTTCAAATGTTCAGTAGTAGTTTATTTTGTTCATGCACAGTCATACAGATCGAACTTTGACCTTGCCCTGCTACCTTGACTTCTGACTCATTGTTCTCAAAACTGAATCCTTTCGTTCTTACCTGACCCTTAATACTTCAGTTGTGTTTAGTTAAAATCAGATCAGACATGTTTTAGCTGGCCTTTACTTGTAACCTTGGCACTCGCCCTTTCCCTGCAACTGAGACGTTTTCTCATCTGCAAGCATTCCGCAAACATTGGATAAAAGGCTGATTATGTTGACTTTGCTCTGTGACCTTTGCTTTGACTGATTGTTATAAAAAATAAACCAATTCATTCTTGAATTACCCTAACCCCTCTTACAAGTTCGGTCTGGAATTAATAAAAACTGGCTAAGGTGATTTTGCCAATGTTTAACATAGCCCTGTGACCTTCACATTTGATCTAATGTACTGGAAAGATATATATATATATATATATATATATATATATATATATATATATATATATATATATATATTGTTACGGTGGCGCCAGCCCGAGACTATTACAAAAAGACAACAAGTCAACCTTAGATGGTCGGCCTCCACTGCGTTGCAAAAATAACGCAGACCCCGGCACTGACACTCCGCAAACTAGAGAAAAACTGCGCAACGGAAAAGTACTTACTTAAGAACGCAACACTCTGTACTTTGATAATAAAACGGAACAGCCTACCTATAGCTCTAGCCTACTATCGTCACTACCGGAAGTAATACCGCCCGAGACAGTATACAGGAACACCTCCCACTTACTTCCGGTGGTGACGACTTTCTACTTAACCCGTGTCCAAGGGGGAACGCAGTTAATAGCTCACGATGGTTCTCACTAGCCTTGTGCAAAGAGATGGGATTAACTATGTAGGGGTTAGGGGTGTGTGTGTATGTACGTGTGTTGGGGAACGTTAACAAAGGCAGCGAGAAGACCACGGTGAGCCAAACTGGCCCTCCAAAGACAACACGGTTACAAAAACAAAATAAAATAACTACTTCCCTCAGTCAGCAACAAAAAGAATAAAAATAAACTTAAATGAAAACGCCAGCTCGGCATAAAAATGACTGGGGAGAGAGAGAGTGTGCACACACGCACGATACGGAAGCTAGTTGGGAAGAGACTGCCTGATCAAGGCTCGTGCAGTCAAGCGCGAACGCATGAATCAGATTAATTAACAAGGAACTTAAATTCGTGACCCTCTCTCTCTCTACAATGAATTGGTACTTCTAATGCAAGCAAAACATCATTAAATATACAGGTAGCTCACATAAGACAATCAAAATAATCAAATGCATACTCAGCATGGCATGAAATAAAATTGCCCTCAGTGGCGGGAACGAAAGAAACAAAAGAACTTGTAACACTCGCTAATTTAAACTCCGCGAATGACACGGATACATACTGCATAATCCCCTAGCCCAGCTGTAACGGCTGCACCCGTGGGGACGGAAAGGCGGACAGCATAACTATATATATATATATATATATATATATATATATATATATATATATATATATATATATATATATATATATAGGTGTCCTCGAGGGCTGTCCCTAAATGCTTCCACAAAGTTTGGTTTAAACTATAAAAACTGTTTGATATGTATCGTCTCCACACACACACACACACACACACACACACACACACACACACACACACTCACGAGAGTGTTATGAATGATTTAAAAAATGACACAGAGACAATTAGGCAAGTAAGCAGTCTTATTGACCAGAGCAGTGATATTGAGAAGATAACACAGGTGAATGAGGCTGTGCAAAGCTACAAAAATGATGTGGAAACCACGTATGCTGAAATTTTGAAAGTAAAGAAAGACTTAGAAACAAGGGTGGAGGAAAAAAGCATTAAAAAGGAAGTGAAAAGAATAATCCAAAACAATCCAAAGTTAGTCAAAGATTCAGTAGTTATAAACAAATCTATAGTAATCACTGGTATAGAAGAGGAAGATCTAAAAAACAAGATCACAGGAGACAAAAAGGAGATGGCAAATGTAATGAGCTTACTGAAGGAAGTATCAGAGGAAATCTGTAGTAAAGACATAGAGGAACACAAGAGGTTAGGGAAATATGAGAAAAGCAAGACAAGACCTCTAAAGGTGACTTTCCAGAGTGTAAACACTGTGGAAGAGATACTAAAAAATGCAAAGAATCTTATGGAAAAAGAGGAGTTCAAAAATGTATGGATAAAAAGATGCCTAACACAAGAGGAACTGTAATTACTGAAAGAGAAAAGGGAGGAAGCAAAAACAAAAAATGAGGGAAGATCGGAAGAGGAGAAGAAGAAGTTTTTTTTTACAAAGTAATAGGATTGCAGGTACGAAAGTGGTACACAAACAGGATGGAATAAAAAGGAGGAAGGTAGTAGAACCATGTCATGACAAGTATATAAACAAGCAGATAAAGTTGATGTACTCAAATGTGGATGGAATGGTATCTAAATTACTAGAGATGAATGATTATGTCAGAGAAAATGAACCACAAATCATATGCCTAACTGAAACAAAATTAACACCAAGGATATCCAATGACATACTAAACTTAGAGGAATACAATATATGGAAAAGAGACAGAAATTTAAAAAAAGGAGGAGGAATTATAATATTAACTAAGAAAAATCTAAAAGTCAATGAAATAAAACTAGATACACCATCACAAGTAGAACTGACTGCAGTAGAGATCAACACATCTGAAGGTAAAGTAATTGTAGCCAATTTGTACATGCCACCCAGATCAAACACATGGGAAAGAGATGAATATGAGGACCTGGCAGAGAGTACAATTCAGAGTTTAAGATCATTGCTACATAAAATGGAAGAGAAATCAGAAAGAATTATACTAACTGGGGATTTCAATACAAATATAAATTGGAATACTCTAGATATAATTAGCCAAGAAAGCTGTTGGGACCAAAAGCTCCTGTATCTCGTACAAGAGTTCTTCCTAACGCAACATGTGAGGGAAACCACCAGAAAAAGAGGACTTGATGTACCTTCAGTGCTAGATCTAATATTTACTAGGCAAGAAAACGATATTGACAGTTTAATATATCACCCTCCACTCGGCAAAAGCGATCATGCAGTACTAAATTATAACTTCAGGATAGCATATGACATAGTAAACAGCAATGATAGTTACAAAAAGAGCCTAAACTATAAAAAGGGAAATTATCAAGACCTAAAGAAGTATTTCTTAGAAGTTGATTGGGAAAATAAGCTTAAAGGACAAGATTTAAATGCTGTATATAAAAACTTCTGTGAATTTTATGAAATAGGAGTCCAGAAGTACGTCCCACAGCACAAAGAAGCAGATAAGAAAATACAGAAATGATTCAATACAGAATGTAAAAAATCAAAAGAAAGAAGAGATTTGTTGTGGAATAGATAGAGAAGACATAATAGTGAAAGGGCGTATAATAATTACAAACAGGCAAGAAACGATTATACAAGAATAAGGAGGGAAGCCCAAAAACAGTTTGAGGAGGATAAAATAAATTAAAGTAGTGATCAACCAACGCTGTTTTACAGCTATATCAGAAGCAAAACCAAAGTAAAAGATATAATACAATCAATTACGGACGAGGGAATCACTTATACACAAGAGAAGGATATTTGTGAAGCACTAAATAAGAATTTCCAATTAGTTTTTACAGAAGAAAAAAATTTTGAGAGGGACTATGTGGAACATGCATGTCCACACATACTACCGGATATACAAATAGTAGAAAAAGTAATACAGGAGGAGTTAAGTAGATTAGACAGGGGAAAAGCAAGTGGTCCTGATGAAATTTCATGTTGGGTACTACGACAATGTGCAAACGAGTTAAGTAAACCATTATTTTTAATTTTCAAGAAATCCTTAAGTCAAGGTAAACTACCTGATACTTGGAAAAAAGCAAATATTGTCCCCTTATTCAAGAAAGGAAATAGACAAAATCCACTCAACTACCGACCAGTATCACTGACCAGTGTTGTAAGCAAGGTATTAGAAAAGCTTATAAGAAAAGCTTGGGTAAACCATCTAGAACACAGTATGATAACAGAAAGACAGTTTGGTTTCAGAAAAGGAAAATCATGTGTTACTAATCTGCTGAGCTACTATGACAGCGTAACAAACACAATACAGGAAAGGGAAGGATGGGTGGACAGTATCTATTTAGATTTCAAGAAAGCTTTTGACACAGTACCACACCAAAGACTTTTATGGAAACTGTACCATCAAGGAGGAATTCGAGGCAAACTGTTTTGTTGGATGCAAGACTTTCTCATAAAAAGAGTAATGAGAACAGTACTAAGAGGAAACTACTCATCATGGAAAGAAGTGACTAGTGGAGTACCACAGGGTTCAGTGCTGGCACCAATCATGTTTTTAGTGTATATAAATGATATAAACGGTAACACTGGAAATGAGAGCTATCTGAATATGTTTGCAGATGATGCAAAAATACAAAGGAGAATTACTAACACAGACTCTTGTAAAGAGCTACAAGAAGAATTAAATAAACTTCACTAATGGAGTAGTACATGGCAAATGGAATTCAATGTGGAAAAGTGTCATGTAATCAAGTTTGGTAAAAGTGGAAAAAGACCTGATTGGGATTATCTATCTATCTATCTATTGCCAGACGCCTCAATCCCGTTTGGGGTGGCCACAAACAAATCGCCTCCAAGTCGCCCTGTCCCCTGCCATTTCACTGCCCTGCTCCCAACTCACACCCCCCTCTCTCATATACCTCTCCACCCCATCCCTCCATCTCATCCTCGGCCTCCCCCTCCCTCTTCCCTCCTCCACCTCACTCACATACACTCTCTTCGTCAGTCTTTCACCCTCCATCCTCTCCACATGGCCAAACCACCTCAGTGTGTTCCTCATAACGCTTCCTATCACATCCACATCCACACCACAACGCTCCTTTATATCCTCATTCGTCAGCCTGTCTCTCCATGTGACTCCACAGGCTCCACTGCTCTCACTCTTGACTTGTGTCCTTCCAAAAATGCCCAAGCTTCACTTCCGTACGTTAGAGTTGGTATCACAATACTGTCATGTAGTAACTTTTTCACTTCCATGCTCACTTCCCTGTTTCTTATCACTGCTTTCAAAGAACCAGCAACCTTTCTTCCCTGCTGTACCCTTTCATGCACTTCACCCTCCAAACCTCCATCCTTACTCATCACACTACCCAAGTACTTAAACGTACTCACATTTTCCAATTCCTCACCATCCAACCTCGCTGTACATTCACTAACTTCACCTCTCTCAAAGACCATCACTTTACTCTTTCTTACATTCACCTTTAGATTCCGTTTCTTACACACTCTCCCAAACTCATCCACCAAGCCTTGCAGCTCCCCTTCGTCTTCACTCAACAACACAGTATCATCTGCAAACAACAGTACAGGGAGTTTCCAAACACTATCCTCTCTCACCAGGGCCACTCCAACATCCACTACCCTACCTTGTACCTCTTTTATTACCCCATCCATGTACAGATTGAACAACCATGGAGACATGACACATCCCTGTTTCAAACCAACTTTCAAAGAGAAAAATTCACTTAGTTCACCATGCACACGCACTGCAGCCTTCGCACCATCGTACATACTCTTCACAGCATTCAACAGCTTCCCATCTACTCCTTATATTCTTAACACTTTCCACAATCCTTGTCTATCCACCCTGTCATATGCTTTCTCCAAATCCATGAAAGCCGCATACAACTTCTTTCCCTTCTCTAGAAACTTTTCCACTAAATATCTAAGAATGAATATCTGATCTACACAACCTTCCTAAAGCCTCCCTGTTCTTCTCCAAGTAATTTCTCTGTTCTTTCTCTAACTCTGTCTATAAGTATCCTACCATACACTTTTCCTATTATACTAAGAAGACAAATGCCCCTATGATTACCACACACTTCTTTTTCCACTTTTCCATTGTACAAGGGAATAATTATACCTGACTCCCAATCCTCCGGGACTCTACCTTCCTCCGAGGCTAATCTGCACATCTTCCACATCCATTCTACTACTCTCTCTCCCCCATGCTTCAGCATTTCACCACACACTCCATCAATTCCTGGGGCTTTCCCCGATTTAACTTTCTTCATTGCTTCCACAACTTCTATCCTACTGATTTCTTCCTGTCTTCTCACCTCCCTCCTTCTCCCAGCCATTCCCCAGCCACTTATACTTGCATTACCTCCATCCTCTACGTTCAACTATTGGGATTATAAGTTAGGAAATAAAACCCTATACAAATCAGAAAGAGAGAAAGACCTAGGTGTGATCATCAATAACAGACTATCTCCGGCTGACCACATCAGTGAGAAGGTACGGAACATGTATACACTGCTTGCAAATATGAGAATAGCATTCACATACATAAATGAAGACATGCTAAGAAGGATAATAACATCATTCATTAGACCAACCCTGGAATATGCATCAGTAGTCTGGAGTCCTCATCTCAAAAAGCACATAGACAAGATTGAAAAAGTTCAAAGGGCCGCTACAAGATGGATACCAAGCTTAAGGGACCTAAGCTACGAAGAAAGACTAAATAAACTGAATCTACCACCACTACAGGAGCGAAGGAAAAGAGGTGACATGATAATGCTATATAAGTGCATATCAGGGAAGGAGAAAATAGACATAAATTATTACTTAACACATGGAGAAGCATCAGGAAGAGGACACTGAAAAAAACTGCATAAGAAGAGAGGTGAAAAAGACGTAAGGAAATTCAGTTTCCCAAACAGAGCAATTGACCAATGGAATGCACTACCGAATGAAATAGTGTGCGTCAAAACAATTCACAAATTTAAGGATATGTACGATAAATATGGTTTAAGACACGGGACAGTACGAGCTTGACTCATTCCTGTAAAGATACAATTAGGTAAGAACAATTAGGTAAGAACACACACATACATACATACATACACCAGCACACGCGCTTGGTTAAAGTCATGACACCCATTCTCACTCTTCAACATGGGTGCAGTGAGTCCAAACCTGTCAGAGAGAAATCTGCAGCCATGAAATTCCAGAGGTTGATATCGACATCAAAGACGACATGAGTACCAAGCCTCGCCAATCTGTTCATGTCAGCCACTAAGCTGCTATACGTGGAGGCGGTCACTCGGTCTGTGTCAAATAGGTCAGCAAGGTCACGGTACATCCCAGATTCCGCATTCTGAAGAGAAATAAACCTCAGAGCAGAACAGAAATTAGATTGTTTAGTAATGAAACCATTCGTATCACTGTTGTCTATAATTCCAGTATATCGTATAAGATGTTGCACTTTATTGCAATTAAGCTTTTTGTGTAATTAATGATTATCTGATGCACTATTTTGCTAAGCAGAGCACTGTTTACACTGGCAGAGGTAAAGTAACTCAACAGATCTAGTCAGTTAACCACTTGCGAGTTTGGGGACTACAAGGTAGTTCAGAATGTCGACACTAATAAATTTGGTAGTTTTAGCACAAATCGCGTTTGGAATACAAATATTATCATGTGAAAATAACGTTGACAGTGCCCAAGTACTCTACCGTCTCAGCTCCACTCTCCACCAAATGTTCACTTGATCTTATCTATATCTCTACTTCCCACAGTCATTTTATCATTGCCACTTTGAAAAACTCTGTGGTACTGTGCATGTCACTCAGTCGGCAAACACATTTATTAATATGTTTATTGCGTTGTGCGTATTTCCCTCCAAGTGTTTGTCTCTGAAAAATGCTGCATAAAATTCAGCAGAACAACAAGCCTGCTAGATTTTACATACTTATCCCATCCCGTGATTAGTTAATGAAAAAAAGCTGCCGTACTAGACTATGCTTATAACATAAAATGCTCAAATGCAATTTTGGGTTAATATTAGCATACTTAAGGGAGCGCCTAAAGAAATGTTTATTTTTCTTAGTTGAATTCCGTTATTTTTCCTGTACTTACCGAACTATAAATCTTTCATCTTAATGTGGCCCAAATTTTCTTCTCTTTGCAGCTTCTTTCATATCACACAGTTTAGTAGCAGAGAGAAGCAGGTCTAGTACATTCTGTCTCTTGCACTTTTTCGTGACCAGCATCATAATACAGCTTTAATTTATTGTTACAACGAGGCACTGGAGATGGGGATATGACAGTTATAGGCCAATGAAGAGAAAAATTATTTTAGGCAATATTTACTTTTAGAGCTCCTCTTCGGCGGGTTTCCTCATCCTCATCCCCTTGTTTTTATGCTGTGTGGGATTATTTGATGCCGCAGATTGTCGGAAACGCGTTTTTATATAATAAACAGACCTCATCGGTCCCTGCATAAGATAAAGGGAACGAATTGTTTTTGGTGAGGGATGGGTGACATTATTTGTGCAAGGCGAAGTAGTGCCGTGTGAATATGCTATAATCCCACTGGTTAGGTTAGATGAGGCTAACTTAATATCTGAAACACACACACACACACACACACACACACACACACACACACACACACACACACACACGCGCGCGCGCGCGCGTTCTCAGCAACCTGCAACATTAAATCAACCATTCACAATGAAAACAAGCTTGTGGAAAAGAGAAAATCACAGAAACAGTGGAGAACGTAAAGCAAAGACTTACCAGGATCTCTGTCAGTCTGTCCATCGATGTCAGCATCCTGAAATCCCAGAGAGGGATGGTAAATAAATCGCCTCTGTCACTCTGTCCTCTGCCACTCACACACCCCTCTCTCATATACCGTACCACTCCTCCTACTACTCTATCTCATCACAAATGTGTGTGTGTATATATATATATATATATATATAGATATATATATATATATATATATATATATATATATATATATATATATATATAGAGAGAGAGAGAGAGAGAGAGAGAGAGAGAGAGAGAGAGAGAGAGAGAGAGGGAGGGAGGGAGGGAGGGGGAGAGAGATACTTTCTGTATGTGCACGATTCTAGGCACAGGCGTCACAGCCCGTTCCGTGAGGCCCAGCAGTCCTCCCACGTATCATTCGCTTCCTTGTTGTGGGGAGTCACCTTGACGTGTTGGTGGGGCTTGAAGCGTGGTTGGCTGTGCCACCTACTTTGGAGGCATGCCTACCTTTGTAGGGTTCAGCATTTGTTGGCCACGTGGACCAAGCACCCCCTGCATCACTGGTGGAGGAGGCCTGCTGGTGATGTTAGTCCCTGCCCATTGCCATCTAGGGCAGTACTGTTGCCTCCCCACGTGTTTGCCGTGAGTGGCGTCCCGTAATGCTGGGAGACGGGAATCCTGGGGGTTGAGTGATGCTGCATGATGCACCTTGCAGGTAGCAATACACCTCTTTTGTCCCTAGACGAGGAGCCTGGTTGGGCCCGACCAGGTCAATCGGCTGGTCATGCGTTGGCTAGCGTCAAGGGGGCACTGGGGGGTCTGGTGGCTCCTATCGTCCTGGAGTTACCCTTGCCCAGGTCCCCTGGTGATTACCTGCATATACTCTCCTGCTACCCCTGAGGTCGCCAGTGATGTTGGCCCTGGCATAAGACCTCCCCTTGTTGGACTCCGTGGTGGGTGGAGGGGTGGGGGAATGAAGTTTGTCTTTGTAGTAATATGGGAAATTTAAGAAAATCTTCAGCTGACGACTCTGACACCGTCCCTGGTCACTCTTCTATTGCGACTCTGGAGCCTTACCAGGCCCCTGTTGAGTATCCTCCTCTGCTGCAGCATTCAGCTGGGACTGGGAGGCGTTCACGTTGGGTTGGTGCGA
Organism: Coenobita brevimanus; assembly: GCF_032717465.1. Classification (NCBI taxonomy): domain Eukaryota; kingdom Metazoa; phylum Arthropoda; class Malacostraca; order Decapoda; family Coenobitidae; genus Coenobita; species Coenobita brevimanus. The sequence continues at coordinate 46,638,931 of NC_136999.1, read as the reverse complement.
CTCTGGAGTTCAGAGATGATGAAATGGTGCTGGCACATTATGCCAAATATCTAGTCGTGAAACCATTCATGGGAGGGTCAGTGCTAGCAATGGACATTTTTGAACTGCACCGTGCTATACTGTCAGCTTGTGGAAGGGAGCCTAAGACCTCTTCCCAGGGCGATGGGAGCATACTTATTGAAGTGTCGTCCCCTGAAGAGACCTCCTGTTTACTAGATCTGACCTCTGTCTCTGATGCAGCCATTAGGCTACATGTGTCCCACATGGCAGTTTCAACCAATGTAGGGGTGTCGTATTTACCTGTGACCTTGGATACTCATAGGCACGGCTTTTGGAGGAACTATGGTCGTCTGGCCCTGTGAAGGTTGAGTGCTTTGAGAAGAAAATCGATGGAATTTTGACCCTGAACCCAACCTTGTTTTTGACATTTGGCAAATTAACGTTGCCTACATCAGTGAAACTGGCTTGGCTGTCACTTTCTTTGATGCCATATATGCCAACCCCAAAGTGCTGTTTCCTCTGCCAGGGGTATAGGCATGTTAGCCGAATATGCCATCATGCACAGGCGGGTCTTCCTGGTGTCTGTGGCTTCTATGGTGGACCAAGCCATACCAGCGACTGTACAGAACCCCTTAAATGCTATCACTGTGGAGGTCCTCATGCTCTCTCTTCTAAGAACTGTCCAAGATACTGTGTGGAAAAAGAGATTTTGCCCATTCCTACACCTGAGAGGGTTTCATTTCCTGAAGCAAAAATAAGAGCCCAGACTCTACTTTCAGCCCAGGGTTACTTATGCTTCTGTACTTTCAATAACACCAGTGCGTCGCCCTGTATCTCAGAGGAAGCCTCGACCCATTCCAATACCCACTCCTTCAGCTCATGATATACAGACTGCTGTCCCCATGGTTAGTCCTGTTGGTAAGAATGATGTTTGTCCGACTGCTACTCTGACTGTTTCCGTCCCCACTTTGGTGGCTGACGACTTGCACACTTCTGTGGTGATGGCAGATGTCCACGCTGACCGGATTCCTTCTCCTGTCGCAGCCAGTATGCCCAAGGCTCCACCTATACCTGGTAAACATGACCGTTGTTCGTCAGAGTCCTCTGAACATGAAGACCGGCCACCTAAGGTCTCTGTTCTTGACCCTTTTGTCGACACCTCGCCTGTTCCCTCTGTCCACCAGGCTGAGGGATCTAGCCAGGTGACAGCTGAAGCTGATATTTCAGCTCTGGTCCGGTCCCCACCTGGGGAGGTTGTTGGACAGCTCGTTGGTGCTTCAGATCTGAAGAATAGGATGGCTTCCTCAAATGTTTTGAGTCCCATGAACTCTACTTCCACTTCTGGGGCTTCTCGTGAGGGCACTGGCCGTCCTACATCTCTAAAGGCAGCCCCAAGCCACCTTCCAAACAAACTGGTATGCCCACTCCAAGAAGAAGAGTTGTAAAACTTACTTCCTCATCCTCACGTTTGCCTTGGGATGTTAGACAGAGGGTGCAGGTTTCTGGTGCTGGGCAGGCTCCTGTGAAGGGCCTTCATAAGCATCAATCCAAACTCACCCACTTGTTAGGTGTACAGTCCTGCACTTAATCATCATTCCTCCATTATGGGTTCTGTTATCCAGTGGAATTGTCGGGGTTTATGTGCTAACTATGAGGAACTGTGTTATCTAGTTTCTCAGTTTACTCCTATGCGCATCCAGGACACCATGGTAGGTGATGCTGTTCCTTCCAGTCGTTCTGGCTACCATGCCTTTTCTTCTGATCCTGTGCTGGACCAAGGTCATCATGGAGGTGCTACTATCTTCATTCACCAGGATATTCTATACAGTCATCCGGACATCTCTTCTACCTTGCAGGCTGTCGCTGTCCTAATGTTTTTATGTCGGCAGTATTCACTTTGCAGTCTTTATCTACCTCCTAGTGATACTGTTGAAAGGGCGGCTCTGGAATGCCTTATTCATGGCCTTCCTTCTCCCTTCCTGTTATTGGGAGATATGAGTGGTCTCCATCCACTACAGGGAAACAGTGATGCCAACTCCAATATAAAGACTTATTTCCATAGCCAGACAGGAACTCTTACTGCTACAGATTTATCTTTATGTTCAGCTGATGCTGTTGTAGATTTTAACTGGGATGTGTTGCCAGACCTGTATGGCAGCGACCATTTTCCATTACTCTTAACTGCTAGTGCAGGTAGATCTCAGCCACGTCTTCCTCGCTGGCTTCTGGATAAGGCTGACTGGCCACGTTTCAGGGAATTAAGTTCCATTTCCTTTTCTGTTAACAAGTTTGGCTGTCTTACTGAGGCTTGTCATATTTCAATACCGTGTTGCACTCAGCAGCCCTCTTATCTATTCCAAAAACGAAGGGCCAGTTTCCTAAATGTACGGTTCCTTGGTGGAACTCTGAGTGCAGTTCTGCAGTGAGAGCCAAATGAGTCACCTTCTCTCGACTTCGTCGTCACCATGGGGATCCCAAGTATTTGGTGGCGAATCAGAGGGCACAAGCTCATATGAGGAGGGTTTTAAAGGAGGCCAGGCGTTCATCCTGGAAGGGTTATGTTTCCTCCATCCATTCGAGGACTTCCATCACCCAGGTGTGGAACTGGGTAAGAAAAATTTCAGGAAAATTTACTGTTCCCTCCCCTCCTGTTTTATCTGCAGCATGTGGAACTGTGGCTGATCCATTTGCTGTTGCTGAGTTGCTTGCTGATCATTTTGCCACCATGTCACAGAAGGATGCACATACGCCTTTGGCTTGCCACCATAGGCGCCTAGAGTCTCATGGTCTCAGTTTTGCCTCTGCTGGGGGAGAGCCTTACGATGTTCCATTTTCAATTTCTGTACTCCAGATGGCTCTGTCGCAGTGCCATGATTCCTCTCCTGGTTATGATGATATTCCTTATGCCTTTTTACGCCACTTGTCTGATGAGTCCCTGTTATTTTTGCTTTCACTGTTTAATAAGATCTGGTGTTCTGGGGAGTTTCTGGCCTGCTGGGGTGTTGCTGTAGTTATCCCCATCCTCAAACAGGGCAAGGACCACCTACAGGCGACGAATTATCAGCCTATTTCTTTGACGTCTTGTATATGTAAAGTTTTGCAAAAGATGGTCAGTGTTAGGCTTGTGTGGTTGTTAGAGAGAGGTGACTTCTTATCCCCAGCCCAGTATGGTTTTCGAAAAATGCAATCTACCTCTGATGCACTATGGTCTCTGGAATCTTCTGTCTGTAAGGCTTTCTTCACTAACCGATACCAGGTCATGGTCTTCTTTGGTCTGGAGAAGTCATATGACACTGCCTGGCGTCATGGTATTTTACTCTCTCTTCATGAGTTTGGTATTCGTGGGTGCTTGCCTATTTTTATTCAACAGTTTTTATCTAACCGAATTTTAAGGGTGCGAGTGGGAGGAGTGCTTTCTAATGCCCGAGCACTAGAAGATGAAGTACAAGAGGAGAGTATCCTTAGTGTTACTCTGTTTGCTGTAGCCATTATCATTATCATCACTACTTCCTGACGGTGTACTAGGATCACTCTATCTCGATGTCCTGTCGATTTCCTTCATCGCGTCTAGAATGTCTCTAACAGAGAGAGGAGTTGCAGCTGACTCTCAATCGAATTTCTGACTGGGCAGAAACTCGCGGTTTCCATTTTTCCTTGAACAAAGACAGTGGCTATACATTTTTGTCATCTTTGAGGGGTTCACCCAGATCCTGACTTGTATCTCTATGGTAGGAGAATATCCTGTGTGGAAGAGACGCGGTTTCTGGGTCTTCTGTTTGGTAGATGACTAACCTGGGTTCCTCATATTAGTTCTGTTAAGGTGGCTTGTCTTAAAGCTTTGAGTCTTTTGAAGTTTTAGCTCATACCTCTTGGGCTGCTGACCATCAGACCCTCCTCCTCTTGCATAGGTCTCTTATTCTTCCTAAACTTGAATATGGGTGTGAGGTCTACTCTGCAACAGATGCCCGTCTCTGGTTGTTAAATTCTGTGCATCATGCTGGTGTACATCTGTCAACCGGGGCATTCAGATCATCCCCGATTCCAAGTTTGTTGGTGGATACTGGTGTACTCCCCTTGGATTTGCGATGGCTGTTGCTAATGATGAGGTGTTGGTATCGTCTTCACTGCATTCCAGACTCAATTTCTTATGCCATCATCTCCAAAGATTCTCAATCTTCTGTTTTTGACACCCGGCCTAATTTTCCAAAGCCATTTGGCTACAGGGTCCGGTCTGTTAGCCCTCTCTGTTCCAAGACTGGCAATTTGTCCAGATCAGATCCCAAGGATGAGATCTCGGCCACTACCTCGTGTGACATTCTGTAGGTCCGTTGGTGAAAAAAAAAAGGGCTCAATTCCCTCTCAGGCATCCCTCTCTCTCATTTTAGAACATGCCTCCATTCATGAGGGTTCTGTCCCCGTCTATACTGACGGGTCTACGACTGATACTGGCGTAGGATTTGGCGTTGTCTTCCCTTCCTTTAACCCTTAAACCGCGGGCTTGTTTTGCTTTGACTTGCGTGTCCCGCGGGCATATTTGCGCTCTGACAGACTCTCTAAAAATATTTGCCAAAGTCAGTTATTAGTCCTAGAATATTAAAATTACATATGCCTATGGCACATACCTTCAGCTTTCTCATGGGATGTTTGTTGAGCCTCCATCGAGTACTGTAGGACTTGTGAAGACCTCTGAAGTTGGGTAACGAAGTCTCCACTTTACACTTCCCGACAACCCGTAATATGATTACTACAGCCTGATATTATCACTAGAAACACTATTCTATGATTCTGAAATAGTTTGGAATCCATACTCCAAAAAAAAAAAACACTGTGAAAGCAATGAAAATTACGAGCGCGTATGACCATCCCACTGGCGATCGTTCGCTGCTGGTGGTCTGTCATTTATTATTCATAAAAACACTCACATTTTATATTTCTATTACTATAAAACACTTATATATATCTACAGTCTTTATCCATAAGTTTCCTTCAGTAATAGTAGTTTATTGTCACTGTAGGCATTCGATTTCTCTTTCAGTAATATACGTAGCATTCATTTTCTCGTCCTGTATACTAGCGTTGAGAGTGAATCTGTCATTTTCACCTTCACTTTCATAACTCATAGTATTCGTACATGCTAGAGTGAAACCTTCACTTTCATTATTCCTAGTATATATACTCGTATTCTTATATTACTACTTATTTACATTTTATTTACATTCTCTATTTTATTTACATTAATTACATTTTTATTTTATTTACACTGTGTTAGGCACTGTCACTTGCAGTAACTTATAAAACTATTTTCCACTGTTCACTTATATTTACATTCATTGCTTCACTTGCTGTTTACACATAATTTACACATTATTTACATTTCTACTTGCACTGTTTTACTCACCAGAAAGATCGTAGTCACTCTCTATCATTTTCATTGACAAATTAGCCAGTTCACATTCCACAGCAATTACTTAGCGCGAATCCGACGTGCTTTCACCTTGAAAGATGACAGTAAAGTGAATACAGTGTGGTGGCCTGCCTAGGGGGAATGGAATGCTGCCAGTGTCATCGGGGTAACAGCTGCTAATATATACGCTATGAAATAATTGGCAGGAAATCTAGACAATACATAATAAATTAGGTAGTTCCAGGTGAATGTAAATATCACTTAGGCTTCTCCCTTCCTTTCTTATATATATTTTTATTACAAGAATAGATTATACGGCATATTTCAAAGGGAAATAAACAGCAAAAATTAGCGAATGAGTGCACGTGAGGTGTTGTCAAGTGATAATCAGCCAATTCCAGGTGTATGGCACTCTCACTTACCTTATTTCTTTTTTGTATATATTGCTTGGTATCAGAATAGGGCATAGGGCTTCTTTCAATGGATGAAATCAGTGAAAAATTCCAGGGAAGATATACTTATCATAGCACGGCCGGGCAGGCGAGAGGAGGGGGTAATGGAGGGGAGGTAGGGAGGGGAGTCAAGAACGGGGAGAAATGGCTAAATTGTCAGCAATGGATGGGAGTACAGATGAGATTAGGAGTGCTGACTAGTGTTGGACATTGGCAGAACTGATAGATGATACAAGCCACCACTTGAAAGCCTGGGCGAATTCAGATTAACACAGAATCACAAAAGTGACGCCCCGTGGTATGATCCCTTGCTCCCAAGCATCACGAAAGTGACACTCAGCAGTTAAGGGATTAGTAGGGGTGGTAGCCTTTGTGGCATTACTTCAGTGTATATGGCAGAACTGACTGCAATTTTATATGCTCTTAAAATCATTTTTACTTTCCCATATCTGTTTTAGTGATCTGTAGTGACTTGCGTAGTGCTTTGTCTGCACTGGAGTCTTTTAATTCACTCCTTCCATTGGTTTTATGAATTTTAGAGTGGCTTTTTCTTCTTGGCCATCGTGGTGGCTGCCGTGTAGACTTCTGTTGGGTTTTTGCACATGTTGGTTTGGTGGGCAATGAGAGGGCAGATACTTTAGTTAAAGCTGCGACTCCTCAACAGCCCCCAACCGACTACCCACTTCTTGCTTCTGATGTAACACCTTACTTGCGGTACACAATTCGTACATGTTGCCAGAGACACTGGGATGTTATTTCTCACAATAAACTAAAAGAAATCTTTCAGAGAGTGGTTGTACCAAGGGTTCTTCCCTCTATGTCTCAGCGATTGGAGGTGGCTCTTGCTAGGCTTCGCACTGGGCACTCTCGGCTTACACATGGGTTCCTTATGAATGGTGGGACTCAACTGTACTTTGATGACTGCCTTGTTCCTCTTACTGTCTGTCACTTGGTGGTCGAGTGTTCGAGTCTGGGGGACCTACGTCAGAGATTCCTCCATAGGCAGAAGGGGGCAGATGGTGTGTATTGTTTGTCCTCAATGCTTGGTGAAGCCTCTAGGGATTTTACTGATGTTTGTAGCTTTCTTCAGAAGACGGGCCTCCTTCTACTTTTATAAGTAATTGATATTTTATAAACTATTCTTTTATTATTTTCAGTGTTTTATTCCTACTAACGGATATTAACTTTATTTTGAATATGCGCTTTTTAGTTTGCTGTGTCTTTTACTTTGTCATCCGGTTGCGTAATACCCTGGCAGTTGTGCCGCCGGATTTTAATTATTTTCAATCAATCAATCAATCAGTCAAGTATCATACACTTCAACGTCACCACTTTGGCGCTAAGCACCCACCGTCGATACTGAATATATAGTAGGGCTGTCCTTTACAGGACTGGTGTAGCGGTATTGGCATTTTTTTTTTTTTTTACCTGGCGAATGTTATGGTCGATCAGTACAGTCTGCTTCGCCAAATTACAAAACGAGTATGGTTCTGTGATCTTTCCTTGGCACTGCTTCATGACTAGCATCATATCTCAATGTTAACCTATTGTTGCAATTCAACAATTAACCCCTTAACCGCGGGGCGTCACTTTCGTGACGCTCGGCTACAATGGATCATACCGCGGGGCGTCACTTTTGTGATTCTGTGTTATTTTGAATTATCCCGGGCTCTCAAGTGGTGGCTTGTATCATATATCAGTACTGCCAATGTCCAACACTAGTCAGCACTCCAAATCTCATCTGTACTCCCATCCATTGTTGACATTTTAGCTATTTTACCCCCTTCCTGACTCCCCTCCCTACCTGCCCTCCATTACCCTCTCCTCTCACCTCCCACGCCGCGCTGCGCTACGGAAATTTCCCCCTTCTCTTTCCACAGATTTCATCCATTGAAATAAGCCCTATGCCCTATATTTTTACCCAATAATATATACCAAAAAAAAAAAAAGGTAAGTGATAGTGTTATACTCCAGAAATTGCCTAATTATCACCTGACAACACCTCACGTGCATTCATTCGCTACATTACCACGGTAATTTCCCCTTTGATTTATGCCTTGTAATCGATGTCTGTAATAAAAATATATATCAGAAAGGAAGGGAGAATCCTAATTGACATTTACATTCACCTGGAACTACCTATTTCTTTATTTATTGCCGAGATTTTCTACCTATAAAAAATTAGCATGTAAGTTAGCAGCAGTAAGCCTAAAGTGTCATTGTCAACCCTTCCCTTCTCAGATAATTTACCCCCTTCCTGACTCCCCTCCCTACCTGCCCTCCATTACCCTCTCCTCTCACCTCCCATGCCGCGCTGCGCTACGGAAATTTCCCCCTTCTTTTTCCACAGATTTCATCCATTGAAATAAGCCCTATACCCAATATTTTTACCCAATAATATATACCAAAAAAAAAAAACAGGTAAGTGATAGTGTTATACTCCAGAAATTGCCTAATTATCACCTGACAAAACCTCACGTGCATTCATTCGCTACATTACCACGGTAATTTCCCCTTTGATTTATGCCTTGTAATCGATGTCTGTAATAAAAATATATATCAGAAAGGAAGGGAGAATCCTAATTGACATTTACATTCACCTGGAACTACCTATTTCTTTATTTATTGCCGAGATTTTCTACCTATAAAAAATTAGCCTGTAAGTTAGCAGCAGTCAGCCTAAAGTGTCATTGTCAACCCTTCCCTTCTCAGATAAGCCGCGGCATTTAGTTCCTTGTCCTCCACTGCAGAGACAACATGTCGCACTTGCGCCCCGCCATTCCTGCCGCTTCTGCGCCCATTGCAAAGGGCCCCGTGACCTCTACCCCCAAGAAAAGTGTTGAGGCAAGCAGGAAAGGCCTCAGTGACTCTGCAGTGGCACGAGAACTTGCTGAATTGTCCATGATAATAATGGACAGCGATTTTGACGATTCCGGTGAATCGTGTGATGAGCCGGGTGAAGTTATCGCGCCAGAAACAGCGACAACAAGTGCTCCTACCAGTGAATCTGTGTCTAGCTCCAAGGGAAAGGAGCCTTTAGTGCAGGAAAGAAAAGAATTTGGGAAGGGAGTGAAAAGGCGGCGTGTTAGCCCCAGAACAATGCCCCCACGTGACCCAGCCCGCCATGAGTCACGAGAGCATTCACCTCCCCGTTCCCCAAGCCCCGCTTTACTCATCTCGTCATCATCGTCGGCTGAGTTATCTCCGGAGTCTTCGTCGTCGGAGTCACCACCAGCATCAACAGTGAAGGCCGGCCATAGAGGTAGAGGTAGATCTAAGAGAGTGAAAAGTAGTGTAGCTAGTAGGGTAAGGGCTGCTAGTGCTGTACGGCAACCTAGGGTCAGTGCGAGTGACCTTGACCGAGATAAGCCTCCCTCTCAGCCAACCTCCACCACCACCACCACCACCAGCCCTCCACCGCCACGCCAGGGAATCCTGGACCCAGGCCTTCGCGTGGACGGAAGGGTCAGATTTTGTCCCCGAAAACCTGGTTTTCGATGAGAGCTCGTCAGGAGTTCAGCCTGCCTTCACTATGGACGAAAATGCTGAGTGTGTCGACTACCTTTTGGCCTTCCTAGATGACGAAGTCATGCAGCACATATGTGATGAGCCCAACAGGTTCGAATCACAACGTGCTGCTAGTGGTACAGGTGCAGCCAAGATGCAACAGTGGACCGTGCTGGGAGTGCAGGAGCTGTATGTGTTCTTTGCCCTCATGCTTCTTATGCCACACTCCAAGAAGCATGAGTTGGAAGAATACTGGTCCATGGACCCCTTACTACCCTCACCGACCTTCAACAAGTACATGGCCAGAGATCGCTTCCGGAACATCATGGGAAACCTGCACTTTGCCGATAATGATGTACCTTCCCAAACCGACCCACTCTGGAAGATCCGGGAGATTCTGAACAGAATGAAGGATAAGTTCATGTCATTCTTCCACCCATTTCAGAAGGTTGTCATTGATGAGTCCTTGGTTCTGTTCAGAGGACGTCTTCGGTTTGTCCAGTACATTCCAAGCAAACGCCATCGCTTTGGAATTAAGTTCTTTGTACTGTGCGACTGTAAGACGGGGTACATCCTTGACTTCGTCATATATTCAGCCAGCACTGTCGATCTCGATAAAACACACCCCCTTGGCTTCTCAGGCTGTGTAGTGAAAGTGCTCCTAGAAAAGTATTTTGGTGGGAATCATGTGCTGTATACAGACAACTACTATACAGCACCGAAACTTGCCAAATACCTTTCTGAGCACGGCATTGGCTCCTGCGGCACTGTGAAAAGTAATCGTGCCAACTTCCCCAAATTCCCAGAGGCGGGAAACTCGCAGCGAGGAGACGTGCACCTACGCAAGTCTGAGAAGATGCTGGCAATACGGTGGCATGACAAGAGAGTCGTGCACATGCTCACCACCGTACATAAGGGGGAGATGAGAGACAGTGGGAAGGTCGACCGTAGGACAGGCGAACCTGTGATGAAACCTGATGCTGTGTTGGACTATAATATAAATATGCGGCTGGTGGACAAGTCCGACATGATGATTGGTGAGATCGACTGCCTCAGGAAAAATACTAGGTGGTACAGGAAAGTTTTTCTGCATCTCATAGATATGACGATGCTGAACGCCTTCATCCTGTACAAGATGAAGGTAAAGCCACCCAAGTCCTTCTCCCTGAGGTTGTTCGCCAGGACTTGTGTCCAGCAGCTGCTGGAAAAATATGGTAAGGTGCAAGCAGCAACTCCAAGGCGCCATCCAGTTACACTTCCCGACCGACTTGAGCAGAGGGCGTATATGGATCGGCACAGACTTGAGCTAATGCCTGCCACAGGGAAAAGGAAGGCTGCGATTCGCAGGTGTCAGGTATGTGCGCATACCACACGCCGCACACCTGAGCATAAACGCACCTCTTGGCAGTGCGCTGAATGCCAGGTTCCCCTCTGTGTAACCTGCTTCTTCGATTATCACAGCCAGAAGCAGTTCTAACAGTGCAAGTGTGGAAGCAGAATTATTTGGAAATAATGTGTAAATAATGTGTAAATAATGTGTAAATAGCAGGTGAAAGCAATGGATGTTCAGTTCATATGATTGAACAGTGTATTATAGTTTTATCTTACTGAAAGTGACAGTGAATAACATATTGTAAGTAAAATAGAAGGGTAAATATTGAAAATAGAATAGAAAATGTAAATAGTAATGTAAGTAATTAGTAATATAAGAATATGAGTACAAATAATTTATGTTATAAGAGTGAGAGTGAATCCGTGGCTCTCTACGTATTTTACTGACTGAAAAATAGAATGACCAGTGACAATAAAATAATACGACTGAAGGAAACTTATGGAGAAAGACTCCAGATATATATAAGTGTGATATAGTAATAGAAATATAAAGTGTGAGGGGTTTTATGAATAATAAATGACAGAGTGCCTAGAGCGAACTAGCGCAAGTGCGGCGATCAGACGCGCTCGTAATTTCCATTGCTTTCACACTGTTTTTTTTTTTAGTATGGATCCCAAACTACTTGAAAATGGTAGAATAGTGTTTATAGTGTTTGTATCTGGCTGTGGTAATCATATAACGGGTTGTCGGGAAGTGTAAAGTGGAGACTTAGTTACCCTACTTCAGAGGTCTCCACAAGTCCTACGGAAACTGACGAAGGCTCAACAATCATTCCAGGAGAAAGCTGAAGGTATGTGCTATAAGCATATATAATTTTATTATTCTAGGACTAATAACTGATTTTTAGCAAATATTTTTTGAGAGTCTGTCGGAGCCCAAATAACCCCGCGGGACACGCAAGTAATTGGTAAACAAGCCCGCGGTGTAGGGGTTAAGGTATGAAAAGACGAATATTGGGCCAAGTTAAAGGAAAAAGAGTATAGATGATATTGCTGTTGCTCTTGCAGTCCCATGCTCATGCAGTGTGGGATCTTCAAACTAGCTTGCTGTCGCCTCCCTGTCATAGATTATATTTGTTTTTCGCAAGAAGGTTAATGAAAACAGTGTGCAGAATGTTTTGAAGTCTCGAATTAATCCTACATAAAAGCAAATCTTATTTACTAGAGGAACAGTTGCCGTAGGTTGTTACTGTTTCTTCAAGAAGCACACGGAAAGGAACAGTCTTGTCATATCTCTAATTCTTTCTAGAAAAAGAAATCAAAGTTACGACATCAAATCGGTCGTGAATATGCTCGAGTTTCTAAGCCCTGGTCGTAAACAAAGTGTGAACTACAAGAAACCTTCCACTTTACCCTTTTTACTCTAACTTGGGCTAAAACTGAAATCTCTCCTTCTTGGATACTGACTTCTAACAATAGATTAACACTTGAATGTGATGCTAGTCACAAAAAAAGTGCTGTGGAACGGACTTAAAGGTGAAATATTGTTTTATTCTGCAAGGAACTACGTAGAATAAGCTGTAAATGGACGGAATTCTTGACCGGGATAAAATAAAGGACAATAGACTCCATACATAAGAACTGGGTTTTCGGAAGGATTTACTTCGTAGAGGGTTCAAACATTATGGAACCGGAAGAAAAAACTGCAAGATCACAAACGGCATTGTGTCCATTTAAGTCGGCAGATGCTTATTTTGCCTACTGAGAGGGAGGGAGGGAGGGAGACAGGGAGGGCATTGGATATGAAAACCAAGTCCTAATAAACAAATATGATAAGTAACACTGAAATACTACTTTACCATTCCATAACTTATACATTGAAGAGGTCCAGTGAACAGGTCTGTAATATTAACTTCTGATTTTTTTTTTTTAATGAGTATATGTATTTTTTTTTTCGCCGAGTCAGTAGATAGTGGTCTACTGTCCTAGTGGAAGCAGGTGCGAAACCCGTCTAGGACAGGGAATGGTTTAAAGGATTCATATTTCGCTAGGCAGGCTTTATTGATCTACCATAAGACTCGCCAAGTAAAAAAAAACAAAAAAGACCAATACCAGTACACCAGTCCTGCAAGAGACAGCCCTACTATGTATTCAGTATCGACGGTGGGTGCTTAGCGCCGAAGTTGACGTGGAAGTGTATGATACGTGGGAGGACTGTTGGGCCTCACAGAACGGGCTGTTAGGCCTGGGCCCCAGACTCGTGCACATACAAATAGTATATGCATACATACAGTACATACATACTGTAGCCTACATACATGTATACATTTTGTTTTGAGATATAGTGGGAGGAGTGGTACTGTATAGGAGAGAGGGGTGTGTGTGTGGCAGAGGACGGAGTGACAGAGGCGATTCATTTGTTATAATCCCTCACTGGGATTTCAGTGTGGTGACATCCATGGACAGACTGATAGAGTTCCTGGTCAGTATTTACTTTATGTTCTCCATTGTTTTTGTGGTTTTCTCTTTTTCACCAGCTTGTTTTTATCCTGTGAATGGTTGATTTAATGTTGAGGGTTGCTGAAAACGTGTTTTTTTTTTTTTTCAGGTATTAAGTTAGCCTCATTTAACCTAACTAGTGTGATTATTGCGTATTCATACGGCACTACTTCGCCTTGCACAACAAATGTCACCCATCCCTCACCAAATACACTCCGTCCCCTTTATCTTATGCAGGGACTGATGAGGTTTGTTTAATATCTAAAAACTCGTTTCCGACAATCTGCGGCATCAAATCGTCCCACACAGCATAAAAACAAGGTGATGATGAGGAAGAAACCCGCCAAAGAGAAGGGGCCCTAAAGTAAATATTGCCTGAATAAATTTTCTCTACTTTGCCCTAAAACTGTCATCTCTCGGATTCTCTCCATCTCCAGTTTTTAACTCTCCCCCCCATGGGCAGCCACCTTGTCGTGGTGGGGGGGCTTACGTCCCCCTGTGATCCCACAAGCCAGCCCGTGGATGTAACAACATCTGGCAGGGTCTCCCATGCGGGTAGGGTTGTGGGTGAGGGGTCTGACTAAGTGCTGCCCGAAACGTAGGTTACCCATATGGGTCATCGGTGCCGCCCTCCAAAGGGATCGCCTTGGTGCTGTCCTGAGTTGGTTGGTTGGGTGTCTGGGCTGGGGGGTGTTGGGAATGGGGGTCTTTGCACTGGTGGGAGCAAACTTTCGTAGCACGGGGTGTCCGTTTTGGGACACCCTCTGGGGACGAGGTACCCTGGCCCCATCAGACCGCACTAGGTCCCCTCACTCACTGGTAGGCAGTTTCCCTTGGCTCCTGGTGCCAATCCATATTCAGCACTGTATATATCGATATATTAAACAATTCTTTAACCACTCGTGTGGTCGGTGACCAGCCGCACGAGTCGGCATCAACTAGTCACTCTCTGGCTGACGACCCTGTACCCTCCGGGTCATCTGCCATAACTGCAAATCAAGATGCCATTTATCTCGAGCTGTTACCTGGTGTTTTTGTGAGACACACTTATACAAAATATATAGTCCTCAAAATGGATGATGGTACTTCCTTCTGGAACCTGAACTGTTTTCAGATTCACATTGGTCTAGTTACAGCATGTGGATTTACCCCCAAGGTCTCTTTGCAGGGCGATGGTTCTCTATTGTTAGAAGCCAGGAATGAAAAGGAGAGTTCACGCATCCAGTCTCAAACTGTGGTCGCAGGTTATCCTGTATCTGCCTCTCATCACTTGGTCCTAAACAAGTCCCAAGGGGTTGTGTATTCTCGTGACTTGATCTCATATCCTGATTCTTCCCTCTTAGAGGGGCTGGCTCCTCAGGGTGTTGTAGCAGTACAGAGAATTATGAAGAAAGTTGATGGGGTTTTAACCCCCACGCCCACTCTTATCTTGATATTTGACCGTCTTACCTTGCCGGAGGTTATCACTGCTGCATGGTGGAAGCTAAAGGTTAAACCTTATGTTCCCTGACCTAGAAGATGCTATTATTGTCAAAGATTTGGTCATGTCCGCCGTTCTTGCAGGCGGGAAGTGTCTGGCCTTCCTGAGGTCTGTGGAAATTGTGGTGGAATTTCTCATGGTATGGATGATTGTTCTCAACCCCCTAAATGTTTGAACTGTGAAGGAGCACATGCAGCCTCCTCAAGGGATTGCGAAGTATACAAGTATGAATATGAGATTATTTCCGTCCGAACAAAGGAGAAAATTTCCTTTTCCGAGGCAAAGGCCAGGGTTAGGGAGTGGTTCATTCGCCCTGGGGTTACCTTTGCTGCTGCGTTGTCTCACCCTAAGGCTACTCGGCAGGTGCCCCTGCCATCACACAATGCCCCATCAAATTCTCAGGGTTCTACTTCCCGGCCTTCTCGGCCGGGGGGTTCCACCGAGGGAGTGCAGCCTGGAAGCAGCTGTGCTTCTTCCGTGGAGGTACCCCCTATCTCTGGGGGTGTCCCCTCTGTGGTGGTGCTTCCAGCATCTCGGAGTGCCTCTCCAATCCCAGTTCCTCCAGTTCCTCCTGTGACAAACACCTGTGTCGATGCTACACCTTGCTTTGACATGTCCAAAACATGTCAAAGCAAGGTGTAACATCGACACAGGTGCAAGGAAAGCGTCACCGTGGCTCCTCGGAGTGCTCAGAGAACGAAGCGCTGCTACCAAAGATCTCTGCAGTGGAGCCCACTACTCCTCCTCCTCGGGATGCTCAGGGGTCAGGGCAAGTGCATGCTGGGGATGGCGTCTCGCTGACGACCCAGCCACCGCCAGGTAGTGGTGGTCCTCAGGTAGTTGATGCGCCTGCTCAGCTGCATGGGGCCTTGCTCTCTCAGGATTCCAGTACTGTGGGACGCGCTACTGATTGTGCTCCTTCTCATGGTGGCACTGCCTGCTCTCATCCGGCTAGGGAGGTTTGTGGTCCACCTGCCAAACCATCTCTTACCCCACCAGAGAAGAAAATCATTGTCCGGCCCTCTTCTTCTTCCTCCAGGTTATCTTCAGTTGGGCGGCACACTGTACACCATAACGTACCAGGCAGTCCCTTTCTATGGGCACTTCCAAACAACAATCTAAATCTGGTTGCTTGCCGGGGGCAAGGTTGTCTCGCCTCTCAACCTGATTCTTCCTTCGCTGTGGGTACTATGGCATTCTCAGCCAGTATATTACAATGGAATTGTCGAGGGCTGCGTGGTAATTGGGAGGAGCTGCGGACCCTCCTGGCTTATTCCCCTTTGTGCATGTGTCTCCAGGAAACTCTTGTAGGGCTTGCCACTCCTCATGCACCACCTGGGTACGATGTTTTTTACTCGGCTCCAACCCAGGATCCTGTTGGAGGTGGTGCTGTTTTGGTGAGGGCTGACATCCCTCATCAGCCAGTCCACCTCCAGTCTGACCTCCAGTGTGTTGCTGTGCAGTTGTATGCCCACCACTGGTATACAGTTTGTTCGATTTATTTACCACCCAACACAGCAGTCGGTAGGATGGAACTTCAGAACCTGCTTGGTCAGTTACGTAGGCCCTTTCTTCTCTTGGGGGACTTTAATGGTCGCCACCCTTTTTGGGGTGACTGTCTTATTAACCAACGTGGGAGGTTGTTGGCGTCCTTAATGGAAGATGAGAATCTTGCCCTCTTCAATACTGGGGCATTTACTCATTTTCATCCCCAAACGGGTTCATTTACTGCAATTGACCTCTCTGTCTGCTCTCCTGATTGTCTCCTGGACTTTACCTGGGAGGCTATGGAGGATCTCCATGGAAGTGATCACTTTCCCATCCTCCTTACTGCAGCAGTATCTAGTCCCTGTTCTCGTTTACCGAGGTGGAGATTGGACAAGGCAGACTGGTCCCTTTTCTCTTCTCTGATTTCTGTTGATGTCTCCGTTGAAGACTTTCCAAATATTGATGAGGCTGTTTCGTTCTTTACCTCCGTTCTGCATTCTGCTGCCCTTTATGCTGTTCCTAAAATCTCTGGCAGATAGTGCTATTGACCAGTCCCATGTTGGAATGAGGATTGCAGTGTTGTTGTACGTGAGAAGAAGTTAGCCTTCTCCCGTTATTGTAGATACAGAACAGAGCATTATCTTGTCGAGTTCAAAAGGGCGCGGGCAAAGGCTCGTCAGGTACTGAAACAAGCTAGGCGGGACTCTTGGATGGCTTATGTTTCATCTGTAAACTCAAAGACACCAGTGTCTCAGGTGTGGAAGAGGGTGCAAAAGATTTCGGGAAAATTCATTTAAGGTAGGTCCCTTGTGCTGATGTCTAATGGTGAGCCTGTTGATGACCCTGCAGCTGTGGCCGATATTTTTGCGTCCGCCTTTGTGGCGGTCAGTCAGAGAGGTGCTAGCTCACCAATATTTGCCAGACAATGAGAGATAGAAGAGGCAAGGGTACTGGACTTTCGTTCAGGGAATGTGGAGTTCTACAACCTCCCTTTCTCTGGTCGTGAACTCCAATCTGCCCTTTCCCTCTGCCTTGACACCTCACCAGGGCCGGATGATATTCCCTACGCAGTGCTTCGACACCTGGATGATGTTGCACTGTCCTTTCTCCTCAGCCTTTATAACAGAATTTGGATGGAATCCTCTCTTCCTACCTCTTGGCATGAGGCCATTGTCCTGCCATTCCAAAAACCGGGGAAGGCAGCTTACAATCCCATGGAGTATCGGCCAATTGCCTTAACGTCCTGCATGTGCAAAGTATTTGAGAAAATGGTCAACACGCGCCTAATGTATTTCCTAGAAAGAAATGAATGTCTTTCTCAGTGTTGGTCTGGTTTTCGAAAATGTCGCTCAACAACAGATGCACTTGTCCGTCTTGAGGCTGCAGCATGTGATGCTTTTGCTAGACAGCAGCATCTAGTATCCGGTTTCTTTGATCTAGAAAAGGCATATGATACTACATGGTTGTTTGGTATCTTCCAACAACTTCATTCTTTTGGTTTACATGGCAGGCTACACCTCTTTATATTAAATTTTCTGCATGACCGTTCATTCAGAGTTAGGGTTGGTGTCACCTTGTTTCCTTCATATCCTCAGGAGGAAGGGGTGCCTCAGGGAAGTGTCCTCAGTGTGTCCCTTTCTGCAATAGCATTGAATGGTATAGAGTCCTCTATTCCAGAAGGGGTGTCAGCCTCACTGTATGTTGATGATTTGGCTCTATGGTATGCTGCTTCCCGAATGTCTGTGGCTGAATGCCATATGCAGCTCGCTCTGGACAGGGTCTCTCAGTGGGCCACAGTGCACGGCTTCCGTTTCTCCCCAGCAAAGAAGGTGACCTTGCATTTCTGCTGCTTGAGAGGAGTTCACCCCGACCCAGATCTCCAGTTATATGGCCACAGGGTGCGATGTGTCGATGAAACAAGGTTTCTCGGACGTGTCTTCGACAGGAGACTGACGTGGGTACCTCATATCTGTTCATTACAACTCTCATGCCTCCGTGCCCTGTCTCTCTTAAGGACCCTATCTCACTTGTCTCGGGGCACTGACAGAACCATCCTGCTCCGACTTTACCATGCTTTAGTTAGGAGCAAATTGGACTATGGGTGTGTGGTGTACTCCTCTGCTACTGAGGCACGGCTGCGGCCACTAAATTCTGTCCATCATGCTGGGATTTGCCTGTCAACTGGGGCTTTCAGGTCCTCGCGAATTGAAAGCCTGTTAGTTGATGGGAACGAACCACCGCTGGATCTCCGCTGGCAGTCCTTAATGGTGCAGTGTTGGCACAGCGTTAACCGTCTTCTAGCCTCACTGAGTTGTCAGGCTGTCTCTGAGGTCGCTCTTCTCCCCGTTTATGACACTCACCCCCGCTATCCACACCCGTTCGGTTCCAGAGTGAGGGCTGTCATGGAGGAGTTGGGTGTCCAGTCCTCTCCTGTTTGTCCTGTGCATGTCCGCCGAGTGGCCCCCTGGCTTCTTCCAGAGGTAGAACCATGTGACTACTTCCTTGAGAGGAAGGCCTTTCTTTTCTCACAGGCAGCTTTGTCTTATTTTTTAGAACATGTCTTTGCTCACAATGACTCGATCCCTGTATATACTGATGGCTCTAAATCCCATGAGGGGACAGGCTTTGGTGTCATCGTTCGTGAGTTTAGCCATGGTGGGAGTCTCCCTCCTTGTGCATCTGTTTTTACTGCTGAACATACTGCCATTTATTTGCGGTTGAATTGATTTTTAGCTTTCCTCCAGCTTCTTTTACCATTTTTAGTGGCTCGGACAGTGTTCTGCAAGTTTTGTCACGTGGCTTTCCATCACATCCCCTAGTCCTGTCTGTCTTGGAGTGGCTCTACTTATTAGGTAGGCGAGGATACTCTGTACAAATGTGTTGGGTCCCTGCACATGTGGGGGTCGTGGGCAATGAGCGTGCTGACTCTTTGGCAAGAGCTGCTGCCTCTCGCCCTTGCTCTCCTCAATACTGTGTCCCATCTGAGGATTTATGTGGAGCCACTGTGGATGCTGTCCGTGTCTGGTGGCAGTAGAGGTGGGATGCAGAAGGGGCGAACAAACTCCACAACATTCGTAGGAACCTGGGTGATGGGGGGGGTGTGGGACTGTCCCGACAGTGGGAAACAGCTTTGGCTCATCTCCGGATCGGCCATACTAGGCTAACTCATGTTTTTTAATGGAGAGGGCGCCCCATCCCTATTGCGATGACTGTCTGGTTCCTTTGACTGTGCGGCATCTCCTTGTCGAGTGCCCCAGTCTTGGGGACCTTCGTCGGCAGTACCTATCTGGGTGCCGAGCTGCCAATGGATCGTACCTTCTTTCTTTGGTTCTTGAGGAAGAGGCTTGTTCTATGAGGGGAGGCACCTTCTCTTTTGTGTTGAGTTCTGGCCTTCTTCACAAGCTGTAGGGTTTGTTGACAATTTAGTTTGTATTTTAATGATAGTGTTCTAATTTTAACCCATATCTTTCGACCATGTTTTTAAACTTTGGTTTGTTTTGTTCTTTTATATTGTTAATTTGTTTTATGCCTTTTTTTCTCGGCTTTGTATCTTTTTTTTTTTTTTAATAGATTTTTACTTTCTTTTAATTTTATGTTCGGTGGCATATGACCTCTGCTGTTGCGCCGCCATGTCACATTTTCTTTCATTCATTCATTCATTCCAGTTCTTTACTGATCAGCTGTAGCAATTAATTAAAGCTGTATTATGATGCTGGTCACGAAGAAGTGCAAGGGACAGAAAAACCTGCTTCTCTCTGCTACTACAATGTGTGATATAAGCTAAAGAAAGGAGGTCTATTTGAACTAAGATAAGGTAAGAAGAGTATTGCAGTGTCACTATCTATAGTTTAACTGTTGACTGTAAATAAAATGGTGTGGTCCTTACTTTAAATATTGTCATTTCTGGGACGAAAGCATTGAGAAGTATGTTGATATTAGGATCGTTAATGACATCTCTGAGGGTTTGGTAGGGATGACTGATGTGTCTGACAGCCAGGAGGGACATGAGGTTACCAACGTAGCTTTGTGTTAACACCACCATCATCAGCATCCACACCCCTTGCACCACAGATTCCCACCACCACCACCCAGATGGCTGAGACACATCTGTTTAAAACAAAAGCATTTAAACCAGTGACGTCTAACGGAGGCATATTAAAAAAAAAAAGAAGAGGGGGGCAAGTTTCAATTGGGACATTCACACTACCTTCTTGGAGGAGGATGCGAATACAGTTGAATATGTTGGTCTCTTGTCTGGGTGGTTGGTTAGTGTGTGGGGGAAGGCAAGAAGGAAGGAGTAACATAGCAGTGATCACAGCCAGCAGTGCCGACCCCACAGCCATCCACACTACCGGTGACAGAGGCAGCAGGAAGCCCCATGGGTCCACCTCAGGGCGACCACGGACAGCGAAAATTTTATGGTGCGTCATAAACACAATAGGACTGCAGTGGAGATCCTTTTTCTTCTTCCTTATGATGCCATGTGGCCCACCACTGATATCAGCCTCCTGGAACAGAGAAGAGTTATTGAAGAAAGTGCAGTTAGCTGAACGCTCCACTTCCATTCAGTTAGGTGATATCTCGTGTGTTTTGGAGATTGCCTAGTGAACGTTATCAGTATCTAACCTGCATCATTGATTAATTTCCTACTCCTACTTCCACAACCACGCGCGCACTAGCCGAGTGAGTCATTCTCACAACATATAAATAATGCCATGGGAGTTTAGTGAAGCGCAGTTTATGGGTCGCCTTAAATTTTTTTGAAATATTAATTTTCTTTAATAAAACGGCCGGGTGAAAACAAACATAAACTTCAAAATATGATCATCAGTAATTACTCTGTTTATCAGGAACTGAAACAAAAAAAAGGTATTATTTTGTGTATAGTGTATTGTGTAACCCTTGACTTTTTTGCATGTTCTGCTGACTGATATAGAAACTCTTGTTAATTTACTAAGTGTACCTTTGAATGAAAGGAAACTGAATATTGGGTTAAAGTGATAGTGAAAACAGTCTTTTTCATTATGTCCTATTTATCTATAGCCCAACGCCCTAATCCCGCAAAGGGTGGCCGCAGACACAACGCCTCCAAGTTGCTCTGTCACCCACCATTTGACTGCCCTCCCTCCAACTCACTCCCCCCTCCTTCATATACCTCTCAACTCCATCCTTTCATCTCATCCTCGGTCTTCCCCTCCCTCTCTCTCCACTTCACCTACATACACCCTCTTAGGCAGTCTTTCATTCTCCCTTATCTCCGAATGTCCAAACCACCTCAGCGTATTTCTCTTTCATTATGTGCAATGCCTAAAAATTGTATCCTCATATGGAGGTTAATAGTTTTGAAATCATACATTCATCTCTATAATAATTATACACAAGTATTATATATAGCATTGATGCGTCACAATTGTAGGAAATGCCTATGATAACACATAGCATACATACGTCACATGGCAACTGGGATCATCAGGGCTACCAACAAGTGTCACAAGGCCTCAGTCGTGTTTAGGATCACATTGTTAGTTTTTCAGTTTGTTTACCACAAAGTTGCTCCGATAATTATTTTTAGGCACTGTGCACTTGACAACAAAAGTCCTGTCGTCTCTCCTACCTCTTCCCTATGGGCTTTAAAATTCAGTCTGGTGATTCTACAGCAATTGACACCAACAACTTTATGTGGCCATAGATGTGTCATCTATGTCATTTGCTTCAGATTCAGGAGACTAATTTTCAAAGATCATAAGCAGAAAAGCAGCAGAGATGATTCGTTTTTAGTTGATGGTGCTCTGTTGTAAGTACATCAAGGAAACAATTAGCTCAGTGTGTCCTCAGTATACCCATTGTCCATTCATAGTTGTTGGGAGAGTTACACGGACTCCCTTAGGTACATGTCAGTCTTTGAACAACCTACCAGACACACCAGTCAAAAAAAAAAGAAAGAAAAAAAAAACACTTAAGAGAATGCAGTACACACGGCCAACAACTGATCAATGGGCCGATAATATTAATTTGGCCTGTGATCTTAACCTTTGAAATATTACTCTCAGAATCAAATAACTTCATGCTTGCCTAAGCCTTAACCCTTCCAATAACTTTGGTTCAAATCAGAGCAAGATTGTTTGAGCTGACTTTGTCCGGTGACCTTTCCCTTTGACCTTGACCTTGACTGTTTTCAAAATAGATCTCTTTGTCCGTGTGTTAACCTCATCCCTTCCACAACGTTTTGTGCAAATCAGATGAAAACTGTAAGTTGACTTTGCCATGTGATCCTGACCTTCAACCTGTTACTCTAAAAAAAAAAAAAAAAAATCACTCTGATGATTGTCAACTCATCCACCAATTTTGATCCAAAACGGATCAAAATTTCATTAGTTGTTTTGTTCACACACACACACACACACGCACAAGGAAGCAACCCGATAGATCAGAGCAGTGATATTGAGAAGATAACTCATGTGAGTGAGGCGTTGTAAAGCTACAAGAATGATGTGGAAACTATGTATGCTCTAAATGGTGAAAGTAAATAAACAAGAGTCGAAGGAAAAAGCATTGAAATGGTAGTGAAAAAAAGAATCCAAAACAATCCAAAATTGGTCAAAGATTTAGCAGATATAAAAAAATGTATTGTAATCAATGGTTTAGATGAGGAAGAAATTAAAAAAAAGATTTCGAGAGACAAAAAGGAGATGGCAAGTATAATGAACATCATCATCATCATCAGCAGCAGCCATTATAAGTCCACTGCTGAACAAAGGCCTCCCCCAACCTTCTCCACGAATTCCTTGGCTGGGCCAATCTTTGCCACGTTTTCCCTGCAAATTTCTCTATCTCATCTCTCCATCTCCTGTCTGGCCTTTTTCTGCTACGTTTACCATCTCTTGGTGTCCAGTCAGTCAACCTCTTGCTCCATCGATTATCCCTTGTTCTTGCTACATGGCCTGCCCACCTCCATTTCTGTTCTTTTATAACTTCTATAATATCTTTGACTTTAGTCTGCTCTATCACCCAAGTTGATCTTTTCCTGACCCTTAAAGATATTCCCAACATTGACCTTTCCATTGCTCTCTGAGAACGAATTAATTTATTTTCCATTGATTTTGTCAGTTTCCAAGTCTCACAACATACTGAAGGAAATATCAGATGAAATCTGTAGTAAAGACATAACAACAAAAAAAGCTAGGGTAATATGAGAGAAATAAATCAAGCCCTCTGAAAGTAACCTTCCAAAGTGTAAACACTGTGGAGATACTAAAAATGCAAACAAACATATGGAAAAAGAGGAATTCTAAAACTTGTGGATTAAAAGATGCCTAACTCAAGAGGAACTGGGATTACTAAAAGAGAAGAGGGAGGCAAAAACAAAGAACGAGGTTAGATCACACGAAGAGAAGAAAACATTTTTTTTACAAAGTAATTGAACTGCAGGTACGAAAGTGGTACATAACCAGAAGGGGAAAAAAAAAGAAGGAAGGTAGTAGACCCAGGTCATGACAAGTATGTGAACAAGATGATTAAGTCGGTGTACTACGTGGAATGGTATCTAAATTATTAGAGATGAATGATGATATCAGAGAGATGGAACCACATATTACTTGCCTAACTGAAACAAAATTAACACCAAGGATATCAAACTATACCCTAAACCTAGAGGAATACATTATTTGGAGAAGAGATGGGAACTTAAAAAAAGGAGGAGGAATTATAATATTAACAAAGAAAAATCTACAAGTCTTAAAAAGAGAACTAGATATACCTTCAGAAGTAGAAATGATTGCAGTAGAGATTAATACATCTAAAGGGAAAGTAACTGTGGCAAATTTATACATGCCACCCAGATCAAACACTTGGGAAAGAGGCGAATATGAAGACTTGGCAGAGAGTACAATTCAGAATTTAAGAGCATTACTTGAATGGAGGAGAAATCTGAAAGGATTTTATTAACCGGACATTTCAATACAAATACAAACTGGATTACTCAAGATATAAAGAATTAGGAAAGCTGCTGGGACCAAAAGCTCCTGGATCTTGTGTAGGAGTTTTTCCTAACACAACATGTAAAGGAAAACACCAGAAAAAGAGGACTGGATGTACCATTAGTTCTATATCTTATAATTACAAGCAAAGAAAATGATATTGACAATAATATATCACCCTCCATTCAGCAAAAGCGAACATCTAGTATTAAACTGCAACTTCAGGATTGCATAAGACAGAGTTAACAGTAATGAATGTTACAAAAAGAGCCTAAACTATAAAAAGGGCAATGATCATGATCTAAAGAAATACTTCTTAGAAATACATTGGGAAGAAGAGGTTAGCGGACAAAATTTAAATGATATATATAGAAAATTCTGTGAACTTTATGAAATAGGAGTCTGAAATTACATCCCACAGCACAAAGAAGCAGAAATGAAAATAAAGAAATGGTTTAATAAAGAATGTAAAAAATCAAAAGAAAAACAGAGACGTGTTGTGGAATAGGTACAGAAGACACAATAGTAAGAGGGCATATAATAACTATAAATAGGCAAGAAACGATTATACAGGAATAAGGAGAGAAGCCCAAGGAGTGTTTGAGGAAAATATTATAAATGAAAGTAGTGGTCAACGGAAGTTATTTTACAGGTACATCCGAAACAAAACCAAAGTAAAAGATAAAATACAATCCATTACAGACGAGGGGATCATCTATACACAAGAGAAAGATATTGGTGAAGCTCTAAATGAAAGTTTTGAATCGATTTTTACAGAAGAAAATAATTTTAAGAGGGATGATATGGAACATGCATGCCAACACATATTACCAGATATACAAATATCGGAAAAAGAAATACAGGGGGAGTTAAGTAAATTAGACAAAGCAAAAGCAAATGTTTCTGACGAAATTTTATGTTGGGTGCTACAAGAATGTGCAAAGGAGTTAAGTAGACCAATATCTTTAATATTCATGGAATCCCTGAGTCAAGGTAAACTGCCTGTTATTTGGAAGAAAGCAAATATTGTCCCCTTATTCAAGAGAGGGAACAGACAAATTCTACTCAACTACTGACCAGTAACATTAACCAGTGTTGTAAGATATTGGAAATGCTGATAAGTTTGGGTAAACCATCCAAAAGAATATTATATGATAACAGTGGCAGTTTGGTTTCAGAAAGGGACAATCATGTGTTACTAATCTATTAAGCTACTATGACAGAGTTGCAGAAACATTACAGAAACGAAAAGGGTGGGTGGACAGTATCTATCTAGATTTCAAGAAAGCATTTGACAGAGTACCGCACCAAAGACTTTTAAGGAAACTGTACTATCAAGGAGGCATCCGAGGCAAACTGTACTGTTGGATGCAAGATTTTCTCAGAAAAAGGGAAATGAAAACAGTACTAAGGGGAAAAATCTTATCATGGAGGGAAGTGACTAGCGGAGTTTGACATGGCTCAGTGCTGGCACCAAATATGTTTTTACTGTATATAAATGACATAGATGGTAACATTGGAAATGAAAGCTATCTAATTATATTTGCTGATGAAGCAAAAAACAAAGGAGAATTACTATCACAGACTCTTGTAAAGAGCTACAAGAAGAATTAAGTAAACTTCATGAATGGAGTAATACATGGCAAATGGAATTCAATGTGGACAAGTGTCATGTAATTAAGTTTTGTAAAAGTGCAAAAAGACCAGACTGGGATAATAAGTTAGGAAGTAAAGCCTTACACATATTAGAAAGAGAGAAGGACCTTGATGTGATTATCAATAACAAACTATCTCCGGCTGACCACATCAGTGAGAAGGTACGGAACTTGTATACACTGCTTGCAAATATGAGAATAACATTCACATACATAAATGAAGAAATGCTGAGAAAGATAATAACATCATTCGTCAGACCATCCCTGGAGTATCCATCAGTAGTCTGGAATCATCTCAAGAAACACATAGATATGATTGAAAATGTTCGAAGGGCCGCTACAAGATGGGTACCAAGCTTAAGGGGAGACGTTCATTTTTTTGGTTGAAAATGAAATAATGCATCAATTTCATGAAATTTTAATGGATAAAAGCTATATTTGGCAAAACTAATCCCTGAGCTTTATTTGTAAATGATTAAGTTAATCACTGATATTTTTAAAATGACTACGTGTCAAGTGGGGTTGGTGGAGGATTGGTGCCCCTTCCAGTAAAACAATTAACTCTAAGCCCTTGGCCACCCCGTTTGGGATACATGGCGTGTGGCAATGAATGAATGAATGAAATTATATGTTTACTCACTTAGGAGCAGTAGTCAGTGAAAGTTAGGTTAAATATATTAAGATTTTACTGAATATCTTTTTTTTCTTTTCTTCATGTATCGTATTGGAACTTCCTACACGTTTAAGTAGGTATCATAGCTATAATCCAGTAAAGTTTCATGTAGATTAACGCATAATTTCATTTTCACCCCAAAAAATGAACCGTCATCCATTAACCTGCCCCGTCCCGGAGATGTGAATTCACGTCCTCACATGATGTGCACTCATATCCCGGAGACGTAAATTAATGCGGCAACATTGCAAGGTCCCTAATTTGCACAATTTTCCATTTTCCCGAGTGATTTTTGGCACGTATACACGGGACACCTTCCTCTACAAGTTGCCAGGCAGGGACAATGCCTTACCCAGCATGATCTCCTCTCCCCCCTGCATGCCCTTTTCTCATCAATTCACCTGTTATCAGTGACCTGGCCAGTAAAGCCATGTCATGCCACGGTACGAAATTCAGGGCCAGAGTGATTCCCCAATCAATGACAATGTGGGGGACAAATATTAGAGGAAGAAACAGTCAGAAATGATGATCAGGTAATGTGGCAAAAAAAGGTCAGGAATGGTGATGAGTTAGTGAATGAAACAATGCTTATAATGCCTATATTACTGTCTGAAAACCAATATACTCTTGTACTACATATAAATTCGTACCAAATAAATAAATAAATATCGTTTATGAGTGGTGTGGAATAGTTATCCTCCCATAGAACTCGTTTTCTTTGCAGCCAGCCTGATAGAAAACCCTGTAAGGTAAGGACGTACTCCTACCTGGATCGAGTATTTTAAACCTCAGGTGAGCGATTTCTCTATGAATTTTCGATGTTTCTCACAAAAAGCGGATCTTTGAGCCAAAAAAAAAAAAAGGTCCAAAAATGTTGGGACTGGGGCGTACCACTGCCCAGAAAACGTTGGGATGGGGCGGGTTAATCCTCTAGGTCTTAAGTTAAGCAGCAGTATTTATCCCCTCCTCCCTCCCCCCTCTCCCCTTCCCCCTTCCTCCCCTCCCCTTTCCCCCTCCCTCCCCCTCCCCTTTCCTCCCCTCCTACTCCCTCCTCCTTTGTCACATGCATTTTTAGATTCAGGTCATCCTTTGTTGTGTTCCACTCCCTGCTGCAGGTGACCATAAGTTAAGCTGCGGGTAAAAATTCAGGTCATCCATTGTTCTGGATAGGGGGGGGGTTAAAGTATCTAAGCTACAGAGAAAGACTAGAAAAACTGAGTCTGCCAACACTGCAGGAGAGAAGAAAAAGAGGAGACATGATTATGCTGCCTGTATATAAATGCTTATTATGGACGGAGAAAACAAACATAAAAGAGTATGTATCCTACGGGGAAGCATCAGCAAGAGGACTTTGCAAAAAAATGCAATATAGGAGAGGCGATAAAGACGTAAGGAAATTTAATTTCCCAAATAGGGCAATTGATCAGTGGAAAGCACTACCGAATGAAATAGTGTGTGCCAAAAACAATTCATAAATTTAAGGACATGTATGATAAAATTGGTTTAATACAGCGGACAGTATGAGCTTGACTCATTCCTGTAAAAATACAATTAGGCATGAACAGTTAGGTAAGAAAAGAATCAAACTTTGACTCTCCCCTGTGGGACTGACCCTTGACTTATTATAATCTTTACTGAATCCCTTCGTTCTTGCCTGACCATTACCCACTCCACCAAATCTGGTTTAAATCATATCAGTAACGTTTGAGTTGACCTTGCCCTGTCACTTTGGCATGTGAGCTGTTCCAGTGACCTTGAACTTTGTTCTCAAAATCGAATCCTTTTTATATTTGCCTTATTGTCAATCCTATTACAGTATATGATTGAAATAAGAAAAATGTTTAATGTGGCCTTGTTCTATGTCCTCGGCTTTTGACTCATTGTTCTAAAAAACAATGGGTTGACTCCTTGTCTAACCCTCAAACCTTCCAGTAAATCTGGTTCAATTCAGATCAGAAGTGTTTGAGTTATTTTACTAAGAAACTCACACATGGGCCCGACTTTGACCTTGCCCAGCGACCTTGAGCTTTGACATCTGAGGGCTATTCGAGGAAAACGAACTTACATCTGAGTCAGAGAAGGGTTAAAGTTAACGCAGTTACTAAGACGGTCCCTATGAAACCTAACAAAACTGAATTCCTGGCTGTAGCCGAGACCAGGCAACTCAGCTGTCACTTGTGCAGGGAAGACTTTTTTTTTTTTTTTGACTCAGGACTATCTCTGAAAACTCCAATGCAGTTAGCCCTTCTATTTCCACTTAATTAACCTATATTTTATTGTCTGCTTTTATTCTGTCCTCATTGTCGTGTTCTGACTTGGTGTCCGACGACATATAACCCTGCCAGTTACCTCGTCACATATTTTGGTCACTCAAGCAGTCATTCAGTCAAATAAAGTTAAAAGTTCTCATCCAAGATTTGATAGTGGAGTAAGGGTCAAAGTCAGTAACAGCAATTCTGTCCTGGTGCTGTGAAGCCCTCATAAGATACGTGACCACGCAGATTGATCACAGAATAATAAAAGTACTGTAAGAGGAACAGTGAGAATTTCTCAGGGGTTGAAGAGATGTATTTACAAATGATAACATAATGTAATGAAGGTGCACTGGCCTGTTTATAATAAAAGAAAATAGTAAGAAAGAAAAGTACTGAAGAGATAATTTATGCCAGGTGACCCAGGTATGAAGACTTGCTCCACTGGATGGGAAAACCGGCTGTGACCATTACCTTACATACTGTTCTGAAAAACTGTAGAAAAAGTGTAAATAATCCACTGTAAGGTAAGTATTGTGACTGTTGTTAGCAATGTATTTGGGATAATAATGGCTGCAAGAGTACTTCATGTCTGGATGTCACTTATCATAACCATTGTTACGAGCGAGCGAGCAATGTTTACTCACGGTCAAGTTTGTTAATGACACTAGTCGACAAAATTTAAAAAGTGTTATGGTTCTAGTATATTTTGAGATGATTCTAAGGAACATGAACCTGTATATTTCGAATATGATATCCAGTCTTTTCTAGCACGTCCAGTTTTCAAAAGCCAATATACCTTAGAAAAATCTCCCCTTATGTGGGAATCCGACCCGACTCCTATTACGGAAATAGATATAAAGGCACACTTCAGCTAGATCTTCTGGCGGCTATATCATTTTCAGTTAAGTACCTGAATCACAAAATATTTAGTAACTCAAAATGAATCAGTCACAGCCAGAGTCGGGTAAAATTTTCCCACGATCAAGCAGATCATTTTTTTTTTTTTTTGGAGGGAGGGTGGGACACCAATACATGCATAGGTAAGCATATATTTGCCATTATTCCATATTAGATTATCTCTCCTGCTACAAAGCGCCTTGATCTGTGCTGGTATACAATGGAGTGCCGTAACTGTATGAATATATCAGACACTTCCTTCTATATCTGCTGGCTCTTTGCACCTGAAAGCTTGAAGAAATCAATTACAAGGAATGTTATAGCCACTTACAAACATTACTTCAAATGTCCTGTTAGTGATCAAGACAAGAAGTGGACATCTCATGTAGCATGCAAGCCTTTTGTAAACCACATGAATGAATCAATGCCATCAGGTATGCCTTTTGCCGTATCAATGGTTTGGCACAGACCAAGGATCACTGTACCAACTGTTACTGTTTCTAACTAACACCAAATGGGAATCAGTGAAAACCTGGTCCATGATCATGTATCCTAACGTACCCTCTGTTCTTAGGCCAGTACCCCATGACCTGGGCTTCCAGTTCCAAACGCTCCATTAAGTACCACAAGTGAATGACAACCTTGTGAGGAGGATAGTTGCATGGGTGCCAACTTAAAAAAAAAATTTACAGAGCAAGGAGCCACACTTCCTCAGACAGGTGGAGCTGGATGACTTTATAAGAGACCTTAACATGCACTAGGAGAAACTGAACTCATTGGATCTTAACTCAAGCAATGGAGCCTGCTACAAGTTGGAGTTTGTACCACCACCTTCCATCATAGACATGCAGAACTCTCAATGTACTTCAAGATGGATATGTTTTGATGCTGTTATGATGCTATATCGGTAATGCAACGCCTTTGTAAGTACCGTCCTTATCAAATACGAGATTTGCGGTTGTTCATAGACTGTTGGACGAATTTACTGAAGGCAGTCCTTCTTGATAATGGAAATGAGCTTCCTTTTGCTCCAAATCCTCCCCATGGACAGACATCTTGTCGTGCTGGGAGGGCTTGCGTGCCCTTGTGATCCCACAAGCCTGCCCGTGGATGTAATGACATCTGGCAGGGTCTCCCATGCTGGTAGGGTTGTGGGTGAGGGGTCTGACTAAGCACTGCCTGAAATGTAGGTTACCCATATGGGTCATCGGTGCTGCTCTCCAGAGGGGTCGCCTTGGTCCCTTCCTGAGTTGTTTGGTTAGATGTCTGGGCTGGAGGGTATTGGAGAAGGGGGTCGTTGCAGTGATGGGAGCAAACTTCCGCATCATGGGGTGTCCTTTTGGGGTCACCCTTTGTGGACGAGATACCCTGCTCCCATCAGACCACTCAGTCCCTGGTAGGTGGTTTCCCTTGGTTCCTGGTGCCATTTAACCTGTCACAAATGTACATATGGATACATTAAACGCTTCTTTAACCCCTTAGCCGCTGGGCATCACTTTCGTGACGCTTGGGAGCAAGGGATCATACCGCGGGGCATCACTTTTGTGATTCTGTGTTATTTTGAATTCGCCCGGGTTTTCAAGTGGTGGCATGGATCATCTGTCAGTACTACCAATGTCCAACACTAGTCAGCACTCCTAATCTCATCTGTACTCCCATCCATTGTTGACAATTTAGCCATTTCTCCCCATTCTTGACTCCCCTCCCTACCTCCCCTCCATTACCATCTCCTCTTGCCTGATCGGCCGTGCTACGCTAAGTAAATCTTCCCTGGAATTTTCCACTGATTTCATCCATTGAAATAAGCCCAATGCCCTATTCCTATACCAAATAATATATACAACAATGAAATAAGGTAAGTGATAGTGTCATACACCTGGAATTGGCTAATTATCACCTGACAACACCTCATGTGCACTCGTTCGCTAATTTTCGTTGTTTATTTCCCCTTGAAATATGCCGTATAATCTATTCTCATAATAAAAATATATATAAGGAAGGAAGGGAGAAGCCTAAGTGATATTTACATTCACATGGAACTACCTAATTTATTATGTATTTTCTAGATTTCCTCCCAGTCATTTCACAGCTATATATTAGCAGCTCTCACAAGGCTGACGTTGGCAGTAATGCACTCTCCCTAGGCAGTAGGCAGGCAGGCCACCAGTATCAGTTTACTGTCATCTTTCAAGGTGAAAGTACGTCGGATTCGCGCCTGCTAAATTCCGCCGCTTTTTAGCCCCATCCAAAGGGCCCTGTGACCTCTACCCCCTACTAAACCTCGTGTGGAAAGAGGTAAAGGGCTGACAACTGATAGAGAGTGACTACGATCTTTCTGGTGAGTAAAACAGTGCAAGTGGAAATGTAAATAATGTGTAAATAATGTGTAAACAGCAAGTGAATGCAATGAATGTAAATATAAGTGAGCAGTGGAAAATAATTTTATAAGTTACTGCAAGTGACAGTGCCTAACACAGTGTAAAGAAAATAGAAATGTAAATAATGTAAATAAAATAGAGAACGTAAATAGAAATGTAAATGAGTAGTATTATAAGAATACAAGTATATGTACTAGGAGTAATGAAAGTGAAAGTTTCACTCTAGCATGTATGAATACTATGAGTTATGAGAGTGAAGGTGAAAGTGACATTCACTCTCAACGTTAGTATAAAGGACGAGAAAGTAAATGCTACGTATTTTACTGAAAGAGAAATTGAATGCCTACAGTGACCATAAACTACTATTACTGAAGGAAACTTATGGATAAAGACTGTAGATATATATAAGTGTTGTATAGTAATACAAATATAAACTGCGAGAGTTTTTATGAATAATAAGTGACAGAACACCAGCAGCGAATGATCGGAAGTGGGAAGGTCATATACGCGCTCGTAATTTTCATTGCTTTCAAAGTGTTTTTTTTTTTTAGTATGGATTCCAAACTATTTCAGAATCATAGAATAATGTTTCTAGTGATAATATCAAGCTGTGGTAATCACATTACGGGTTGTCGGGAAGTGTAAAGTGGAGACTTCTTTAACCAACTTCAGAGGTCTCCACAAGTCCAACGGTACTCGACGAAGGCTCAACAAACACCCCAAGAGAAAGCTGAAGGTATGTGCCATAAACTTATGTGATTTTAATAATCTAGGATTACTAACTGATTTTTGGCAAATATTTTTAGAGAGTCTGTCGGAGCACGAATATGCCCGCGGGAGCCGCAAGTCAAAGCAAAACAAGCCTGCGGTTAAGGGGTTAACCACTTGTGTGCTCAGTGACCAGCTGTACAAGTCGCTATTGCCTGGTCACTCTCTGGCCGGCGATCCTATGCCCTCCAGGTCATCTGCTAAACCTGCAAATCCAGATGTCCCTTCTATCGAAAAGTTACCTGGCATCTTTGTGAAACACTGTTATACAAAATACTTAGTACACAAAATGGCTGATGGTACTTCCTTCCAGAACCTAAATTGTTTTCAGATTGTCAATGCTTTAGGTTGTGTGTGGATTTACCCCCGAGGTCTCCTTCCAGGATGATGATTCTCTGTTGCTGGAGGCCAGGAATGAAGAGGAGAGTTCACACATCCAGTCCCTTACTATGGTCGCTGGTTATCCAGTGTAAGCCTCTTATCACATGGCCCTAAATCAGTCCCATGGGGTTGTGTATTCTCGTGACTTGATCTCTTATTCTATTTCTTCCCTCCTGGAGGGGCTAGCTCCTCAGGAAGTTATATCAGTACAGAAAATTATGAAGAAAGTTGATGGGGTTTGAACCTGCCCTATGATCACCCCAGTGCCGGCCATTTTTTTAACAATTTTTTTTGTGGCTAAAATGATAGATTTTGATGTGGAAACAACGAATTTTGCCATTAACCCTTTCAGGTCTCCTGGCCACTATAGTGGCTTTCTCGGTAGGGGGGGTCTCCTAGCCACTCCCATGGCAGCATATTTAGGCATGAATGAAAACTGTTGCGTGAGGCTGGTGGATGAAATAAGGATACGAGCCGCTCCCCAGACCCCTCTGCTTCTATAGCAGGCATGCGCAGATCACAGTATTTTAGTTTAAACAGTCTGGGAAGAGCTAATCATGGTGTGGGGTTGGGTTGCATGTATTGGTTTTATTATACTGTTGATCTGGCAATATTTTTTACTATTTTGGGATCAGACAGTTCATTTAGCAAAAGAATATTGTTTGCAATATATTTTTACTGCTCTGGAGGATACATAGCTCTCACCTCCTTCCTCCCATTCATATCCCAATTCCTTTGCCCCTCTATCTCCCACAGATTCCCCATCCCTCTACCTCCCACCCTTCACCCTCCACTCTCCCTCCAAACCCCACCCCCTGCCTCCTGCTTACCCACATAGCTGCTGCATTACATGCAAGCAAGAGATTTCTGTGTCATATGCCCCCTGTGGGGAGCCACCTTGTTGTGGTGGTGGGGGGCTTGCATGCCCCTGTGATCCCACAAGCCTGCCTGTGGATGTAATGACATCTGGCAGAGTCTCCCATGCTGGTAGGGTTGTGGGTGAGGGGTCTGACTAAGGGCTACCAGAAACGTAGGTTACCCGTATGGGTCATCGGTGCCGCCCTCCAGAGGGATCACTTCGGTGCTGTCCTGAGTTGGTTGGTTGGGTGTCTGGGCTGGGGGGTGTTGGGGAAGGGGGTCTTTGCACTGGTGGGAGCAAACTTTCATATCACGGGGTGTCTTCTTTGGGACACCCTCTGGGGACGAAGTACCCTGTTCCCATCAGACCGCGCTCAGTCCCCTTACTCCCTGGTAGGCGGCTTCCCTTGGCTCCTGGTGCCAATTCATAATTACCAACGTATATATGGATACATTGAACAGTTCATTAACCACATGTGTGATTGGTGAACAGCCACAAGAGTCGGCATCAACTGGTCACTCTCTGGCCGACGACCCTGTACCCTCCAGGTCATCTGCCAAAACTGCGAATTCAGATGTTCCCTGTATCGAGTTTTTACCTGGTGTCTTTGTGAAACACTCTTACACAAAATATAGTCCTGAAAACGGATGATGATACTTCCTTCTGGAACCTGAACGATTTCAGATTCACAGTGGTTTAGTTACAGCATGCAGATTTACCCCCAAAGTCTCTTTGCAGGGTGATGGTTCTCTATTGTTAGGAGCCAAGATTGAACAGGAAAGTTCACGCATCCAGTCTCTAACTATGGTCGCCAGTTATCCTGTATCTGCCTCTCGTCACTCGGTCCTAAATCAGTCCCGAGGGGTTGTGTATTCTCGTGACTTGATCTCATATTCTGATTCTTCCCGCGTAGAGGGGCTGGCTTCTCATCATGTTGTAGCAGTACAGAGAACTATGAAGAAAGTTGATGGGGTTTTAACCCCCACACCCACTTTTATCTTGACATTTGACCGTCTTACTTTGCCAGAGGTTATCGCTGCTGCGTGGTGGAAGCTTAAGATTAAACCTTATGTTCCACGACCTAGAAGATGCTATTATTGTCAAAGATTTGGTCATGTTCGCCGTTCTTGCAGGCAGGAAGCATCTTGGACTTCCTGAGGTCTGTGGAAATTGTGGTGGAATTTCTCATGGTATGGATGATTGTTCTCAACCCCCTAAATGTTTGAACTGTGGAGGAGCACATGCAGCCTCCTCAAGGGATTGCGAAGTATACAAGTATGAATATGAGATTATTTCCGTCCGAACAAAGGAGAAAATTTCCTTTTCTGAGGCAAAGGCCAGGGTTAGGGAGTGGTTCATTCGGCCTGGGGTTACCTATGCTGCTGGGTTGTCTCGCCCTAAGGGTACTTGGCAGGTGCCCCTGCCATCACACAATGCCCCATCATATTCTCGGGGTTCTACTTCACGGCCTTCTCGGGTGGGGGGTTCCACCGAGGGAGTGCAGCCTGGAAGTGGCTGTGCTTCTTCTGGGGAGGTGCCTCCTGTCTCTGGGGGTGTCCCTTCTGTGGTGGTGCTTCCAGCATCTGGGAGTGCCTCCCCCATCCCAGTTCCTCCAGTTCCTCCTGTAACAAACACCCGTGTCGATGCTACACCTTGCTTTGACACATCCAAAACTCCCGATGTCCTTCCTGTGCAAGGTAAGCATCGCCGTGGCTCCTCGGAGTGCTCAGAGAGTGAAGCGCTGCTACCAAAGATCTCTGCAGTGGAACCCACTACTCCTCCTCCTCGGGATGCTCAGGGGTCAGGGCAAGTGTAGGCTGGGGATGGCGTCTCGCTGATGACCCAGCCACCACCAGATAGTGGTGGTCCTCAGGTCGTTGATGCACCTGTTCAACTGCATGAGGCCTTGCCCTCTCGGGAATCCAGTATTGTGAGATGCGCTACTGATCATGCTCCTTCTTGTGGTGACACTGCCTGCTCTATTCCGGCTAGGGCAGTTTGCGGTCCACCTGCCAAACCACCTCTTGCCCCGCCACAGAAAAAAATCATCGTTCGGCCCTCTTCTTCTTCCTCCAGGTTATCTTCAGCTGGCGGCACACTGTACACCATAATGGTGCCAGGCAGTCCCTTTCTAAGGCCAGTTCTAAGCAGCAATGTAAATCTGGTTGCTTGCCGGGGGCAAGGTTGTCTCGCCCCTCAACCTGATTCTTCCTTCGCTGTGGGTACTATGGCATTCTCAGCCAGTATATTACAATGGAATTGTCGAGGGCTGCGTGGTAATTGGGAGGAGCTGTGGACCCTCCTGGCTTATTCCCCTTTGGCTTGTGTCTCCAGGAAACTCTTGTAGGGCTTGCCATTCCTCATGCACCACCTGGGTATGATGCTTTTTACTCAGCTCCAACCTAGTATCCTGTTAGAGGTGGTGCTGTTTTGGTGAGGGCTGACATCCCTCATCGGCCAGTCCACTTCAAGTCTCACCTCCAGTGTGTTGCTGTGCGGTTGTATGCCCACCGCTGGTACACAGTTTGTTCCATTTATTTACCACCCAACACAGCAGTCAGTAGATAGAACTTCAGAACCTGCTTGGTCAGTTACCTAGGCCCTTTCTTCTCTTGGGGGACTTTAATGGTCACCACCCTTTGTGGGGTGACTGTCTTATTAACCAACGTGGGAGTTTGTTGGCGTCTTTAATGAAGAATGAGGATCTTGCCCTCTTCAATACTGGGGCATTTACACATTTTCATCCCCAAATGGGTTCATTTACTGCAATCGACCTCTCTGTCTGCTCTCCTGACTGTCTCCTGGACTTTACCTGGGAGGTTATGGAGGATCTCCATGGCAGTGATCACTTTCCCATCCTCCTTACTGCAGCAGTATCTAGTCCCTGTTCCCGTCTACCGAGGTGGAGATTGGACAAGGCAGACTGGTCCCTTTTCTCTTCTCTGATTTCTGTTGATGTCTCTGTTGAAGACTTTCCACATATTGATGAGGCTGTTTCGTTCTTTTCCTCCGTTCTGCATTCTGCTGCCCTTCATGCTGTTCCTAAAACCTCTGGCACAAATTGCTATCGACCGGTCCCATGGTGGAATGAGGATTGCAGTATGCTGTACGTGAGAAGAAGTTAGCCTTCTCCTGTTATTGTAGATACAGGACAGAGAATTATCTTGTCGAGTTCAAATGGGCCTGGGCAAAGGCTCGTTGGGTACTGAAACAAGCCAGGTGGGACTCTTGGATGGCTTATGTGTCATCTGTAAACTCAAAGACACCAGTGTCTCAAGTGTGGAAGAGGGTGCGAAAGTTTTCGGGAAAATTCACTCAAGGTAGGTCCCCTGTGCTGATGTCTAATGGTGAGCCTGTTGGTGACCCTGCAGCTGTGGCCGATATTTTTGTGCCCGCCTTTTCTGCGGTCAGTCAGAGAGGTGCTAGCTCACCGATATTTGTCAGACAATGGGAGATAGAAGAGGCAAGGGTACTGGACTTCTGTTCAGGGAATGTGGAGTCCTACAACCTCCCTTTATCTGGTCGTGAACTCCAATCTGCCCTTTCCCTCTGCCATGACATCTCACCAGGGCCGGAAGATGTTCCCTACGCAGTGCTTCGACACCTGGATGATGATGTCCTGTCCTTTCTCCTCAGCCTTTATATCAGAATCTGGAGGGAATCCTCTCTTCCCACCTCTTGGTGTGAGACCATTGTCCTGCCATTCCAGAAGCCAGGGAAGGCAGGTTAAAGTCCCGTGGAGTATCGGCCAATTGCCTTAACGTCCTGCATGTGCAAATTTTTTGAGAAAATGGTCAACACGTGCTTAATGTATTTTCTAGAAATGAATGAATATCTTTCTCAGTGTCAGTCTGGTTTTTTAAAATGTCGCTCAACAATAGATGCACTTGTCCATCTTGAGGCTGCAGCATGTGATGCTTTTGCTAGACAGCAGTATCTAGTGTGCATTTTCTCTGATCTAAAAAAGGCAGATGATACTACATGGCGGTTTGGTATCTTCCAACAACTCCATTCCTTTGGCTTACGTGGCAGGCTACCCCTCTTTATATTAAATTTTTTGCGTGACCATTCATTCTGAGTTAGGGATGGTGTCACCCTGTCTCTTTCGTACCCTCAGGAGGAAGGGGTGCCTCAGGGAAGTGTCCTCAGTGTGACGCTTTTTGCAATAGCATTGAATGGTATAGTGTCCTCTATTCCAGAAGGGGATTCAGCCTCACTGTATGTTGATGATTTGGCTCTATGGTATGCTGCTTCCCGAATGTCCGTGGCTGAATGCCGCATGCAGCTCGCTCTGGACAGGGTCTCTCGGTGAGCCACATTGCATGGCTTCCGTTTCTCCCCAACAAAGACTGTGACCTTGTATTTCTGGCGCTTGAGAGGAATTCACCCCGACCCAGATCTCCAGTTATTATGGCCACAGGGTGGGATGTGTCGATGAAACAAGGTTTCTTGGACTTGT
Source organism: Coenobita brevimanus (assembly GCF_032717465.1). NCBI lineage: Eukaryota > Metazoa > Arthropoda > Malacostraca > Decapoda > Coenobitidae > Coenobita > Coenobita brevimanus. Next base: position 46,600,468 of record NC_136999.1, on the reverse strand, counting down.
CTTCGACAGGAGACTGACACGGGACAAGGCATTTCCTTTCATTACGACTCTCAATCCTCCGTGCCCTGTCTCTCTTAAGGAACCTATCTCACTTGTCTTGGAGCGCTGACAGAACCATCCTGCTCTGACTTTATCGTGCCTTATTTATGAGGAAAATGGACCATGGGTGTGTGGTGTACGCCTCTGCTACTGAGGCACGGCTGCAGCCACTAAATTCTGTCCATCATGCCGGGATTCGCCTGTCAATTGGGGCTTTCCGGTCCTCGCTGATTGAAAGTCTGTTGGTTGATGCAAATGAACCATTGCTGGATCTCCGCCGGCAGTCCTTAATGGTGCAGTGTTGGCACCGTCTTAACCGTCTTCCAGCCTCACTGAGTTGTCAGGCTGTCTCTGATGTCGCTCTTCTCCCCTTTTATGACACCCACCCTCGCTATCCACACCCGTTTGGGTACAGAGTGAGGGCTGCCATGGAGGAGTTGGGTGTCCAGTCCTCTCCTGTTTGCCCTGTGCGTGTCCCCCAAGTGACCCCCTGGCTTCTTCCAGAGGTACAACCATGTGACTACTTCCTTGAGAGGAAGGCCTCTCTTTCCTCACAGGCAGCTTTGTCTTATTTTTTTGAACATGCCTCTGCTCACAGTAACTCGATCCCTGTCCATACTGATGGCTCTGAATCCCATGTGGGGACAGGCTTTGGTGTCATTTTTCGTGATTTTAGCTGTGGTGGGAGTCTCCCTCCATGTGCATCTGTTGCTGAACATGCTGCCATTTTAGTTGCGGTTGAATTGATTTTTAGCTTTCCTCCAGCTTCTTTTACCATTTTTAGTGACTCGGCCAGTGTCCTACAAGCTTTGTCTTGTGGCTTCCTATCACATCCCCTGGTCTTGTCTGTCTTGGAGTGGCTCTTTTTATTATGTATGCGAGGATACTCTGTACAAATGTGTTGGGTCCCTGAACATGTGGGGGTCATGGGCAGTGAGCGTGCTGACTCTTTGGCGAGAGGTGCTGCCTCTCGCCCTTTCTCTCCTCAAGACCGTGTCCCATCTGAGGATTTATGTGGAGCCACTGTGGAGGCTGTCTGACCCTGCTGGCAGCAGAGGTGGGATGGAGCCGGGGCGAACAAACTCCACAGCATTTGTAGGAACCTGGGCGATGGGGGGTATGTGGGACTGTCCCGACAGTGGGAACAGCTTTGGCTCGTCTCCGGATCGGCCATACTAGGCTGACCCATGGTTTTTTAATGGAGAGGGCACCCCCTCCCTATTGGGATGACTGTCTGGTTCCTTTGACTGTGCGGCATCTCCTTGTTGAATGCCCCATTCCTGGGGAATTCGTCGGCAGTACCTTTCCGGGTGCCGAGCTGCCGATGGATCGTACCTTCATTCTTCGGTTCTTGGAGAAGAGGCTTGTACTATGAGGGGAGGCACCTTCTCTTTTGTGTTGAGTTCTGGCCCTCTTCAATACTTTAGTTTGTATTTTAATGACAGTGTTCTAATTTTAACCCATATCTTCCCACCTTGTTTTTAGCTTTGGTTTCTTTTTTTCTTTTATATTGTTCATTTGTTTTATGCATTGTTTATTTCGTTTTTATTTTTTCCGTTTTTTAAAAATTTTTACTTTCTTGTAATTTTATGTTCGGCGGCATATGAGCTCTGCTGTTACGCCCCCATGTCACATTTTCTTTCATTCATTCATTCATTCCGAGTTGTATGTCTCAATATTTATTCATTTCCTGTATGTTAGAGTGTCTGATTGAGGTAAAATAATTACACGTTTATGGTTTTAGGTTTCTAAGGTCGTTTCTGTAGCCTTTTATACACGTACCATGCATTTATTTGTTACCAGGCGGACATACATGTGCAGCAAGTGTTGCCTTTTTCATTGACGTATGATTGTTAGTGTCTCCTTACTTTTTCTGATTTATATTTCATGAGTTTCTCACATTTCCTGGTTATACTTATAAAACCGTCAGTTTTGAGAAATAATAAATATTTCATCACTGTCTCTACTGCTGCCTGTAAGTACACAGGATGATATAGTTAGCAACAATAAAATAAACGTATGTCCATACAAAAGGCAAGCTCTTAGGCTTACCCCCATGTCCTTAACCCCACAGCCTTGGACAGTACTAAGCAAAATAAGAGCAAAGTAAAATAAATTAGTCAGTAATAACTAGTAAGTGATAGTTTTATAAGTATCTTGTAACTGTTTGGTTTGTTTTTTGTAAACAAAACATCTCAAGAATCATTCACAAATCACGTGGGATATAATGTACACATATTAGTGCACTGTTTTTTATGGAAAAATATGGAAAGAAACAGTGCAATCATGTCGCCTATGCACCAAGAAATTACCTACCCACCTAGACGGCAATACTCACCACGCTACCACACACCACTTGTTACGCAACTTCCCATCATTTTTGCAGCACTGAGTAGAGCTCTATGTTTTATAGGCAGATGTGTATTATTTCCTTGTGCATGAATGTGATATTTTTTTCTTTATTTGTAAACCTTGACTTAAAAAAAAAAAAAAAATGCGTCTCTCAAACGTGACCTTGGGACCTATTTGAGACCCAAAAGGATTAAAATTCTCACCGACGCTCGGAAATGAGTTTTATTGAGTCCTGCGTACTCATGTACGTGTATAGCCGCTCACACGCTTACCACGTATGTGAGAGAAAGCCGTTTTCTGTGTAAGGTATACTCAGGTATTTATGCTGGGAAGGTATAGCAATGTTCAGTACACTTTTCTGATTACTTAATACTTCAGCATCTATCACAATTTGCGTGTCTTTCTCACTGTGAATGCATTATGTTACAGTTACTTGAAGATTGGTACAATCTGACTTCATTACATACAGTCCTGGCACTTACAAGAAGGTATTTACAACTTGACTTCAATGAATAGTCCTTACACTTACAAGAAAATATTTACAACTTACACGTACATGAAAAAATATTTAAGAAATACCTTTACTATGTACAGTACTGGGTGAGGCACACAGGCAGAGTGAGGCAGAGTGAGTGTGAGGGGAGGAGCGAGTGAGTGTATGGCCTTGACAGCCTGGGGGATGGTAGAGGAACAGTTACCTTACATGCCTGCCAATTTTTACCCACGAATCTTGAAAATTGCGATCACAGAGAAGTTTTTTACTTTAAACTGGTTTAAAACAGCACTGGCACTGGCTGCAGAATGATGTCGGACCGTTTAAAAATGGTTCTGGCACACGGCAGGTTAACACCCATGCCCACTCTCATCTTGACGTTTGATCACCTTACTTTGCCAGAGGTTGTCACTGCTGCGTAGTGGAAGCTTAAGGTTAAATCTTATGTTCCCTGACCTAGAAGGTGCTATTATTGTCAAAGGCTAGGTCATCTTTGCCATTCATGCCAGCTGAAAGTGTCTGGCCTTCCTGAGGTCTGTGGAAATTGTGGTGGTGTTTCCCATGGTATGGTTGATTGTTCTCAACCCTCTTAATGTCTGAATTGTGGAGGAGTGCATGCGGCCTCCTCAAGGGACTGCAATGTGTACAAGTGTGAGTATGAGATTGTTTATGTTCGAACGAAGGAGAAAATATCTTTTTCTGAGGCAAAGGCCAGGGTAAGGGAGAGGTTCATTCGCCCTGGGGTTACCTTTGTTACTGTCTTGTCTCACCCTAAACTTACCTGGCAGGTGCTCCTGCCATCACACAATACCACAGGTCCTATTCACACTACAGGGACAGTCACGCTCCAGTCACGCTCCACTCTCGCTCCGCTCACGATCCTGGTACATTCACACATTAGGTCCACTTTCGTTTTGCTCACAGTCCCATCATCTCCTCTCCCTCAACATTAGACGTGCCACCACCATTGACGGAGGATGTGTGAGTTTTCACAAGTCACATGTCCTCCGTCAATGGTCATTAGATATTTTATTTCAGGAGAGAGAGAGAGAGAAAAAAAAAAACTACAACTAAAAGACAAATAGTTTCGCTGTAAACTTTATTACACACAACCAAGTACACAAACCCTTAAAATATGGACAATTTCTTGTGTCTTGTTGGGACGGCTAAATCAACGTTATCAGTGTCTATCCTGCCTCATTTATTCAATTCCTACTCCCACTGCCACACCCACGCCCACACCAGCATATTGAGCCATCCACACAACACGCAATATACTGTCAGGCGAGCTTCCAGTGTTGCATTATTTACGGTCCACCCTGAATGATATTTTGTACTCACAGTGGGTTTAGAGATTCCGCAGGGCCTCTCCGTTAACGATTAACTCTGCATATGACACCTCAGTGTTGATTAGTTTTGTATTTATGTGAAGTATGTCCATATTAAAACGAAATAATTTACATACAATAGAAAGCTAAGGGGTAATGTTCAAAATAAATTGCTTAGGAAGAGTGTAAGGAAGACTACTGTGCAGCTAGATGTACTTGTTAAACAGGAATCTCTCTCTCTCTCTCTCTCTCTCTCTCTCTCTCTCTCTCTCCATCTTTTCAAGAGACTCAAAGCAGCAATACCCGTCTGTACAAGGGCTGAATCAAGACTGGAGCGGAGTGAGACCATGGCAGGTGTTCACACTGTCGGTTTGGTCTGCTCATGGTCCACTCTCACTCCACTCAAAATATCTTTTGAATGGATCGTGAGTGGAGCGAGAGCGGAGCGTTCCTTGACCGTGACTGCCAGTGTGAATGCTTCCACTGAAATGCATGTAATGGTACTTGACCAGACCATGAGTGGAGCACGACCGTCCCTATAGTGTGAATTGGGCCTTAACCTAATGGGGTTTTACTTTCCGGCCTTCTTAGCCGGAAGGTTCTACTGAAAGGGTGCAGCCTGAAGGCGGCTGTGCTTCCTCTAGGGAGGTGCCTCCTGTCTCAGGGGGTGTCCTCTCTGGGTTGGTGCTTCCTGCATCTGGAACTGCCTCCTGCATCCCTGCTCCTCCTGTGGGAAAATGTCTGTGTTGACACTACACCCTGTCTTGACACATCCAGAACTCCCAACGTCCCTCCTGTGCATGGTTAGCATTGGCGTGGCTCCTCAGGGTGCTCAGGGATAGAAGCACTGCTGCCAAAGATCTCTGCCATGGAACCCACTACTCCTACTCAGGATACTCAGGGGTCAGGCCAAGTGGAGGCTGGGGATGGCATTTCACTGATGGCCCAGCCACCACCAGTTAGTGGTTGTACCCAGGTCGTTGATGCACCTGCTCAGCTGCATGAGGCCTTGCCATCTCAGGGTTCCAATATTGTGGGCTGTGCTACTGATTGTGCTTCTTCTCATGGTGGAACTACCTGTTCTACTCCAGCTAGGGGAGCTTGCAGTCCCTCTATGAAGCCATCTCTTGCTCCACCACAGATCATTATCTGGCCCCCTTCTGCTTCCTCCAGATTATCTTCAGCCGGGCAGCATAACAGTTCCAAGCCATGTGTTGTTCCACCTCCGGGGAAGAGAGTATTGCAAGATTCTCCTCTTGCTGGTCATCACGTTTGCCTACGGATGTTTGACATAGGGTGCGGGTTCCTGGTGTTGGGCAGTCTCTTCCCAAGGGCCTTCCTAAGCATCATTCCAAATCAGTTCACTTGTCAGGAGGTGTACAGTCCCTCACTTAACCCGCCCCGTCCCGTCGACGTATGGGTACGTTGCAACGATTTGCATTTACCAGTCCCGGCGACGTACCAGTAAGTCGTGCAATTGCAATGTCCCTAATTTGCACAATTTTCAATTTTCGCGCGTGATTTTTCGTATGTATACACGGGACACCTTCCTCTATTCCTCTACAAGATGCCAAGCAGGGACAATGCCTTACACAGCATAACCTTCCCCCTCCCCCCCTCATGCCATTGTCTCGGTAATTCACCTGTTACCAGTGACCTGGCTAGTAAAGATATTCAGGGCCAGAGTGATTCCCCAATCGATGACAATGTGGAGGACAATGTTTACATAGCATTAGAAGAAGAAACAGCCAGAAATAATGATCAGGTAATGTGGCAAAAAAAGGTCAGGTATGGTGATTAGTTAGTGAGTGAAACAATGCTTATAATGCCTTTATTACTGCTTGAAAACCAATATACTCTCATACTACATATACATTCGTACCAAGTAAATAAATAAATACCGTTTATGAGTGGATAAAATAGTTACCCTCCCATAGAACTCGTTTTCTTTGGTGCCAGCATGTTAGAAAACCCAGTCGGGTAAGGAGGAACTCCTACCTGGGTTGGGTATTTTAAACCTCAGGTGAGCAATTTCTCTATGAATTTTCGATGTTTCTCACCAAAAGCGAAGGTTTTAGCCAAAAAAAAAAAAATCGAAAATACCTCGGGACTGGGGGATGTCGGAGGTGCGGAAAACCTCGGGACGTGACAGGTTAATCATCATCCCTCTATTATGGGTTCTATCATCCAGTGGAATTGTTGGGGTTTACGTGCTAACTGTGAGGAACTGTGTCATCTTGTTTCTCAATTCACTCCTCTGTGCATGTGCACGGTTGTGATGCTCTTCCTTCTGGTCCTTCTGGTTACCATGCTTTTTATTCTGATCCTGTGCCGGGCCAAGGTTGTCATGGAGATGCTGCTATCTTCCTTTGCCAGGATATTCCATACAGTCACCTGGACATCTCCAGTTCCCTGGAGGCTATTGCTGTCTGGATGTTTTTACATAGGCAGTATACAATTTACAGCCTTTATCTTCCTCCTAGTGCTACTGTTGAATGGGAGGATCTGGAATGCCTTGTTCATGGCCTTCCTTCTCCCTGTCTGTTACTAGGAGATAAGAATGCTCACCATCCACTATGGGGTAGCAATGAAACAAACCCTCTGGGTATTATGCTGGCCTCTTTAGTGAAGGATGAGGAGGTGGGCATCTTAAACTCAAATAAGATGGCTTATTTCCACAGCCAGACTGGAACTTTTACTGCCACTGATTTGTCCTTATGTTCAGCTGATGCTGTTTTAGATTTTACCTAGTATGTGTTGCCAAACTTGTATGGCAGCGACCATTTTCCGTTACTCCTGACTGTTAACGCAGGTGGACCTCAGCCAAGTCTTCCTCTCTGGTGTCAGGATAATGCTGATTGGCCACATTTCAGGGAATTAAGTTCCATTTCCTTTTCTGTCGATGAGTTTAGCTGCCTTACTGAGGTGTTGTCATTTTTCACTGACTTGTTGCACTCAGCAGTCCTATTGTCTATTCCAAGAACAAAAGGGTCAGTTTCCTAAATGTCCGGTTCTGTGGTGGAACCTTGATTGCAGTTCCACGGTGAAAGGCAAACGAGTCACCTTCTCTCGACTTCGTCATCACCATGGGGACCCTTAGTATTTGGTGGTGTATCAGAAGGCACGAGGTCATATGAGGAAGGTTTTAAAGGAGGCCAGGCATTCATCCTGGAAAGGTTATGTTTCCTCCATCAGTTCGAGGACTTCCCTCACTCAGGTGTTGGATCGGGTAAGGAAAGTTTCAGGAAATTTACTGTTCACTCCCCTTCTGTTCTATCTGCAGCAGGTGGAACTGTGGCTAATCCTCTTGCTGCTGTAGAGTATGATCATTTTGCCAGCATGTCACAGAAGGATGCAGATTCGCCTTTCGCTTGTCAGTATCGACTCCTACGGTCGAGTCTCATGGTCTCAGTTTTGCCTCCTCTGAGGGAGAGTCCTATAAGTGTTCCCTTTTCATTTTCTGAACCCCAGGCAGCTCTATCGCAGTGCCATGATTCCTCTCCTGGTTATGATGATTTTACTTGTAACTTTTTATGTCACCTGTCTGATGAGTCTCGTTCATTTTTGCTTTCAATATTTTCAATAATAAGACCTGGTGTTCTGGAGAGTTTCTGGCTTGTTGGGGTGTTGCTGTAGTTATCCCCAACCAGGTAAGGACCACCAACAAGTGACCAATTATTGGCCTATTTCTCTGATGTTTTGCATGTGTAAAGTTCTGGAAAAGATGGTCAATGTTAGGTTTGTGTGGTTTTTGGAGAGAAATGACTTCTTATCCCCTGCTGAATTTGGTTTTCGAAAATGCAGTCTACCTCTGTTGCACTACTGTCCTTGGAATCTTCTGTCTGTGAGCCTTTCTCCACTAACCAACACCAGGTCACAGTCTTCTTCGACCACGAGAAGGCATATGACACTGGCTGGCGTCATGTCATTTTACTTTCTCTTCATGAGTTTGGTCTTCGTGGGTGCTTGCCTATTTTTATTAAGCAGTTTTTATCTAACCGTTTTTTAAGGGTCTGAGCAGGAGGGGTGCTTTGACTGGTTTCTAATGCCCATGCACTAGAAGACTGAGTACCACAGGGGAGTATCCATAGTGTTTTGCTCTTTGCTATAGCCATTAACATCGTAATTAGTGTACTTCCTGACGATGTATGGGGCTTACTATATGTCGATGACCTCTCAATTTCCTTCACTGCATCTAAAATGTTTCTGATAGAGAAGTTGCAGCTGGCTCTTGATAGAATTCTGACTGGGGAGAGTATCGCAGTTTCTTTTTTCTTTAACAAAGACAGTGGACATGCATTTTTGTCGTATTCGAGGGGTTCACCTAGACCCTGACATGTATCTCTATGGTTGGAGAATATCCTGTGTGGAAGAGACGCGGTTTCTGGGTCTTCTGTTTGATAGATGACTAACCTGGGTTCCCCATATTTGTTCTGTTAAGGAAGCATGTGTAAAAACTTTGAGGATTTTGGCTCATACCTCTTGGGGTGCTTACTGACAGATTATGCTCCTCTTGCACAGGTCCTTCATTCTTCCTTAACCTGAATATGGGTGTGAGGTGTACTCCTCTGCAATAGAGGCTCGTCTCTGATTGTTAAATTCTGTGCATCATGCTGGTGTACGTCCGGCAACTGGGGCATTCAGATCATCCCCGATTTTAAATTTGTTGGTGGATGCTGGTGTACTCCACTTGGATTTGCGATGTCAGTTGTTGATGATGAGATGTTAGTATCGTTTTCACCGCATTCCGGTCTCAGTTTCTTGTGTCGTACTTTCTCAGGATTCACGATCTTCTGTTTATGACACCTGCCCTAATTTCCCGAAGCCATTTGTGTACAGGGTCCAGTCGCTTACGTTATCCTCCCTGTTCCGAGACTGGTAGTTTGTCCACATTGGATCCCAAGGGTGGGTTCCTGGCTACTCCCTCATATGACACTTTGAATGTCTGTTATTGAAACAAAGGGCTCACTTCCCTCTCAGGTGTCCCTGTCTCCCTTTCTAGAACATGTCTCCACCCTTGAGGGTTCTGTCCCCGTCTATATTGATGGGTCTAAGACTGATACTGGAGTAGGATATGGTGTTGTCTTCCCTTCCTTTAGTAGGGGTGGTAGCCTTTTTAGCATTACTCCATTGTATATGACGGAACTGACTGCGATTTTATATGGTCTCAAAATCATTTTTACTTTCCCCCAGTCCATTTTTGCAATTTTTAGTGACTCGCACAGTGCTCTCTCTGCACTGGAGCCTTTTAATGCATCCCATTCATTGGTTTTATCAGTTTTTGAGTGTTTTTTTCTTCTTGGCCATCGTGGCCGCCATGTGGACTTCTGCTTGGGTCCTGCACATGTTGGTGTGGTGGGCAATGAGAGGGCAGTTAAATTAGCTAAAGCTGCATCTTCTCAACAGCCCCCAACCGACTACCTGCTTCCTGCTTCTGATGTAACACCTTACTTGTGGTACGCAAATCGTACGTGTTGGCAGAGACACTGGGATGGTGTTGCTCATAATAAACTAAAAGAAATCTTTCAGAGAGTGGTTGTGCCAATGGTTCTTCCCTCTATGTCTCAGCGATTGGAGGTGTTTCTGTGCTAGGCTTCGCACTAGGCACTATCAACTTACACATGGTTCCTCATGAGTGGTGAGACTCAACTGTACTGTGATGATTGCCTTGTTCCCCTTATTGTCCGTTACTTGCTGGTCGAGTGTCCGAGTTTGGGGGACCTACGTCAGAGATTCAAGCATAAGCATAAGGGGGCAGATGGTACCTACTGTCTCTCCTCGATGCTTGGTGGAGCCTTTAGCGATTTTACTGATGTTTTTAGTTTTCTTCATGAGGCAGGCCTCCTTCTACTTTTATAAGTAATTTATATTTTATAAATTATACTTTTATTATTTTCAGTGTTTTATTCCTACAAACAGAATATAAACTTATTTTGAATATGCACTTTTTATTTGCCGCATCTTTTACCATGTTGTCCTGTTGCATATGATCCTGGCAGTTGCGCCACCAGATTTTAATACGGTCAATCAATCAGTCAATCTTTTATCCCAATCCTCTAACTATCGTCCAGTTGCTTTAACATCCTGTGTCTCAAAGGTTTTCAAGTCTGTTCTTAACATCAAAATTTTAAAGCATCTTTTCTATCACAACCTTCTTTCTGATCGTCAGTATGTGTTCCGTCAGGGATGCTTCACTGGCGATCTTCTCACCTACCTTTCAGACTCCTGGTCATCCTCCTTTCGGGACCTGGGCGAATGCTTTTCCATTGTATTTGACATCTCAAAGGCTTTCGATCGAGTCTGGCATAAATCTTTAATATCCGAACTGCCCTCTTACAGTTTCTATCCTTCTATCTGTGCGTTGATGTATAGCTTCCCTTTTGGTCGTTCTATAGCCGCTGTTGTAGACGGCCATCGTTCTTCTCCTAGATCTATCAATAGTGGTGTTCCTCAGGGCTTTGTCCTATCACCAACTGTCTTCCTGTTGTTCATCAATGACCTTCTAAGCTGTACATCTAACCCTATCCACTCGAACGCTGATGATTCCGCCCTTCACCTTTCCATTCAGTTCCTGCAATGTCCATCTCAGCAATTACTTCAACAAGCAAGGGATGAGGCTGTGGCATACCTAATGTCTGACTTGCCTTGTATCTCTGATTGGGGTAAAAATATATATATTTTTTTAATGCATCAAAGACTCAGGTGTTACACCCATCAACCTGACAAAATCTTCCACAGGAGTACCCACTAATGTTTAATAAAATCTAGCTCAATCGTGCATCATCCTTGACCATACTTGGGGTTTCTTTCAGACAGGACTTATATTGGAAAGATCATATTACATCTCTTGTAAAATCTGCTTAGAAGAGACTAGGTGTGCTAAGCCGACTCCGTGGCTCCTTTACCCCTGCACAGTTGTTGAATTTATACAAGGGCTTTATTTGCCCCTGAGTAGAATACAACTGTCATGTGTGGGGAGACTCCCCAGATACAGCTTTTCTCAATACGGTGGAGGTAAAGGCTTTTCGTCTCATCAACCCTCCTTCTCTTACTGGCTCCCTTCAACCTCTGTCTCTCCATCACACTGTTTCATCTTCATCTCTTTTCTATCACTACTTCAATGGTCAATGCTCCTCTGAACTGTCTACTTGCATCCCTCCACCTCTACAGCAGGCTTGTAGCACCCCTCTGGCAACAAACTCTCATCTCTTTTCTGTCCAACTCTCTAATGCCAACCGTTACTCCCAGTCCTTCATTTATGCAAGAGATTAACTCTGGAACTGTCGCCCTATGTATTTCCTACTTCCTATGATCTCCAGTCTTTCAAACGCAATGTGTCGAGGCATGTCGAAATGAGTGGATCTTGAATTTGGCTCTCTCTTGTATTGTTTTTGTTCTTTTTCTTGGAACTGTTTACGGGCTCTTGGCCTGTGGTTCCTTCTTCCTTGCATTTAAAAAAAAAAAAAATGCGAATGCCCATAGAGTGAACGAAAGTTAAGAAACTGAGTACTTTGTTGACTGCTGTTGACCACAAATCACATCATTGGAACATCTTTGGGGGCCTGAACACCGGTGATCTGCATGCTTCTAGGACCTCAGCAAGGTTAAATAAAGCACATGTGTTATCTTTGTTTATGGAACATCCGAGAAGACGCTAAGCATTCATGCCTCCACTTCATTTGAAACATTGTTTGGTGAAAGACTTTGCGAAGGCCGTGATCAAGGTGGTGTTAGCTTCCATTACTTGTGTTTGTGTGTGTCGGGGGGGGGGGTATCTGAATGTCTTTCGTTCCAGTACATTTTTCATTGTTCAGCTACCATCATGAAGAAATAATATATCAGAGAGAAATTGTGAAAACATGGCGCTCACTCGCTCGTCACACTTTCACAAAGCGCACTTAACTGGTAAATAAGGAAGTGGATGTTTATGAATAATCTATGCATGTTATTTATAGATCTGGAAAAATTACATGGCAAGGCGGATAGGCAGTAACTCTACAGTGTATTAACTATTACTGAGTTGATGAACATTACTAAATTTGGAGGAGTTTTTATGGTGACTGTGAATGTCTATGTTTGCTGTGAAACAGTAATAATCAGTTCCATACATCACATACTTTGAGAGGTGAAGGGTCCTGAGGCTAGGTCACTGTAGTCAAGATTTTTAAAATGTGGGTTACTGATCGCCATCTCTCGTGACACTAGATATACTGCGCCTCATCTCATAGGGATTCTACTTGAATGTAAACAATAAACCATTTTTATCCCATCCTGCCTTTTAGACTACTATACTGTTACCTCCAAAAGTTTCATTCCCCTTCCTGCCTTTCTGTAACTTATAACACTGTATTAGTTAGGGTCATTAAAACTAACTGTTGATTAAAACTAACAGATGAACAAAACCGACAAACTGTGGTGACTTTATGCAATTTCACCTAAACTACTTAAGAATTTTGAATACTGAACAGAAAGGGGAGGAGTGGAACTTTTGAAAGCAATAATACCAAAAGACTACTTTCTCATTTGTATTGGCTTATACTAATATGTTGAAACACTAACCTCCCGGAGTACTTGGCCTGCCATACCAGACCAGGAGCCATTCTTCAACGGCGAGCCAAACTCTCTGTCATCTGGCATCACGTATGAGTACCTGAAGTTATTTTGGTGTTAACGGACGATCTCTTTTTAATTTACTATATACAATAAATTTAAGGGAGATGTTTAGTATGTATTGGGGGAAAGAAATTTAAATAATTCCGTTAAGTTTCTACGAAAGTAGCAAGTCTTGTTTATAAGAGTACTAGTAGGTGGGTGTTTGGGTGCCACCACACCAAGGCCGGAACCAGGCTTATTCTGACACGAGAAGTCTGATTATGTACGTTAGGAATAATGCTGGAATAAGAACACCTCGTATCACTGGGCCCCCCCGTGGGCAGCCACCTTGTCGTGGTTGGGGGGCTTGCGTGCCCCTGTGATCCCACAAGCCTGCCTGTGGATGTAACAACATCTGGCAGGGTCTCTCATGCGGGTAGGGTTGTGGGTGAGGGGTCTGACTAAGCGCTGCCCGAAACGTAGGTTACCCGTATGGGTCATCGGTGCCGCCCTCCAGAGGGATCGCCTCAGTGCTGTCCTGAGTTGGTTGGTTGGGTGTCTGGGCTGGGGAGTGTTGGGGAAGGGGGTCTTTGCACTGGTGGGAGCAAACTTTCGTAACACGGGGTGTTCTTTTGGGGACATTCTCTGAGGACGAGGTACCCCGCTCCCATCAGACCGCGCTCGGTCCCCACACTCCCTGGTAGGCGGTTTCCCTTGGCTTCTGGTGACAATTTATGTTTGCCAGTGTATGTATGGGTACATTAGTCAAATCTTTAACCATTCGTATGGTCCGTGACCAGCCGCACGAGTCAGCATCAACTGGTCTCTCTCTGGCCGACGACCCTGTACCCTCTGGGTCATCTGCCAAAACTGCGAGTACAGATGTTCCCTGTATTGAGTTTTTACCTGGTATCTTTGTGAAGCATTCTTACACAATATATATAGTCTTTAAAACAGATGATGGTACTTCCTTCCGGAACCTGAACTGTTTCCAGATTCACAGTGGTCTAATTATAGCATGTGGATTTACCCCCAAGGTCTCTTTGCAGGGTGATGGTTCTCTATTGGTAGAAGCCAGGAATGAAGAGGAGAGTTCACGCATCCAGTCCCTAACTATGGTCACTGGTTATCCTGTATCTGCCTCTCGTCACTCGGTCCTAAATCAGTCCCGAGGGGTTGTATATTCTCGTGACTTGGTCTCATATTCTGATTCTTCCCTCTTAGAGGGGCTGGCTCCTCAGGGAGTTGTATCAGTACAAAGAATAATGAAGAAAATTGATGGGATTTTAACCTCCATGCCCACTCTTATCTTGACATTTGATCGTCTTACTTTGCCAGAGGTCATCACCACTGCATGGTGGAAGCTTAAGGTTAAACCTTATGTTCCCCGACCTAGAAGGTGCTATTGTTGTCAAAGGTTTGGTCATGTTCTCCATTCTTGCAGGCGGGAAGCGTCTGGCCTTCCCAAGGTTTGTGGAAATTGTGGTGGAATTTCTTATGGTATGGATGATTGTTCTCAACCCTCTAAATGTTTGAACTGTGGAGGAGTACATCAGCCTCCTCAAGGGATTGCGAAGTATACAAGTATGAATATGAGATTATTTCTGTCCGAACGAAGGAGAAAATTTCCTTTTCTGAGGGAAAGGCCAGGGTAAAGGAGCTGTGCATTCGCCCTGGGGTTACCTTTTCTGCTGCGTTGTCTCACCATAAAGCTACTCGGCAGGTGCCCCTGCCATCACACAATGCCCCATCAAATTCTCAGGGTTCTACTTCCTGGCCTTCTCGGCCGGGGGGTTCCACCGAGGGAGTGCAGCCTGGAAGCAGCTGTGCTTCTTCCGGGGAGGTGCCTCCTGTCTCTGGGGGTGTCCCCTCTGTGGTGGTGCTTCCAGCATCTGGGAGTGCCTCCCCCATCCCAGTTCCTCCAGTGACAAACACCCGTGTCGATGCTACACCTTGCTTTGACACATCCAAAACTCCCGATGTCCTTCCTGTGCAAGGTAAGCGTCGCCGTGGTTCCTCGGAGTGCTCAGAGAGTGAAGCGCTGCTACCAAAGATCTCTGCAGTGGAGCCCACTACTCCTCCTCCTCGGGATGCTCAGGGGTCAGGGCAAGTGTAGGCTGGGGATGGCGTCTCGCTGATGACCCAGCCACCACCAGATAGTGGTGGTCCTCAGGTAGTTGATGCACCTGCTCAGCTGCATGAGGCCTTGCCCTCTCAGGATTCCAGTACTGTGGGATGTGCTACTGATTGTGCTCCTTCTCGTGGTGGCACTGCCTGCTCTATTCCGGCTGGGGCAGTTTGCGGTCCACCTGCCAAACCATCTCTTGCCCTGGCAAAGAAGAACACCATCGTCCGGCCCTCTTCTTCATCCTCCAGGTATCTTCAGCTGGGCAGCACACTGTCCACCATAACGGTGCCAGGCAGTCCCTTTCTAAGGGCAGTTCTAAGCAGCAATCTATATCTGGTTGCTTGCCGGGGGCAAGGTTGTCTCGCCGCTCAACCTGATTCTTCCTTTGCTGTGGATACTATGGCATTCTCAGCCAGTATATTACAATGGAATTGTCGAGGGCTGCGTGGTAATTGGGAGGAGCTGCGGACCCTCCTGGCTTATTCCACTTTGTGCGTGTGTCTCCAGGAAACTCTTGTAGGGTTTGCCACTCCTCATGCACCACCTGGGTATGATGCTTTTTACTCAGCTCCAACCAAGGATCCTGTTAGAGGTGGTGCAGTTTTGGTGAGGGCTAATGTCCCCCATCAACAGGTTCACCTCCAGTCTGATCTTCACTGTGTTGCTGTGCGGTTGTATGCCCTCCGCTGGTATACTGTCTGTTGCATATATTTACCACCCAGCATAGTAGTTAGTAAAGCAGACCTTGAAGACCTCCTTAGACAACTACCTAATCTCTTTCTCCTCCTGGGGGACTTTAATGGTCACCACCCTTTGTGGGGTGACTGTCTAATTAACCAACGTGGTCGTTTGTTGGCATCCTTATTGGAGGATGAGGATCTCTCCTTGCTGCATACTGGTGAGTTTACGTATTTTCATCCTCAGACGAATACATTTACCGCAATTGACCTCTCTGTCTGTTCTCCTGACTGCATCCTGGATTTCACCTGGGAGGTTCTGAGGGATCTGCATGGGAGTGATCACTTTCCTATCCTCCTTACTGCAGCAATATCTAGTCCTTGTTCCTGTCTCCTGAGGTGGAGGTTAGATAAGGCGGACTGGTCCCTTTTTTCTTCCTTGACTTCTATTGGTGTTTCCATAGAAGACTTTCCACATATAGATGAAGCTGTTTCGTTCTTTATGCCCTCCACGCTGTTCCAAGAACCTCTGGCACATATAACTATTGCCCTGTCCCATGGTGGAATGAGGATTGTAGTATTGCTGTACGTGCCAAAAAGACAGCATTTTCACATTATTGTCGATACAAAACAGAGCATTATCCTGTCAAATTCAGGAGGGCACGTGCTAGGGCACGCCGGGTCCTCAAACAAGCCAGACGAGAATCTTGGATGGCTTATGTGTCTTCCGTAAACTCTAAGACACCAGTGTCTCGGGTGTGGAAAAGGGTACAAAAGATTTCAGGAAAATTCCTGCAAGGCAGGTCCCCTGTGCTGCTGTCAAATGGTGAGCCTGTTGGTGACCCTGCGGCTGTGGCCGATATTTTTGCTTCTGCCTTTGCAGTGGTCAGCCGTAGAGATGCTAGCACTCCAGTTTTTGCCAGTCACAGGGACGTAGAAGAGGCTAGGGTATTGAACTTCCATTCCGGGAGAGGGGAGTCTTACAACCTCCCTTTCTCTTCCCATGAACTCCAATCTGTTCCTTCCCTCTGTCATGACACCTCACCAGGGTCAGATAATATTCCATATGCAATGCTTCAGCACCTGGGTGATGATGCACTGTCTTTTCTTCTCAAGCTTTTAATAGAATCTGGAGAGACCCTTCTCTTCCTACCTCTTGGCGCGAAGCTGTTGTCCTGCCATTCCAAAAGCCAGGGAAGACAGGATCCAGTCCTCTAAAATATCGACCAATTGCCCTTACATCATGCTTGTGTAAACTGTTTGAAAAGATGGTCAATTCATGCTTAATGTATTTCCTCGAAAGGAATGACTGTCTCTCTCGATGTCAGTCTGGTTTTCGCAAATATCATTTGATGACAGATGCGCTTGTCTGCCTAGAAGCTGTAGCATGTGATGCTTTTGCCAGGAAGCAGCATCTGGTGTGTGTCTTCTTTGACTTAGAAAAGGCATATGATACTACATGGCGGTTTGGTATCATCAAGCAGCTTCACTCTTTAGGTTTACGTGGTAGGCTGCACCTATTTATATGAGACTTTCTGTGTGACCGTTCATTCAGGGTTCGAATTGGTGATACTCTGTCTCCTTCGTACCCTCAGGAAGAAGGCGTGCCCCAAGGAAGTGTCCTTAGCACGACCTTTTTTGCTATAGCATTAGATGGTATTCTGTCCTCTATTCCAGAGGGGGTGTCTGCCTCACTGTATGTCGATGATTTAGCTATATGGTATGCTGCCTCTCGGATGCCCGTGGCTGAACGTCGTATGCTTCTCACCTTAGACCACGTATCTCATTGGGCCACAAAGCATGGTTTCCGTTTCTCTCCAACAAAAACAGTGGCCTTATATTTCTCCCGCTTGAGAGGTGTCCACCCCGACCCCGATCTCAAGTTACATGGCCACAGGGTCCGATGTGTGGATGAAGCAAGGTTTCTCGGTCTTGTTTTCGACAGACGACTGATGTGGGTTCCCCACATCCGTGCATTACGTTTATCCTGCCACCGTGCCCTGTCTCTCCTATGGACTCTGTCTCACCTATCTTGGGGCTCTGATAGAGCCACCCTGCTCTACCTTTACCGTGCCTTGGTACGAAGGAAATTGGACTATGGGTGTGAGGTATACACTTCTGCTACTGAGGCACGGCTGAAGCCTCTCAGTTCAATCCATCATGCTGGGATCCGTCTGTCAACTGAAGCTTTCCGGTCTTCCCCAATTCCTAGTCTATTAGTAGATGCAAATGAACCGTCACTAGATCTCCGTCGCCAGTCCTTACTGGTGCAGTGTTGGCACCGCCTTCACCATCTACCTTCCTCACCAAGTTGTATGGCTATCTCTGAGGTCGCTCTTTTCCCCTTTTATAACACCCACCCACGCTATCCACAACCGTTACGGTACAGAGTGAAGGCTGCCATGGAGGAGTTAGGTGTTCAGCCTTTTCCTGTTTGCTCTGTGCGTGTTCCCCGAGTGGCTCCCTGGCTCCTCCCAGAAGTACGGCCATGTGATTACTTCCCTGAGAGGAAGGCCTCTCATTCCACACAGGAAGATCTGCCTTATTTTTTAGAACACGCCTCAGCCCACAGTGGCTCGATCCCTGTATATACTGATTGTTCTAAGTCCCGTGTTGGGACAGGCTTTGGTGTAGTTTTCCATGATTTTAGCCGTGGTGGGAGTCTTCCTCCTTCCGCCTCTGTTTTTACTGCTGAACTTATAGCTATTTTAGTTGCAGTTGAGTTGATTTTTAGTTTCCCCCCTGCTTCTTTCACCATTTTTAGTGACTCAGCCAGTGCCTTGCAAGCTTTGTCTTGTGGCTTTTCATCACACCCTCTAGTCCTGTCTATCTTGGAGTGGCTCTTCTTATTACACAGACCCGGATTTTCTGTACAGATGTGTTGGGTCTCTGCTCATGTGGGGGTCATAGGCAATGAGCGTGCTGACTCTATGGTGAGAGCCGCTGCCTCTCGCCCTTCCTCTCCCCATTACCGTGTCCCATCTGAGGATTTATGTACAAGCACTATAGAAGCTGTCCATCTCTGTTGGCAGAGAAGGTGGGATGCAGTAAGGGCGAACAAACTCCGCAGCATTCGTCAGAACCTGGGCGATGGAGGGTATGTTGGACTATCCCGACAGTGGGAAACAGCTTTGGCCCGTCTCCGGATTGGCCACACTAGGCTGACTCATGGTTTTTTAATGGAGAAGGCGCCCCCTCCCTATTGTGATGACTGTCTGGTTCCTTTGACTGTGCAGCATCTTCTTTTGGAATGCCCAAGTCTTGAGGACCTTCGTCGGCAGTACCTTTCCGGGTGCCGAGCCAACAACGGACTTTATCTTCTCTCTTCGGTACTTGGGGAAGAGGCTTGTGCTATGGGAGGAGGCACCTTCTCCTTTGTATTAAGTTCCGGCCTTCTCCACAAACTGTAGGACTTTATCATATTTCAGTTTGTGTTTTTATACTGTTCTCGTTTAACCTCAATCTTTCCACCACGTTTTAGTTTTCGTTGTTTCTTTGATTTTGTCGTTTTGTTTTATGATTCATTTTATTTATTTATTTATTCATTTATTTTTTGACTTCTTTATAATGTTTGTGTTCAGCGGCATATCACCTCTGCTGTTGCGCCCCCATGTCACATTTTCATTTATTCATTCATTCATTCATTCATTCGTATCACTGGGTCACATTCTGACCATAATGCGTCTCACTGTAACGTGCATCATGTCTAACAGTGAAAATGGATTGGTCAGAATGTGGCTCAGTGAAACTAAGTGTTCTTATGCCAGTGTTACTTCTAACGTACATAATCGGACAAATCACGTCAGAGTAAGTGTGATTCCGGCCTTGGTGTGGCGGCGCCCTTTGTGTTACTGGTTCCATATCTATAGTGGAGTGGGACAGGGATTTGTGTTTTCGCCATGGCTGTTCAGTATGGTATAGTGAAGGTTAACAGTATAAGATGTGCATCCAAAGTGTTAAAAGCTAAACAAATTCACTCATATTTTCCTTTGGAGGTACTGAACACAGGTAATGGTGAGAATGATGTGGTCACATGTTGTTAGTGTGTTAAATCGACACCAGAGGACCTCCTTTTCACCAATACGAATGCAGGAGAGAGAGAGAGAGAGAGAGAGAGAGAGAGAGAGAGAGAGAGAGAGAGAGAGAGAGGAAGGAGGAGGGGCAGTTTCAGGAGGTGCTTAACACAAGTAATCAGGATCCCTTATGTTTGCCTTGGTCATCCATCTAGTGATCTTGTACAACAAGGATGACTGGCACCATCAAGGATGCACTAAACTTCTGCCTTATGATCTGGCTACTTAGAGAGGTGCACCGGTTTTCAATCATTGACTATCAGTGAGGAGGATTGCAAATGAAAGGTAAAAACCCTATCGGCAGACTGTTTTCCCTTTAGGAATAATACATGACCCTATGGCCGTGTTGCATTCATGGATTATTTTCTCTCTGTCGTCAAAGGGAAGGTGTGGCTCATATATTTGGACAAAATGGTAGCCTACACGTCACATTGTCAAAAGATTCGAGATGCTCCAAGTGACGATAATAGCAGAAATATTTTTTTATGACGGACCAATCATGAGGATGACCCATTACCTTGAATTCCCAAACTGTTTCGTCTCCCAGCCGGTGTTCGATCTTATGTTTTTATTTATTTAATTATTTATTTATTGTCAACCTCCCATTGCCTTATCATATGATCATAATAGGCTAAAAGGTCAGACTTTAGATAACTTTTAAAAATTCTGTGTAGTTCATTCACTATATTTTTGGATCGTATCCAGGTACGGCAATGTTATGTTTGTGAAGGGTATGGTTCAGACTGCAAAAGAATAATAATATATGAATGACACAATTTACGGCAGAACTGTAAATCCTGTATACATTAATGGAAGTTTAGATATATCCGTAAATGTTTCCTACTTTCAGGAGACAAAAGATCGGAAACACAGATAAATCCATTCCTAAATACTCTAGATTGCCATGAATCCGGGTGATGCAATTTTTTTTAGTGATCCTGCTAACAGACAACAGACAAATAAACCAACGCCGGTAAAAACATAACCTCCTTGGCGGAGGTAATAACACAATTCCTGGACTCAGTGGGTTAAACTAGACTACCAGTGTGACCTACGTGAAATTAATCCTTTTTGCGAGGAATTCCACAGCATTATGTATGGGTCCCGTAAAGGTGAGCCGCTTACCCCCCGGCGCTGTTGGGTCGTCCACCATCGCTGCTACTTGTGTCGGAAACTCTACCTGTGATGCCACCAGATGAGGCCGATGAGGGAACCTAGAATTGAAGGATACCTTCAGCTTTCCCAGTTGGATTTTAGTGCTTAATGGTATAATGGAATCAAAATATAGAGAGCATATTCTTATTCATCTTTTACATTAACTTGGGCCAGATCTTCAACACTTTTCAGCTTATTCCACGTAGTCCAGTGGCAATGTAAGACCACACTATGGCTCTACATCCTTTCCATAGCACTTCCTTGTGACTAGTACCATACTTAAATGATAACATCTTGGTACAACTCGGCAGTCAAGATGGAGAGATGGCAGTTTTTGGCCAAGTTAGAGCGAATTGAGTATACTCAACACACCTGTATGAGGAAAGAATAGGAATTACTATTTGATGTGGACTGTGTCTATAAGCTTGGGTATGGTCTACTTTAACAACTTTAGAGTGAGTGAATCCCTGTCACTAACTATTTACACACAATCCATCTACCCTACACTAATTTTGTCACGCTTCATAAAGTCCAGTGACCACGAAGGACACCAAAAGGAAATGTCGAAGTTAGGTGGATTGAAATTTAAGACACTTTTCCAGAGACAATGAATAAATGAAGCCTCTGAAAAAAGCGCATATCCTATACTGATAATTCCAAGGACATAATCTGCACATTAGAAACCGTCCTCACTTTATAAGCACTTAACGTTTAGCTCATAGACACTATATACAGGGTGCCCCAAGAAATGTCTGCCAAACTTCAGGAAGATATTTTAGGGGTGAGTTTGAGTCAAAAAATGCTATCTCACCATGAGTCCACTTCGTGACCATAATGGTGCTAGTATTTTTTCTTTTTTTTTCTGAGGAGGGAGAAGTCAACGGCTAGAAGCCCACAAAAATGTTTACTTTGAGAAAGAGTGAAAGAGAGCTAAATTCGACTTCCGTTCATTTCAAGATTCTTGAACATAATGTGTTTAAAAGACTGGAAGTCATAGGCAGACATGTACAGAGTTGACCAGTTACATGAAGGACTGGGAGTATTGGTTAGCTTGTGCATAAGAAAACGGGACAGAAAAAGGGTGAGTTTCCTGCTAGATGGGTACTACAGACCCGTCGTAGTGGTGGAGGGATGCAAGCAGACAGTTCAGAGGAGCTGTGACCACTGACTTAACGATAGAAATGAAATACAGATGAAACAGTGCAGCAAAGAGACAAGTTGAAAGGAGTCAATAAGAGAACGAGAGTTAATGATAAGAAAATTCTTTGACTGATAATCTTATGGGTTAATAATCATAGAGACCATTCCACCGATATGGTCATCAATAATAACTGTACCCTCATATCGGCTGAGAATACAGTCCGTATTGATACAGCATTTTCTACTCAAAATTATCCCTAGAAGAAAATGAAATTTGACAGGCATTTCCCAGGACACCCTGTATATACTTCAGAAAGTCTTGCTAACTTTTGTTTTCTTTTTTACCTAACGTCACCTACCCTGCCCAAACCTAACAGATTAACCTAACTGATTAATAAGCTAACCTAACCTAGTTCTAAGAAAACAAGCCTAGCCTAGCCTAGACTTCTCTGGATAAGAAAAGGTGCAACAATGGTACACAGAATGGAAATCAGCAACAGTATAGATGAAAGTGTCAGAGTATTATCCTCTCTATTTCTGAAATATATTTTACCCTGTGCTCCAGAAGTTGAGGGTGGTACACGGCCTTATCTATATACTATTAAAATTCCCATTCTGTTTGTCTGTTTATTTGTACCCTCTAATTAACCAAAACTGTTCATTAATGCGCAACAGTTTTATAATCATTATACCTAAAATGCGCTAACGTAAAGAATGCATAATAATAAAACAGGTGCAATGGGCCTCCAGTTACCCAAAATGTTAAGTAATACACGTCTGTATGTTATATTATGCGGTAAATGCGGCAGGGCATATCTGTGGAGTTTCATGTTTCTACACACACACACACACACACAAACACACACACACATACACACACACACACACACACACACACACACACACACACACACACACAGAAAGAGAGAGAGAGTGTTTGTCTGCCAGTCTGTTTGTCCTCTATGGAAATCAAGGAATAATGCATATACAACACTATTAACAGCTCTGACTGGTGTAATTTCTTACAATGAATTGAGACTTTTTAAACATGTTCATTACATAATCTCAAGTGACTCCTCTGATGGCCAAGATTATAGTTAATCGGAAATTCTCAAGTCAGCGTGGTGGATAGATGGCAGCCAAATACCGTTGAATTTCTTCTCTAATCATATTAGAAACAGATGGTCTGATGGGTAGGTAAACTGATTGGTGGGATGAGTGGGCAGTGTTGGTGGGTGGGTGGATAGTGAGAAAATACGTCCATGGTAGAAATTGGTCCATGGAGAATATAACCCTGGGGAAATGGGCCCAAGGATAAAATGGGAACCCGAGGATCATTTAATCTTAATCGTATTGCAGCTGAAGCTTATATGATTAAGATCAAATTATTTTAAGTTGAAGCTTAATCGTACTACAGTTGAAACCTAATCATACATCAGTTGAAGCCTACTCGTAAATCAGTTGATGCATAATTGTATAACAGTTTAAGCCTAATAATATACGAGTTAATGCGTAATAGTAAATCAGCTGATGCCTAATCGTATATTAGTTGAACTGTATATCACTTGATGCCAAATCGTATATCAGTTGAAGCCCCATTATACATCAGTTGATGTTGAGTGGTATATCATTTGATGCCTAATCGCATATCAATTGTAGTCTAATCGTATATCAGTTGAGCCCTAATCGTATATTAGTTGAGCCCTAATCGAATCAGTTGAGGCATAATGGCACATTTGATGACTCGTCATCAATCGTTTATCACTGAAGTCTAATCGCTTATCAGTATGCTTTAAGAGGTAAGGAGCCGATTCACAGCTGTGTTCACGATCTTGTGCCGAATCACAGCTGTGTTCACGATCTTGTGCCGAATCACAGCTGTGTTCACGATCTGGTGCCACGCTCATCTGTTTCTTTTGTCCGCAAAAAATATTTGTTTGGTCATGGGAAGGGGACGAAGAATGAGAGACTGACCATGGAACGGGTGACCAAAGATAAGATTGGGGGATGGAATGGTAATACATATGAGAGAGGAGGAAGTTGGACGGGGGGTAGGTAAATGGCACCGGACAGGGTGACGTAGAGGGCGATTTGTTTGTGGCCAACAGTCTCTGGATTAAGGCGTCTGGCAATAGATAGACGGGGAGCATAATGCTTTGTAAAGGTAAATTG
Source organism: Coenobita brevimanus (assembly GCF_032717465.1). NCBI lineage: Eukaryota > Metazoa > Arthropoda > Malacostraca > Decapoda > Coenobitidae > Coenobita > Coenobita brevimanus. The sequence continues at coordinate 46,576,319 of NC_136999.1, read as the reverse complement.
TTGCTCTGTGTAACAACATGATGGTATAAGTAAATTATTACTGAACCATAATAGGTTAACTATTTATTTGTGTAGGTAAAATTTAACTGGTAAAATAGAGTTTTGTAAGTAAAATATTTCTTCATATGGGTTAAATATTGCACTGAATGGGTAAATTTTCTGTTTCTGTAAGTATACATGATTTACTTGACAAACCTGGGAATAAATCACTTACTTCATAAATTTTGATGGGAAGAGATGGGTGGTGGGGGCAAGAACCAGGCCTCTGTCAGCAGTCCAGGTGGCCACTCGTTGTGGCAGAGTAGATGAATCACTGTACGGCAACGACGAGTACAGATTCACTCTGAAAACATCAACAAAAGTAACGCCTTAAGAAATAAAATGAAGACTACTTGTATTAATAACACTAGCAACAGCACAAAAAATTAGCACCAAAGACGACGGTAATAATGATGTTGATAATGATGATACACATTGGTTTCTTATTCAGCTTCTTCACTCTTAGTTATTCTCTCAGTGTAGGCTACTCTCTTCTCCCTTTATCAACCACACACTTCTCGGTTTTACCACGCACAGAAAAATCACATGAACAGGCAAACCTTAGCATAATTCATTCCCCACTCTAATGTCAACAGTACTTCCAAACATCTTTTTCTCTATGTATTCAGTCAGGCACCTTTGATCATTCTTACCACTCACAATATCACGTATACTTGTGTAGTTCTTTTTGCTCAAAATATTATAACAATTAATCCTAATAAACAGTCTTCAGTCAATGTCCGTTGTCCCATCTTGCCTTCCACTCCAGAACAGCCTATTACATTATTTTCATAGGGCCATTGGGCACTCCTCATTTAAGTCCGCTATCACAAACCCCTGTAACTTTTGGATGATCACCTAGTTGATCTCCAAACCTGTTCTTCTCTTCAGCTAGAGTAGAACCATATGTAGCCGCAGTGATCAATATCACTTTCATCGAATTAGATTGAACTTGACGTAATATACACCTTGAGTATTTTCATGCTTTAGCAGTCTTCCATTACTCTTTATTATTCATCATTCTCTAATAAAGCAACTCCTTCATCCCACAAACGCATGCATTTAACTTACACACTTCACACCCTCCCGCTATACATGATGAAATCATGATAGATGACGCTTTTTTAGTGTTCCTATTATTATTACGCAATTATTGCGCGTTTATAGTAGTTACTTCCTGACAGTCAGGAAGCCTTCCATCCCCGCCTATGAAGCATCTTCCTGGGGTCGTTTTTAACCCTTCGTTAGTCCGGTGGGGTTTTCAAATACGGTTGGTCAGGTGGGGTGTTACAACACCCCAATACAAAAATACATGTAGTGATACCAGCATGTTAAGTATATTGATACTGCCGCTTCGGCATATCTCTGCAATCACTAATGAACAGATTGAATGCCTTGTAGTTGGTGTTTATTAACATAAAATAAAATAAATTATAAAAACGGTAAAAATGAAAACAACACGTGGATTCAAAACACTTTTATTAGGTAAACAGTCACAGGATAATACATTTTATGTTTTTTTATAATCAGTATTATGATAAACAATATGGGAAAATAAAATCCAATCCAATCTGTTTCACATTATGATCTAAATCACAAATATAACTAAACATATATGTCAGTGTAATGAAAGTTAACATAAATTTGTTACGTAGACATATGTTGTATATTTTATCTAAAGCACACCAATGCAATAATACAGAAATGTACCACTCATCAAGAATAGCCACAGAATGTTCCAACAAGAATGAAATTGCAGGAAAAATATATGTGAGCTCATTACAAAGCCATGGACGAGACATTGGTTTTGCCCAACATCCCCACCATTTCCGATTAGTCTGATTCACCACCTGATAGTGTATCTTGGCACTCAGTGCAACTCACAATCACCTTGCTGTAATCACTGCAAACATGTTTACCGCAAGTGCTACACACTGTTTTCACCTTTCGGTCCTGTGACCTGGCTCAAAATGCACATCGCTTTGTCCTCTGTGATGACTGTGGCTGGAGGTTGTTGAAGATCCAACAGCTTCGGGCAACAGTCTTCTAATTCCTGCTCTGAGATCTCTTTGAAGATGCATGGTCTGCAGTCTCCTCTTTAGGCTGTCCTCAGTAAGCACCAGACATACCTTCTTCATGAATTTGCTGTGCCTCAGCTTATTCTGTGGATTGTGAGCATATAGGACATGCGAATTTACTGTGGAGATGTTGAGGAGAGTGAAGAACACAGTTAGGGGCCAACGACGGCTGTTTTTGGAAGTGTCATACTTCCCTACCACCATGTCGACCACATCAACCCCTTCTTTGGTTGAACTGTAGAAAATGATGATTTCAGGCTTATCATCACCAGTTCTTGGGTCTATTTTGTTATCATGGTGCATGCTGCTCACAAGGAAAACATTATTCTTCTTGTTCTTACTCTTACTCTTTGGTATGTATGAGACTACTGTAAGGTTCTCTCTAATCCAAACATACCATCACAAGAAGATCTACCCTTTGTCACCAAGAACTGCTGGGGAATCTCACGTCTGTTCTTTCAGAGTGTCCCCACGGTAATCAATTTGTGGCCGTGAAGTGTTGATACGACTGATGGACCAATTGTCAAATGTTACATTTCTGCCAGATCCGGAGATCTCAGAGATAAGCCTTGTCACCACGCCTGAGGTGAATTGTATTTCTTGTCAGCCTTGTATGGTCCATCTACATGCACAGTACACAGTACACACTACACCTCCTATTCAAAATTCAACAAAAATGGCGTCTCTTCACCAAGCCTCGGAGTCCCCAGGTGGGGGGACCATAAATGCCCCTACCATCCGCCCCTCTCCCTGTGACGACTCGAGGTGCCTGGATCCACTGCCTGACTCTCTTCTTCTTCATTTCTGCGACATTCGCGGCCTTTCCTCTAACTTTCGCTCTGTTGAGCACCACCTCTCCTCCTCTAAACCTCACCTTCTTTTTCTAACGGAGACTCAGCTGTCTGAGGCAACTGACAGCAAACCCTTTTCTGTATCCTCCTACTTTCTCTATACTCATTTCAAAGCCAAAGGTGGCTGTTGTGTATATATACGCAACGACTTATCTTGCTCTCGTGTTCCTGAACTCGAGTCTTCTGAATTCTCTACCCTCTGGCTTCGGCTTTCCTGTCATTCTCTGACTAAATATATCTGTGCTGTTTACTTATCCCCTAATTCTACTGTCTATCAAAAATTCTTCGACTATCTTACTTCTACGATGGAACACATTCTATCCATTTCTCCTTTCTCTGAAATCTCCATTCTAGGAGATTTCAATGTTCACCACCACCTTTGGCTCTCCTCTCCTTTCACGGATCCACCTGGTGAACAAGCCTACATCTTTTCTATCCTTAATGACCTAGAGCAGCTTGTACAGCACCCTACCCATATCCCTGACTGCCTTGGAGAGAGCTCCAACATACTTAACCTCTTCCTCACAACTAATCCTTCCGCTTACTCTGTTAATCTTTTCTTTCCGTTGGGCTCCTCCGATCACAACCTTATTACTTTAACCTGTCCTATCACTCCGGTACGGCCTGTGGACCCTCTAGGGAAACGTCGTCTGTGGCATTTTGGAGCCTCGGACTGGGAGGCCCTCAGGCAGTACTTCTTTGATTTTCCCTGGAATGATTATTGCTTCCATGGCTGGGAGCCATCTGAGTCTGCCTTGCGCATTACGGAGGTTATTCTCTCAGGCATGGAAGCATACATTCCTTTCTCATATCCTTTGACTAACGCAAGAAAGCCTTGGTTTAATCATGCTTGTTCTAATGCTGTCAGCAACAAGGAGAGGGCCTACAAAAGGTACCGGAGCCAACCCACCCCTGAATCACATCATCTTTACGTTTCTGCCCGGAATCGTGCTAAGTCTGTTCTTCGCTCTACTAAAAATAATTTCATCCATACTAAATGCTCTCAACTCTCCAACTCGAATTCTTCCCTCTCCTTCTGGCACCTTGCCAAAAATCTTTCTAACAACTTTACCTCATCATCCTTCCCTCCTCTTTTCTACTCTGATGGTTCTGTAGCTATTTCTTCTACTGATAAAGCAGATCTCTTCGCACAGACTTTCTCCTCCAATTCCACCTTACACGATTCCGGTGCTGTTCCTCCATCACTTCCCCTCTCTGACTTCTTCATGGCTGACATTAAAATTTCTTCAGTTGATGTATTTTCTGCCATCACTGGCCTCAGTATTAACAAGGCATATGGGCCTGATGGGGTCCCTCCTGTTGTTCTCAAGAACTGTGCTTCTGTGCTTACACCCTGCCTAGGTAAACTCTTTCGCCTTTGTCTGTCAACTTGTACCTTTCCTTCTTGCTGGAAGTTTGCTCTCATTCAGCTAGTCCCAAAGAAGGGTGACCACTTCCAACCCTCCAACTATCGTCCAATTGCTTTAATGTCCTGTATTTCAAAAGTTTTCGAGTCAATTCTCAACAGAAAAAATTTAAGGCATCTTTCCTATCACAACCTTCTTTCCGATCGTCAGTACGGGTTCCGTCAGGGACGCTCCACTGGCGATCTGCTGACCTACCTTTCAGACTCCTGGTCATCCTCCTTTCGGGACTTTGGCGAAAGCTTTGCCATTGCACTTGACATCTCAAAGGCTTTCGATCGAGTCTGGCATAAATCTTAAATTTCCAAACTGCCCTCCTACGGTTTCTATCCTTCTATCTGTGCCTTCATCGCTAGCTTCCTTTCTGGTCGTTCTATAGCCGCTGTTGTAGACGGCCATTGTTCTTCTCCTAGATCTATCAACGGTGGTGTTCTTCAGGGCTCTGTCCTATCACCAACTCTCTTCCTTTTATTCATCAATGATCTAAACTGTACATCTAACCCTATCCACTCATACGCTGATGACTCCACCCTTCACCTTTCCATTCGGTTCCCGCAACGCCCATCTCAACAGTTACTTCAACAAACAAGGGATGAGGCTATGGCACACCTAATGGCTCGTATCTCTGACTGGAGTAAAAATAATATAGTTGTTTTTAATGCATCTAAGACTCAGTTCTTACACCTATCAACCCGACAAAATCTTCCACAGGTATACCCATTAATGTTTAATAATATTCAGCTTAATCCTGCATCATCCTTGAACATGCTTGGGGTTTCATTTACTCGGGACTTATCTTGGAAAGATCATTTTACATCTCTTGTAAAATCTGCTTCCAAGAGATTGGATGTGCTAAGCCAACTCCGCTCTATCTTTACCCCTGCACAATTGTTGACTCTATACAGGGGTTTTATCCGCCCCTGTGTGGAATACAACTCTCATGTGTGGGGAGGCTCCCCACATACAGCTCTTCTCAATATGGTGGAGTCAAAGGCTTTTCGTCTCATTAACTCTTCTCCTCTTACTGACTCCCTTCAACCTCTGTCTCTTCGCCGCACTGTTGCATCTTTATCTCTTTTCTATCGCTACTTTAATGGTCACTGCTCCTCTGAACTGTCTGCTTGCATTCCTCCATCTCTACGACAGGCGCGTAGCACCCGTCTGGCAGCAAACTCTCATCCCTTTTCTGTCCAACTCTCTAATGCAAGAGTTAACCGTTACTCCCAGTCTTTCATTTATGCAACAGGTCAGCTCTGGAACTGTCTCCCTCTGTCTGTATTTCCTGCTGCCTATGATCTCCAGTCTTTCAAATGCAGTGTGTCCAGGCATCTCAAAATGATCGGATCTTGAATTTGGCTCTCTATTGTATTTTGTTTTTCTCTTGGAACTGTTACTGCGGGCTCATGGCCTTTGGTTCCTTCTTCCTCACATAAAAAAAAAATATATATATATATATCTCCATGTTAGATACATAGAAAGTTTTTGCATCAGAGAATGCATGTATTTTGATGCCATACGTGGCTGGTTTGCAGGGAATATATTGCCTGAAGGAACAATGGCCCCTAAAGGCTACAAGCATTTCATCTACAGTCACTGTTTCTGATGGAGCGTAGTTCTTTTTACAATTTTCTACAAACAACTCATATATTTGTCTGATTGGGACAAGCTTATCCACCTTCTTTCTTGCCTCGCGTGTTGCTTTGTCGTCAAATCTTAGACAACACAACAGAAAGCAAAAGCGATTCAGTTACTTAGTCAGCCTGAATATCTCTCTTCCAGTACCATCAGATTTCCATATATCAGCAAGGTGTAGCCTGTTGGCGTGATAAGTACCAGCTAATATAAGTAGGCCAAGAAATGCTTTCTTTTCAAATATGTCAGTGTCTCGTGTTCTGTAGGGCTCAGCATACTTCCCTTTCTTCTCACTGATTGTCAAGTTAGTATACTCGACCAATAAATCAATTATTTCTGGAATGATGAAGAGTGCCCAGAGGTCTGTAGGTGATTGAAAAATTAGGTCTGGTTCTTTTGGCCCTGCTTTAGAATTTAATAACATTGTGAGCACGGGTACGACCTACTAAATTAGGAGCATTCTTCTTCCACCATGTTGTTTTGACTTTTCCCATCCATCCTTCACTTCTTGGCTTTTTCTTTTGGGGCTCCTCTGGTAGATCATCTGGCTCTGATTCATAACAGTCGGAGTCAGGAACATGCTCATCCTCTTCTACGACGTCATCTTCACCTGCAATGTTGGAGGCAGGAACATACTCATCCCCTTCTATATCTTCTTCATCTTTTGCACTGCTTACAAAAGCCTCCTCCAACATCTTTTGAAGCCTTAGTCTCTCGGTTTCATGGATCTTGCACCTGAAAAGATGGATAATTTTTATCAATTAGAAAGTTTCCATAAAACAACTACCGGTATATGAAATTATGCATTATTGTCTTAAACTCATAATTATATGACTGAATGAGTAATAAAATACACTGAGAGCAGCAATTCATTGTAAACATATATTAGAGAGAGGACTGATATATATTCTCCATAACAGATCTACATAAATTAATTTCCCATTGAAATTAAAAACATTCCATAAATTGTAATAATATACCTTGGTTAGTCTGGTGGGGACACTGGACACCCTAGGGGGGAAAAGTGTGTGTGTGCCTCTCACTACAACACAGGTAGGACCGCGCAACTCCACGTGCTCTTTCCCCTCATTGAATCAGGCGAGTACTGGAACGGAGAGAAATAACCAAGTTGCCACCTACGAAATGTGAGCTTTAAAAAATTTTGGGGTGCCAAAACACCCCACGCGAGCAACGTAGGGATAAGGAAATCCCCTTGGCATAAACATTAGCCACCAATCCAAGAAATTTCTGAGTGATAGCAAGCTGTTCTTTGTTGTATTATTGAGGACTTTGGTGCTCAAAACACAGGGTTGCCTTTGAGTGTTGGTAATGCACCATGAACTGATAAGTTGTTGGCATGCACTGTTTTGATGCTCCATACACATCACACATAGATAGCCAGCTTTATTGCCTCAGTTACGAATGGTGGCTAATTGGCCGCAGGTTCCCCTCTCTGTGTGTCTAACGCACACGCTTTCTGATGCCACGTCAATTCTTGTAACTCCTAAAGCGTTTTCTTAGTGCGTTTTATTAGAATTTCGCCCACTGCTTTCGCCTCCGATTGTTCATACACTCCATTTCGCTCGCATTTATTCCTGAAACACCTATCTATTGCACTTTCTTTATACTGGCAATGTCAGACTTCCATCGTTTCACCCTTTAGTCAATACAATAAGTACGTCGTCATAAACTGTTGAAAAAAAAAAAAAATCAGAATAGGTATGAAGCTTGGATGTTGGATGTCCTCAGCCGGCAGGGGACCAGTAGATATACGGTGTGGCGGCCATCATTAGAGAGAGGAATATCAAGATAGCGGCACGGCTGTTGGCTGCCACGGTGACGACACGCCTGTTGACGCTGGGCAGCGGACATTTGTTGAAGATGGGGTGACACTCTTTAACCCTCTTTTATAAAAATCAAAGTGACTAGTGTTTAATGAATTTTTGCATGTGGCGTTTTTTGGCGTATCCATATGCGTGTGCAAAATTTGGTGGAAAACGACTGTGTGGGAGAAGCTGTGGGCTCTTATCTCTCTCTCTCTCTCTCTCTCTCTCTCTCTCTCTCATGTGTGCATGCTCGCTGATGCCACGCTGCTCTCACCGGAAATGGTCAACCTCGGGAATTGTTGTCACCACGTGAACACGGATGCACTTGCTCAAGCTATTGCGTTAGAGAAAAATGGAAAACAAAAAAATCTAAAGATGAATTTGAAAATTGCCTCAGTGGTTAGCCACAAATTCCGCCTACTAAGGGCAGTTCTGGCCATTCTGGCCTCGAAGCCATAACAACAATGGCATCAAAATGGCCTAGGAGGCCAATGCCACCATATCTATATTCTTCCCCATGCTAAGTTACTCCTGTACCCCAATCTTAAGCCTCCTGGGGGCTCCGATATGGCCGGCTGTAAATGTGTACAACAAACAGCATACAGTGACTGAGAATTTAGGAGTGTAGATTTAACAAAATTAATATGACTTGCATGAAATAGCAGTTTCAGCTAATCTAGAAGGAAGTGCTAGAAAGGTCGAAACACCCCGAAAATTCCTGTGCGAGGAATGACGGTACAGTTTCTTAATCAGTGCGACTTACTCAAAATTTCTGAAGGCTAAAGGTGGTTTCTGAAAGACAAAAAGAAAAAAAAAATCTCTTCAAATAGGGCACCCAGGTGAGAAAATCCCTGTAGTGGAGGAATTAATATCGGATTAAAAGGATTACCTGAATTTTCTCAGATCACCGTTGATAATAGCAATGAGTGAGTCAGTGCGAGAGAATGTCTTGTGAAGGTGATGAAGGGTGTGGAGGCGGTGGAGAGGGAGGCGAGTGAAGGCAAGCAGCCTCGCTGTCTGAATCATCAGCAGGTGAGTTTTGAAGGAAGACTCGGCAAAAGTGGACAGGAAGTCTGGATCGTCACTCACCACCACCACAGTCATGCACCAAACCACCTCTCTCAGCTGTAAATGACACCAGTTTAATAAGGAAGTTGTTCCGAGCTTCTGATATCACGTTGTTTTTATTTGTTGTTAATTTTCTGTTTTATATCTACCAAGTTTCAAACTGTACGTAAATGAGTTTTCAGGTGAATTTCAAAACTTTAAAAGTTTTGAACTTCGACTTCTTAACCAAATGAACTTGAAAACCATTTTGTTTAAAATGTCTTCATGCCACTTGCAGAAGAACTAAGCATTATACAGTCACAGTCGGTAAAGCTGACCCAACTACCACTGCTCTACTGTGCCCTTTCTGCCAGCACGTCATAGAGGGATGGTATCGGTTTGAAATTTTGGGTTTTAGAAGGAAAGACGAGCTTAAGCTAATGATGAAAGACGAGGAGGGAGTTAAAAAGTGTTGGCAAAAAGATCTGTCTATCAATCAATCTATTTATAGCCAGACGCCTTAATCCGTAAGAGGTGGCCACAAACAAATCTCCTCCAGGTCGCCCTGTCCCCTTCCATTTCGCTGCCCTCCCTCCAACTTACACCCCCTCTCTCGTATACCTCTCTACTCAAATTCCTTCATCCCATCCTCGGTCTCCTTCTCTTCCCCCCACGTCACTTCCATACACTCTCCTAGTTAGTCTCTCACTATCATCTCCATATAGCCAAGTCACCCTGATGTATTTCTCCTAAAGTTTTCTATCACATCCACATCGACAACACAACGCCCCTTCACTTCATTTGCCAGTCTATCTCTCCATGTAACTCTTAATGCTCCTCTCAGATTACTCATTTCCACTGCTTTCACTCTTGATTTGTCTCCTTCCAACCATGACTCAGCGTCACTTCCATTCGTTAGAGTGGAGATCACAATATTGTCATGCAGCAACTTGTTTTGCTTCAATGCTCACTCACTGCTGTCAGGGAACAAGAAACCTTTATTCCCTGCTGTACCATTTCAAGCACTTGATCCTCCAAACTTCCATCCTAACTCATCACACTTCCCAGATACTTAAACGCACTCACAGTTTCCACTTCCTCACTATCCAGCCACATTTCCTGGGTAAACTCTTTCACCTTTGTCGTCCAACTTGTACTTTTCCTTCATTCTGCCTCAATGAAGGGTGACCATTCCCAGCCCACTTACCATCGCTCAGTTGCTTTAACATCCTGTATCTCTATAAGTTTTTTAATCTATTCCTAACATAGGTAAAAAAAAAAAAAAAAAAAAAAAAAAGCATTTTTTCCTCCCACAAGCTTCTTTCTGATCGTCGGTATGGGTTCGGACAGGGACGTCCACTGACGATCTTCTAACCTGCCTTTCAGACTCCTAGTCATCTTACTTTCGGGCCTTTGGCGAAAAGCTTGCCATTGCACTTGACATCTCAAAGGCTGTCGATCGAGTCTGGCAGAAATCTTTATTATCCAAACTGCCCTCTTGCGGTTTGTATCCTTCTATCTGTGCCTTCATCTCTAGCTTCCTCTCTGGTCGGTCTATAGCTATTGTTGTAGGTTGTCACTGTTTGTTTCATAGAGCCATCAGTAGTGGTGTTCCACAGGACTCTATGTCACCAACTCTCTCCTATTCATCAGTGACACTGTAAGCTGTACATCTAACCCTATCCACTCATATGCTGATGACTCCACCCTTCACCTTTCCATTCTCTTCTCTGAGTCCCCATCACAGCAGTTACTTCACCAAACAAGAGATGAGACTATGGCACATCTAATGTCTGACGGCTCATATCTCCGATTAGGGTAAATATAATATTGTCCTATTTAATGCATCAAAAACTCAGTTCTTACATCTTTCAACCCAACAAAATCTTCCTCAGGTGAATCCGTTAATTTTTAACAACATCCAACTCAATCCTGCATCATCTTTAAACATACTTCAGGTTTCATTCTCTCGGGATTTATCTTGGAAAGATATTCTCTCTCTTGTAAAATCTCGTTCCAAGAGATTAGGTGTGCTACGCCGACTCCGTGTTGTTGACTTTCTACACAGGTTTTTTCACTCCTGTATAGAATACATTTCTTACGTGTGGGAAGGCTCCCCACACATAGGTCTTCTCAACAAGGTGGAGTCAAAGGCTTTTCGTCTCATTAACTTTCCGGCTCTTACTGGCTTCTTTAAACCTCTGCCTCTTCGCTGCTCTATTGCATCTGTGTTTCTTTTCTATCGTTACTTCAATGGTCATTTTTCCTCTGAACTTTCTTGTTGCATCCCTCCATCATCACGGAGGGTGTGTAGCACCCATCTAGCAGCAAGGTCTCATTCATTTTCTATCCAACTCTCTAATGCAAAAGCTAACCGTTACTCCCAGTCCTTCATGTACGCAACAGGTCAACTCAGGGATTGTCTCCCTCTTTCTGTATTTCCTACTGCCCGTCATTCAAACGCAGTGTGTCCAAGCACCTTGATATGAACTGATCTTGGATACGGCTCCCTGTTATCTTGTTTTAGTTTTTACTTGGAGGGAACACTCTTGCAGGCTTCTGGCCTTTGGTTCCTTCATCCTTACATAAAAGACTGTACATTCAGTGACTTCTTTTCTTTCGAAGACCACAACTTTACTCTCCCTTACATTCACCTTTAAATTTAGTTTCTTATACCCTTCCAAACTCATTCGCCAAGCCTTGCTGTAACGGGGGTGGGGGGTGACGCCTCATTCATAGTCTTCCTTCTCCCTTTCTGTTATTATGGGGTAACAGTGAAGCCAACTGTCAGGGTGTTATGCTGACCTCTTTAGTGGAAGATGAGGAGCTGGGTATATTAAACTCCATAACTAGACTGGGACTTTTACTGCCATTGATTTGTCCTTATGTTCAGCTGATGCTGTTTTAGATTTTACCTGAGATGTGTTGCCAGACCTATATGGCAGTGACCATTTTCCATTACTCTTAACTGCTGGTGCAGGTGGACCTTAACCTCGTCTTCCTTGCTGGCTTCTAGATACCGGTAAGGCTGACTGGCCACTTTACAGGGCATTAAGTTGTATTGCCCGTTCTTTCAGTGAATTTGTCTGTCTTACTGAGGCGGTGTCTTATTTTACTGACGTGTTGCGCTTCACAGCCCAGTTTTTAATTCCAAGAATGAGGGGTCAATTTCCTAAACGTCCGGTTCCTTGGTGGAACTCTGTGTTCAGTTCAGCAGTGAGAGCCAAACGAGTCTCCTTTTCTCGACTTCTTCATCACCGTGGGAATCCTCAGTATCTGAAAGTGTATTGGAGGGCACGAGCTCATATGAAACGGGCTTTAAATGAGGCCAGGTGTTCATCCTGGAATGGTTATGTTTCCTCCATCAATTCGAGGACTTCCCTAACTCAAGTGTGGAACTGTGTAAAGAAAATTTCAGGAAAATTTACTGTTCCCTCCTCTCCTGTTTTATCTGCAGCAGGTGGAACTGTGGTTGATCTTTTCGCTGTTGCAGAGTTGCTTGATCATTTTACCCGTGTGTCATGGAAGGATGCAGATTCGCCTTCGGCTTGTCAATGTCGGCGCCAAGAGTCTCATGGTCTCAGTTTTGCCTCTTCTGAGGGAGAATCTTATAATGTTCCCTTTTCCTTTTCTGAACTCCAGGCAGCTCTGTCGCAGTGCCATGATTCTTCTCCTGGCTGTGATGATATTCCTTATGCATTTCTATGTCACCTCTCTGATGAGTCCCTTTCATTTTTGCCGTCATTACTTAATAAGATCTGGTGTTTTGGTGACTTTCCGGCTTGCTGGGGCATTGCAGTAGTTATTCCCATCCCCAGATCAGGTAAGGACCACCTACAGGCGACGAATTATCGACCCATTTCTCTGACTCCTTATATATATAAGGTTTTGGAAAATATGGTCAGTGTTAGGCTTGTGTGGTTTTTGGAGAGGTGATTTCTTATCTCCTGTCCAGTATAGTTTTCGAAAAATACGATCTACCTCTGATGCACCACTGTCCTTGGAATCTTCTGTCATTGAGGCTTTTTCTACTAACCAACACTAGGTCACGGTCTTCTTCAATCCAAAGAAGGCATATGACACTGCCTGGTGTCATGGCATTTTACCTTCTCTTCATGAATTTGGTCTTCATGGGGACTTGCCTAATTTTCTTCAATAGTTTTTATCTAACAGTTATTTAAGGGTCCGAGTGGGAGAAGTGCTTTCTAGTGTCCGTGCAGTAGAAGATGGAGCACCCACAGGGAAGTATCCTTAGTGTTACTCTCTCTGCCGTGGCCATCAACAGCGTAATGAGTGAACTTCTTGATGGTGTACGAATCTCTATATGTGCCAATTACCTCTCAATTTCCTCCACCTCATCTAGAATGTCTCTGATAGAGAAGAAGTTGCAGCTGGTGCTTAATAGAATTTCTGACTGGGCAGAGTCTCGTGGCTTCCTTTTTTCTTTAACAACGACAGTTACTGCATTTTTTTTCATCCTCAGGTGTTCACCCAGACACAGACTTGTATATCTATGGTCGGAGAATATCCTGTGTGGAAGAGATGCGGTTTCTGGGTCTTCTGTTTGATAGACTACTAACCTGGGTTCCTTATATTCGTTCTGTCTAGGCGACTGTCTCAAAGCTTTGAGTCTTTTGAAGGTTTTGGCTCATACCTCCTGGGGTGCTGACCATCAGACCCTCTTCCTACATGGGTCTCTTATTCTTTTATAACTTGAATATGGGTGTGGGGTCTGCTCCTATGCAACAGATACCTGTCTCCGGTTGTTAAATTCTTGCATCATGCTGGTGTGCTTCTGGCAACCAGGGCATTCAGGTCATTCCCGATTTTAAGTTCGTTGGTGGATGCTGGTGTACTCCCCTTGGAGTTGCGTCACCAGTTGTTGATGATGAGGTGTTGGTATCGTCTTCACTGCATTCCGGCCTTAATTTCTTGTGCCATCATCTTCGAGGATTCTCAGTCTTCTGTTTATGAAACCCGTCCTAGTTTCTTGACGCACTTTGGTTACAGGGTCTGGTTTGTATGTAAACCATTTTTGTTCCGAGACTGGCAGTTGTCCACATACGATCCCAGGGGTGGGTTTTTGGTAACTCCCTCGTGTGACATTTTGTAGGCCCGTTGTTGGTAAAAAAGGCTCACTTCACTCTCAAGTGTCCCTTTCTCTTTTTAGAACTTACCTCCATTCATGAGGGTTCTGTCCCCGATCTATACTGACGAGTCTAAGACTGATACTGGAGTAGGCTTTGGAGTTGTCTTCCCTTTCTTTAATAACGGTGGTAGTCGTCTTTGTATTACTTCAGTGTATATGGCGGTATTTACTGCGATTTATATGCTCTAAAAATCATGTTTCCTCTCCCTCAATCTGTTTTTGTGATTTTCAGTGACTCCTTTAGTGCTCTGTCTGCACTAGAGTCATTTAATCCGTGGATTGTGAGCCACAGCTCAGGCTGGGAAACGTCCCGTTGCGAGCCACAGCTCAGGCTGGGAAATGTCCCGTTGCGAGCCACAGCTCAGGCTATGCTGGCCATGCATCACTGCTAACTACTCCACCCCTACACAAACTTACGCATGGCGCTATGCAAAGACGGAGAGTGATTTTTTTTTTTTCACCAGATGATGCCTTGGATGGTTGTCTTCAAGTTTCTAATATACAAAAAAAAAAAAAAAAAAAAATATTTTTATTTTTTCACCACTCCCATGTATAAACTTACACATGGCCCTATGCACAGACGGAGATTATTTTCATTTTCACCAGATGATGCCCTGGATGTTTATCTTCAAATTTATAATAAACAAAAACTATAAAACAAAACTTTTGTTTTCCTTCATTTTTTGGACACCAGGGGTGGGATAAAAAAGGGTAATTGCACAATCCACGAGTTAAGTATCACATCCATTGGTTTTATTAATTTTAGAGTGGCCTTTTCTCCTTGGTTGTCGTGGCTGTCACGTGGATTCTGTTGGGTTCCCGCACATATTGGTGTGATGGGCAATGAGAGGGCAGATACATTAGCTAAAGCTGTGTCATCTCAACAGCCCCCAACCGACTACCCGACCTTACCTGCAGAATGCAATTCATACGTGTTGGCAGAGACACTGGGATGGTGTTGCTCATAATAAGCTAAAAGAGATCTTCCAGAGAGTTGTTTTGCCCAGGGTTCTCCCCTCCATGTCTCGGCGATTGGAGGTGGCTCTTGCCAGGCTTCGCATTGGGCACTCTCGGCTTACACATGGGTTCCTGATGATTGATGAGACTCAACTGTAATGTGATGATTGCCTTGTTCCCCATACTGTCCATGACTTGCTGGTCGAATTTCAACTCTGGGGGACCTACGTCAGAGATTCCTACATAGGCATAAGGGAGCAGATGGTGTCTACACTCTGTCGTCGATGCTTGGTGGAGCCTCCCGCGATTTTGCTGACGTTTTTAATTTTCTTCAGGAGGCGGGCCTCCTGCCACTTTTAAAAGTAATTGATATTTTATAAACTATTCTTTTGTTATTTTCAGTGTTTTTCTACTAACGGGTATTTACATAGTGTCTTGGTACTCCGTATTTAGGGTAGCTCTACTGTACATTGAGTAGCAAGCAAAATCATTTCCTGTAAATCAGGGAACCATTTACAGTGCTGGGTGGCAATCTTATAACCAGCCAACACGTGTTCCCTACATGACAACAAGTGGGTTGGCGAAGGGTTAGTGCCACTCTCCGGAAAACAATAACCTAAAAATACGAACAAGAAGCCTTGGACCAGGACCAACCAAAAGGTGATGACTAAGGACCGAACAAAGGGCATGGTACGGATAGCTACGTGGAATGTAAGAGGTGCAAAATGATGAGGTGAAGGAAAGAGAGACTGTCCAGGTTCATGAGGGTGCGACAGTGGATGTATGTAGATTAATTGAAATTAAATGGTGGGGTGTGAGTGTGAGACAATGGGGGTATGGATGGGGTATATGCGCGGGAATAGATGAGAATGAGAGGGCAAAAGAAGGAGTGTTTATTGTTGTGAGTAACAGATGGAAGAAGAATATAGGAGAGTATGGATCAGTTGGCTCAAGGATTGTGTGGGTAAGATTGAAAGTTGGATTACAAATGTGGGTGATTGTGTGCCTGTATGCACCAACGCAAGATCGTGCGAGCCGAATGAGAGAAGACTTCTGGAGAAATGTGGAATCGTGCATGGAAAAGTTTGAAAGGAATGAGAGAGTATTTTAGACTGGAGATACGAATGGAAAAGTAGGGAATGGGAAGGTGGACAGAGTAGTTGGTGAGTGAGGTGTGCCTGCAGAGATGGATGAGAATGGCAGTGCTGCAGTGGACATCTGTGCTGGGAGGGGGTTGGTGATAGCCAACACCCTCTTCAGGGACAAAATGATTCACGGGTATATGTGGCGACTCATGAGAAGGGTGGGTGGTGAACTAAATGAACGGAAAGCAATGCTTGATTATGTGTATGTGGATGAAAAGTGTATAATGGATGCAAGAATATATAGAGGTTGAGGGAGTGGTCTTTCTGACCACCACTTAGTGGTGGTCAGAATCAAAGTAAAACTGAAATGGAGAAACAGAAGAAGGGAAGGACAGGAGGAAGTAGTTCATACAAGGATACTGAAAAGTTTACAAGAGGATGGAAAAAGGCAGAGTATAAGAGGGAAATGGAGGAGCCACTGGGTAAATATTGATTGCAGCAAATGATGGACGTGGAAGGTGTGTGCAAGATATTCACAAAAGATGTCTGTGCAACATAGGTGGTGTGTGGGGTGAAGAGAAGACGGAAGGGGGTGCAGGGAACACCATGGTGGAATGAAGAGGTGAGAGAGACTGTGGCACAAAAGAAGAAAGCATAATTATAGTTAGTGGATGAGAAACAGGAGCGTGGAAGAAATTGAGAGATGGAAGAGAGAGCTATATGTAGAGAGGGACAGAGAGGTGAAAAGATTAGTATGAGAGAGTGAAAAGAAAGTAGATGAGGAATTTGGAAGGAATTTGAGTGTAAAGTGGAAGTAATGTAAGAAAAAGTTTTGGAAAGAGGTAAAGAGAGTTAGAGAGGTGCCAAAGATGTTAGTAGGGGAGTGAAAGATAAAAATGTAAATTACCAGTGGAGAAGGGAGAAAAATTGAGCAGATGGAGGGAACACTTTAAGGAATTGCTGAACACAGAAAATGAAAATAATGAGAATATAAGTGGCTGGGGAATGGCTGGGAGAAGCAGGGATGTGAGAGGAGAGGAAGAAATCAGTTGGATGGAAGTCGTGGAAGCAATGAAGGAAGTTAAAATGGGGAGAGCCCCAGGAATTGATGGAGTGTGTGTTGAAATGCTGAAGCATAAGGGAGGGAGATAGTACTAGAATGGATGTGGAAGATGTGCGGATTGGCCTGGGAGGAAGATAGAGTCCCGGAGGATTGGAAGTCAGGTATAATCATTCCCCTCTACAAAGGAAAAGGGGAAAAAGAAATGTGTGGTAATCATAGGGACATTTGTCTTCTTAGTGTAATAGGAAAAGTATATGGTAGGATACTTATTGACGGAGTCAGAGAAATAATCAGAGGAATTAGTTGGAGAAGAACAGGAAGGTTTTAGGAAGGGAAGAGGTTGTGTAGATCTGCTATTCATTCTTAGATCTTTCATGGAAAAGTTTCTACAGAAGGGCAAGAAGTTGTATGCGGCCTTCTTGGTTTTTGAGAAAGCATATGACAGGGTGGATAGACAAGGATTGTGGAAAGTATTAAGAATATATGGAGTAGATGGGAAGTTGTTGAAAGCCATAAAGAGTATGTATGAGTGTGTTAAGGCTGCAGTTCATATGGATAGTGAAATGACTGAATTTTTCTATTTGAAAGTTGGATTGAAACAGGGATGTGTCATGTCTCCATGGTTGTTCAAGCTCTATATGGATGGGGTTGTAAAAGAGGTACGAGGTAGGGCAGTGTATGTTGATTGATTGATTGATTGCAAATAATTAAAATCTGGCGGCGCAACTGCAAGGGTCATATGCCGCCGGATCACAAAGTAAAACACACAGCAAAAGAAAACGTGCATATTCAAATTAAAGTTAAAATCTGTTAGTAGAAATAAAACACTGAAAATAGTAAAAGAATAGTTTATAAAATATCAGTTACTTATAAAAGTGGAAGGAGGCCCGCCTCCTGAAGAAAACTAAAAACATCACTAAAATCGCTAGAGGTTTCACCAAGCATCGACGACAAACAGTAGGCACTGTCTACCCCCTTATGCCCACGGAGAAATCTCTGACGTAGGTCCCCCAGACTCGGGCACTCGACCAGCAAGTGACGGAAAATAAGGGGAACAAGGCAGTCATCACAGTATGGTTGAGATTCACCATTCATCAGGAACCCGTGTGTAAGCCGTGAATGCCCAATGCGAAGCCTAGCAAGAGCCACCTCCAATCGCCGAGACACAGAGGGAAGAACCCTTGGCACAACCACTCTCTGAAAGATTTCTTTTAGTTTATTGTGAGAAACAACATCCCACTGTCTCTGCCAACATGTACGAATTGTGTACCGCAAGTAAGGTGTTACATCAGAAGCAGGAAGTGGGTAGTCGATTAAGGGCTGTTGATAAGTTGCAGCTTTAGCTAAAGTATCTGCCCTCTCATTGCCCATCACACCAACATGTGCGGATACCCAACAGAAGTCTACACGGCGGCCACGACGGCCAAGAAGAAAAAGCCACACTAAAAGTAATGAAACCAATGAATGGGATGCATTAAAAGACTCCAGTGCAGACAAAGCACTACGCAAGTCATTAAAAATCACAAAAAAGGATTGGGGGAGAGTAAAAATAATTTTAACAGCATATAGAATTGCAGTCAGTTCCGCCGTATACACTGAAGTAATGCCAGGAAGGCTACCGCCCCTACTAAAGGAAGGGAATACAACACCAAATCCTACTCCAGTATCAGTCTTAGACCCGTCAGTATAGACGGGGAGAAAACCATCATGAACGGAGGCATGTTCTAAACAGAGGGAGAGGGACACCTGAGAGGGAAGTGAGCCCTTTTTTTCAACAACGGACCTACAGAATGTCATGCGAGGGAGCAGCGGAGAACCCACCCTTGGGATTCGATGTGGACAAATTGCCAGTCTCGGAACAGAGAGGGCTAACATAACATATCGGACCCTGTAACCAAATGGCTTTGGGAAATTAGGACGGGTGTCAAAAACAGAAGATAGGGAATCCTGGGAGACGATGGCACAAGAAACTGAGTCTGGAATGCGGTGAAGACGATACCAACACCTCACCATTAGCAACTGGCATCGCATAACGAAGGGGAGTACACCAGCATCCACCAATAAGCTTGGAATCGGGGATGATCTGAATGCCCCAGTTGCCAGATGTACACCAGCATGATACACAGAATTTAACAACTGGAGACGGGCATCTGTTGCAGAGGAGTAGACCTCACACCCATATTCAAGTTTAGGAAGAATAAGAGACCTATGCAAGAGGAGGAGGGTCTGACGGTCAGCACCCCAAGAGGTATGAACTAAAACCCTCAAAAGACTCTGAGCTTTAAGACAAGCCACATTAACAGAACGATTATGAGGGACCCAGGTTAGTTGTCTATCAAACAGAAGTCCCAGAAACCACGTCTCGTCCACACAGGATATTTTCCTACCATAGAGATACAAGTCAGGGTCTGGGTGAACCCCTTGAAGACGACAAAAATGCATAGCCACTGTCTTTGTTGAAGAAAAAAGGAAACTGTGAGTTTCTGCCCAGTCAGAAATTCGATTGAGAGCCAGCTGCAACTTCCTCTCTATCAGAGACATTCTAGACGCTGTGAGGGAGATCGAGAGTTCATCAACATATAGTGATCCTCGTACACCGTCAAGAAGTACACTAATGACACTGTTAATGGCTACAACAAACAGAGTAACACTAAGAATACTCTCCTGTGGTACTCCATCTTCTAGTGCTCAGGCAGTAGAAAGCACTCGTCCCACTCGCACCCTTAAAATTCGGTTAGATAAAAACTGTTGAAGAATAATAGCCAAGTGTCCACGAACACCAAACTCATGAAGAGAGAGTAAAATACCATGACTGCAGGCAGTGTCATATGCCTTCTCCAGATCGAAGAAGACCATGACTTGGTGTTGGTTAGTGGAGAAAGCCTCTCAGACAGAAGATTCCAAGGACAGCAGTGCATTGGAGGTAGATCGCATTTTTCAAAAACCATACTGGGCAGGGGATAAGAAGTCACATCTCTTTAAAAACCACACAAGCCTGACATTGACCATCTTTTCCAAAACTTTACATATACAAGACATCAAAAAAATAGGCCGATAATTTGGGCCTGTAGGTGGTCCTTACCTATTTTGGGGATGGGGATAACTACAGCAACACCCCAACAAGCCGGAAACTCTCCAGAACACCAGATCTTATTAAACAGTGAAAGCAAAAACAACAGGGACTCATCAGACAGGTGGTGTAAAAAGGTATAAGGAATATCATCATAACCAGGAGAGGAATCATGACACTGCAATAGAGCTGCCTGGAGTTCAGAAATTGAAAATGGAACATTGTAAGACTGTCCCCCAGCAGAGGCAAAACTGAGACCACGAGACTCTAGGCACCGACGGTGGCAAGCCAAAGGCGTATCTGCATCCTTCCTTGACACACTGGCAAAATGATCAGCAAGCAACTCTGCAACAGCAAGTGGATCAGCCACAGTTTCACCTGCTGCAGATAAAACAGGAGGGGAGGGAACAATAAATTTTCCTGAAATATTCCTTACCCTGTTCCACACCTGGGTGATGGAAGTCCTCGAATTGATGGAGGGAAAACATAACCCTTCCAGGATGAATGCCTGGCCTCCTTTAAAACCCGCCTCATATGAGCCCGTGCCCTCTGAAACGCCACCAAATACTGAGGATTCCCACGGTGACGACGAAGTCGAGAGAAGGTGACTCGTTTGGCTTTCACTGCGGAACTGCACTCAGGGTACCACTAAGGAATCGGACGTGTAGGAAACTGACCCTTTGTTTTTGGAATAGATAACAGGGCTGCTGAGTGCAACACAGTATTGAAATATGACACAGCCTCAGTAAGACAGCCAAACTCATTGACAAAAAGGGAAATGGAACTTAATTCCCTGAAACTTGGCCAGTCAGCCTTATCCAGAAGCCAGCAAGGAAGACATGGCTGAGGTCCACCAACACTAGTAGTTAAAAGTAATGGAAAATGGTCACTGCCATACAGGTCTGGCAACACATCCCAGGTAAAATCTAAAACAGCATCAGCTGAGCATAAAGACAAATCAATGGCAGTAAAAGTTCCGGTCTGACTATGGAAATAAGTCATTTTATTGGCATTGAAAATGCTTAACTCCTCATCTTCCATTAAAGAGGCCAGCATTACACCCCGAGGGTTGGCCTCACTGTTTCCCCATTGTGGATGGTGACCATTCATATCTCCTAGTAACAGAAAAGGAGAAGGAAGTTCATGAATAAAGTGTTCCAGATCCGCCCTTTCAACAGTAGCACTAGGAGGAAGATAAAGACTGCAAACTGTGTATTGCCGACGTAAAAACATCCGGACAGCAACAGCCTGCAGGGGAGTGGAGATGTCCAGATGATTGTATGGAATATCCTTGCGAAGGAAGATAGCAGCACCTCCATGATGACCTTGGCCCGGCACAGGATTAGAATAAAAGGCATGGTAGCCAGAAGGACCGGAAGGAACAGTATCACCCACCATGGTCTCCTGGATACACGTGCACAGAGGAGTAAATTGAGAAACCAGATGACACAATTCCTCATAGTTGGCACGTAAACCCCGATAGTTCCACTGGATGATGGAACCCATAATGGAGGAATGATGAGTAAGTGCGGGACTGTACACCTGACAAGCGAGTGGGTTTCAACTGATGCTTATGAACGCCCTTGACAGGAGCCTGCCCAGCACCAGAAACCCGCATCCTCTGTCTAACGTCTGAAGACAAACGTGAGGATGTGGAAGTAAGTTTTACAACACTCCTTCTTGGAGTGGGTATACCAGTTTGTTTGGAAGGTGGCTTGGGGGCTGTCTTTGGAGGTGTAGGACGGCCAGTGTCCCCACCAGAAGCCCCAGAAGTGGAAGTAGAGCCCACAGGTCTAGTGTCATTTGAGAAGGCCATCCTATGCTTCAGATCTGAAGCACCAACGAGCGGTCCAACATCCCCAGGTCGGGACTGGACCAGAGCTGAAGCATCAGCTTCAGGTTAGATCCCTCAGCCTGCTGGACAGAGGGAACAAGAAAGGTGTCAACAGAAGGGTCAACAACAGAGACCTTAGGTGGCCGGTCTTCATATTCGGAGGACTCTGATGAACAATGATGACATTTGCCAGGGACAATTGGAGCCTCGGGCATACTGGCTATGACGGGAATAGGAGTCTGGTTGACATAGACATCTGCCACCACCACAGAAGTGTGCAAGTCGTCAGCCACCGAAGTAGGGGTGGAAACAGTCGGAGTATAGGTTGGGCAAGCATCAGTCTCACCAACAGTACTAACCATGGGGACAGCATTCTGCATATCACGAGTTGAAGGAGTGAGTACTGGAATGGGACGAGGCTGCCTTTGAGATACAGGGCGACGCACTGGTGTTCTGGAAAGGACAGAAGCAAATGTAACCCCTGGCTGAAAGAAGAGTGTCTGGGCTCTCCTTTTTGCCTCAGGAAATGAAACCCTCTCAGTTGTTTGAATAGACAAAATCTCCTTTTCTAGGCAGTAGCGAGGGCAGTTTTTAGAATTCACAGCATGAGGACCCACACAATGATAGCATTTAAGGGGGCCTGGATAGTCATTGGTATGGCTTGGTCTGCCACAGGAGACACATACACCAGGAAGGCCAGCCTGTGCTCTGTGGCAAAACCGGTTAACATGGCCATAACCTTGATATTGGAAACATCGATTTGGGGTTGGCACATAAGGCTTCACTGGAAATGACAGCCAAGCGAGTTTCACTGACACAGGCAAAGTTAACCTATCAAAGGTCAGGAACAAGGTAGAAGTAGGGTTCAGGACACCATTTATTTTCTTTTGAAGACGCTCAGCTTTAACCATCCCAGATGATTGTAGTTCCTCTAACAACCATGCCTCTGAATATCGGAGTAGGTCACATGAAAAAATTACCCCCTTACACCTGTTAAATGTAGCATGTGGGATACAGCAGACATTGGAACCAGACGTGGACGTCAGAGCCATTAGGCGGGAGCTCTCTTCTGGGGAAGATACCTCCACCAGGATGCTTCCATCCCCCTGTGTTGAGATTTTTGGTTTCCTCCCACATGCAGACACTATGGCTTGGTGGAGATGAAAAATGTCAATGTCCAAGACTGACTGACCAGCAGAAGATTTCAAAACAATATACTTAACAAAAGTCTCAGGCTCAGACTCTTTTAGGCCTAGCCCCAGAGCCCCACCAACCCGACGTGACTGCCTCCCTGATCAAGCAGAACACTGGGGCAGAGGAGGATAACCACCAGGGGCCTGGAAAGGTTCCAGAGTGGCAATGAGTGAGGTTGAATTTGATGAGTGGTTGGGGATGGATGCTGCGTCTTCAGCATGAGTTTTGTTCTTAGCTAGAAAAGCCATTCATGTAACAACATAAACTTCATCCCCCCATCCCTCCACCCACCATGGAGCTCAACAAGGAGAGGTCAAAAGCCAGGGATAACACCACTGAAGACCCCAGAGGTAGCGGGAGAGTATACGCAGGTAACCACTGGGGGACCTGGGCAAGGGTGACTCCAGGATGATAGGAGCCACCAGGTCCCCCAGTGCCCACTTAACCCTAGCCAACACATGACCAGCCGATTGACCTGGTCGGACCCAACCAGGACACCCGTCTAGCCAGAATAAGGGACCAAAGAGGTATATTACTAGCTGCAGGGTGCATCGTGCAGCATCACTCAACTTCCAGGACTCCCGTCTCCCAGCATTACGGGACGCCACGCATGGCAAACACGTGGGGAGGCAACAGTCCTGCCCTAGATGGCAAATGGGCAGGGACTAACATCACCAGCAGGCCTCCTCCACCAGTGATGCAGGGGGTGCATGGTCCACGTGGTCGACCAATGGCGAACCCTACAAAGGTAGGCATGCCTCCAAAGTAGGTGGCACACCCAACCACGCTTCAAGCCCTGCCACCATGTCAAGGTGACCCCCCGCAGCAGGGCACGCAGTGCATGTTGGAGCGGCCCTAATGAGAGAGGGCAGTGTTTGAAAACTCTCTGTACTGTTGTTTGCAGGTGATACTGTGTTGTTAAGTGAACACAAAGCAGAGCTGCAAGGCTTGGTGGATGAGTTTGGGAGACTGAAAAAAATGGAATATAAAGATGAATTTAGGGAAGAGTAAAGTTATGGTCTTCGAGAGAAATGAAGTCAGTGAATGTACAGTGAGTTTTGATGAGGAGGAAATGGAAAATGTGAGTGCATTTTGTACATGAGTAGTGTGATGAGTAAGGATGGAAGTTTAGAGGGTGAAGTGCTTGAAAGCGTACAACAAGGAAGAAAGGTTGCTGGTTCCTTGAAAGCAGTGATAAGAAACAAGGGAATGAGCATGGAAGTGAAAAAGTTACTAATTGACAGTATTGTGATACCAACTTTAACGTATGGAAGTGAAGCTTGGACCTTGTTGGAGGGACAGAAGTCAAGAAGAGAGCAGTGGAAATGAGTTATTTGAGGGGAGCATGTGGAGTCACATGGAAAGACAGACAGAGAAATGAGGAAGTGAAGAAGCGTTGTGATGTGGATGTGATAGGAAGCGGTAGGTGAAACACACTGAGGTGGTTTGGCCATGTGGAGAGGATGGAGTGAGAGACTGATGAGGAGAGTGTATGTGAGTGAGGTGCAGGGGGGGAGAGAGAGGGGAAAGCCAAGGATGAGATGGAGTGGAGAGGTATATGAAAGAGGGAGGTGTGAGCTGGGAGCATGGGAATGTAATAGTGGGGGACAGGGCGACATGGAGGCGATTTGTTTGTGGCCACCCCTTATGGGATTAAGGAGTCTGGCAATAGATAGACATTTTTTCCAGTGTCTTTTACCTTGTTGTCCGGTGGCATATGACCCTGGCAGTTGCGCTGCTAGATTTTTATTATTCTCAATCAATCAACATTCCAGTTCCCCTTCATCTTCACTTAAAGTCTCACCTA
The DNA here is from genome assembly GCF_032717465.1 of Coenobita brevimanus. Taxonomy (NCBI): domain Eukaryota; kingdom Metazoa; phylum Arthropoda; class Malacostraca; order Decapoda; family Coenobitidae; genus Coenobita; species Coenobita brevimanus. Next base: position 46,551,263 of record NC_136999.1, on the reverse strand, counting down.
CAAACAACAGAACAGAAAGTTTCTAAGCACTGTCCTCTCTCAATTGGGCTGCTCCAGCATCAGCTGCACTACCTTGTTTCTCATTTATAACTCCATCCATATACAGGCTGCACAACTATGGAAACATGACACATCCCAGTTTCAATCCAACATTCAGACAAAAAAAATTAACTCAGTTCACCATCCACATGCACTGAAGCCCTAGCACCTTCATACATTTTTTTTTTTTTTTTTATAAATAACAGAACGGAGGAAGAAAAAACAAATGATTAAAAAAAAAAATCCGTACACCAGATTACTGGCATCCTCCATTCATAAAATATCTGTAACAGTTAGATTTGAACAGTTGTGGGTTGAAATTTGGGGGGAAACAACTCTGGGGAAGTGAATTCCGGAGAGATGCAGTTTGGGGAATGAAAGAAGTCTGATAGACAGAAGTTCTGCAATATGGCTGAGTGACATTCCAGTCATGAGCGCTACCAGATGCCTGTGTAGCACGAGGGAAGGCATGGAGAGGTGGCACCATGGACGCAACTTCGTCTGAGCATTTGCCAAAAAAATATCTGTAAAATAATGCTAGGGAGGCAACATTCCTTCTTACTTGCATGGGAGGTAGTTTATATGTAATGACAGGGTTGTTAATGATTCTAACAGCTTTGTTCTGAATTTTGTCTAGTTGTCTTAATGCAACCTCTCCACAACCATTCCACAAAGGTGAGCAATATTCAAGCTGAGAGCGCACATGACTCTTATAAATTATAGCTAACTGCTCATCGACGAAGAAGTTACGGACTCTGTACAATAATCCAAGTTTCTTTGAGGCGGTTTTAGCAAGTGATCGTACGTGAGAGGTCCAGTTGAGGGCACTGTTAAGTGAGACGCCAAGAATTTCAATACTTTTGGGGATGGGAATATTAGTAGCACTGAAGGTAATGTACGAATCTGACAATATCTGTCTATTAGTAAACTGTACAGTATATATTTAGTTTTACTAGCATTAAAAGAAACAAGGTTGTTTTGTCCCCATTCACTGATCGTAGATAGATCTTGATTTATGGAGATGGCTGTACTGAGTTGAGAGGTAGAGATATTAGACTTTGTAAATGGGTGTCTGAGTGTGAATGAATTATGTAGTGTTGAGTCATCTGCATATGAGTGAATGGGATTGTGGGTGACAGATAAGAGATCATTAATATGAACCAGAAATAGGGTTGGGGACAGTACTGATCCTTGCGGCACGGCGGCGTTAACTGAGTGGAAATTAGAGTATACATCATCTACTATTACTCTTATTTTCCTGTCACTAAGATATGAAGAAATCAAAGGAACAAAAGACGTTAGTCCATAGCAAGGGAGTTTGGACAGCAGGGAACGGTGCCATACTCTGTCGAAAGCTTTAGAGATATCAAGAGCTACTGTATGAGTTTCTCCAAAAAGATCAATTGATTGATGGATGGTATGACAATGGTGGATCTTTCGTGGAGAAAACCATATTTTCTATCACTAATTAAGTTGTTGGATTCAAAATGTTTAACAATGTGCTTATTAATTAAAGTTTCAAATACCTTACCAATAGAAGTTGTGACAGCTATTGGTCTGTAATCGGAGGGGTGAGACGAACTTCCTTTCTTCGAAATTGGGTGGATATTGGCTTCTTTCCATGAATTTGGGAATAAAGAAGTACATATGCATAGTCTGAATAATTTAGCTAGGACAGAGGCAAGTTCAGGGGAACATTTTTTCAAAACAATTGGTGGAATCCCATCTAGGCCTGGAGCTTTGTTGGTAGGTAAATTGTCTAGGATGGATTTTACGTATCTTGTCTGTATTTTAAGTGAGGCAATTTCGGGAGAATCAAGTTCCAGTACTGAGACATTCTGGCTAGTATCGTCTATGGTAGAGTTTCTGGCAAAGGTACTGGCAAAGATATCTGCTTTCCCACGTGGGTCATTTGTAATGTTGCCATCTGAAGATTTTAGTGGGGGAATGGAAGATGACTTGTTAAAGTTATTATTGAAAGAATTAAGGGTTGACCAGAATATTCTATTGTCATTAGGGTTATTAAGTAGTTTTAATGCTTGCTTTTGAAGAAAATTTGATTTAGATAGATTTAATACAGCTTTTGCATGATTTCTAGCAAATTTGAACTTGGAGAGTGATTCAGATGTTTTTGATTTTAAGTAAGAGTTATATGCTAATGACTTTTGAGCTGTTGCTCTGGCACAGTTGCCATCAAACCATTTTGGAGAGTTCGATCTTTTAGTTAATTGTTGACTTGGTATGAATAAATCCATACCAGCTAGTATTAAGTCACAGATGTGGGACTGGGTAGAATTGGGATCACTAGAGAAGAAAGATTGCCATGGAATGTCAGCAAGATAATTTCTAAATCCATCCCAGTCTGCCCTATCAAAGTGCCATCGGGTCACCCTGACAGGTTCAGGACGGGGAGGTGTGGGAGGGTTAACTAATAAGGCTTTGAGGAGATTGTGGTCAGAGGATCCAAGTGGTGACAGTACCTCTATCCTGTATTGATCTGGATTATTTATCAAGAATAAATCCAAGAGATGGGCATTATGATCAGGATTATCAGGTATTCTGGTTGGTTGCTTTACCAACTGGGTGAGATTAAACGATTCTGCAAACAGCTCGCACTCTAGACCAGCGTCGTCAGTCCAGGCAGAATGCAATAACCATTCAACATTATGTATGTTAAAATCACCCAAAATGGTAAATTCGGTGCCAAGGGCAAGGTTAAGGTTATTCAACTGAGTGAATATGGAATCAAATACACTGGGTTTCCGAAGAAGCATTGGGGGAACAATAAACTTTTTTCTTTTTTATGCGAGGAAGAAGGAACCAAAGGCCATGAGCCTGCAGTAACAGTTCCCTCAAAGAGAAAAACAAAATACAATAGAAAGCCAAATTCAAGATCCGATCATTTTGAGATGCTGGGACACACTGCATTTGAAAGACTGGAGATCATAGGCAGCAGGAAATACAGACAGAGGGAGACAGTTCCAGAGCTGACCTGCTGCATAAATGAAAGACTGTGAGTAACGGTTAACTCTTGCATTAGAGAGTTGGACAGAAAAGGGATGCGAGTTTGCTGATAGACGGGTGCTACGCGCCCGTCGTAGAGGTGGAGGAATGCAAGCAGACAGTTCAGAGGAGCAGTGACCATTAAAGTAGCGATAGAAAAGAGATAAAGATGCAACAGTGCGGCGAAGAGACAGAGATTGGAGGGAGTCAGTAAGAGGAGGAGAGTTAATGAGACAAAAAGCCTTTGACTCCACCCTATTGAGAAGGGCTGTATGTGGGGAGCCTCCCCACACATGAGAGTTGTACTCCACACAGGGGCGGATAAAACCCCTGTATAGAGTCAACAATTGTGCAGGGGTAAAGAAAGAGCAGAGTCGGCTTAGTACACCCAATCTCTTGGAAGCAGATTTTACAAGAGATGTAATATGATCTTTCCAAGATAAGTCCCGAGTAAATGAAACCCCAAGCATGTTCAAGGATGATGCAGAATTAAGCTGAATATTATTAAACATTAATGGGTATACCTGTGGAAGATTTTGTCGGGTTGATAGGTGTAAGAACTGAGTCTTAGATGCATTAAAAACAACCATATTATTTTTACCCCAGTCAGAGATACGAGCCAAGTCAGACATTAGGTGTGCCATAGCCTCATCCCTTGTTTGTTGAAGCAACTGTTGAGATGGGCGTTGCGGGAACCGAATGGAAAGGTGAAGGGTGGAGTCATCAGCATATGAGTGGATAGGGTTAGATGTACAGCTTAGAAGATCATTGATGAATAAAAGAAAAAGAGTTGGTGATAGGAAAGAGCCCTGAGGAACACCACTGTTGATAGATCTAGGAGAAGAACGATGGCCGTCTACAACAGCGGCTATAGAACGACCAGAAAGGAAGCTAGCGATGAAGGCACAGATAAAAGGATAGAAACCGTAGGAGGGCAGTTTGGAAATTAAAGATTTATGCCATACTCGATCGAAAGCCCTTGAGATGTCAAGTGCAATGGCAAAGCTTTCGCCAAAGTCCCGAAAGGAGGATGACTAGGAGTCTGAAAGGTAGGTGAGAAGATCGCCAGTGGAGCGTCCCTGACGGAACCCATACTGACGATCGGAAAGAAGGTTGTGATAGGAAAGATGCCTTAAAATTTTTCTATTGAGAATTGACTCGAAAACTTTTGAAATACAGGACGTTAAAGCAATTGGACGATAGTTGGAGGGTTGGGAGTGGTCACTCTTCTTTGGGACTGGCTGAATGAGAGCAAACTTCCATCAAGAAGGAAAGGTACAAGTTGACAGACAAAGGCGAAAGAGTTTGCCTAGGCAGGGTGTAAGCACAGAAGCACAGTTCTTGAGAACAACAGGAGGGACCCCATCAGGCCCATATGCCTTGTTAGTACTGAGGCCAGTGATGGCAGAAAATACATCAACTGAAGAAATTTTAATGTCAGCCATGAGGAAGTCAGAGGGGGGGAAGTGATGGAGGAACAGCACCGGAATCGTCTAAGGTGGAATTGGAGGAGAAAGTCTGTGCGAAGAGATCTGCTACACAAATATATTTGGTAATGTTTTGACAATTTAGTTTATATAATGAGTAATCAAAACATACTTTTCACAGCATTCAGTAGCATCCAATTTCCTCCATATATTTTTAATATTTTCCACATGCATTGTCTATCCACTCTGTCTTATGCTTTCTCAAAATCCGTGAAGGTGACATAGGATATAAAACCTTTCCCTTCTCTAGAAACTTTTCCACTAAACACCTTGGGATGAATATCTGATGTATAAATCTTTTTACTTCCTGATGCATTCCCGTTCTTTTCCAACTAATTCTTCAGCTGTTCCCCTAACTCTGTTAGTAAGTCTCCTACCATAAACTTTCTGCAATTCTCGGATAATAAATTTCTATTTCTTGCTCCGTGATAGAAAAGGTCAATTCATACTGCTTCTTCATTCTGTGGAGGTAAATTTTCTTTAACGTTGACTGCACGTAATGTGAAAAGTAATATAGAATAACTATTGAATTATTTTCCTTAATGAATTATACCTATCACATCACAATAGACATGATGGTATATTATCTCATAGTGATGAGGTCTGAAGACTATATAAAGGAAATCGTAAATCCTCGGAAAGGAATTATTATTTTTGTTCTTCTGTATTAAGAGGGTAAGAATAAGCAATCATGTATATACCCGGGGATTTTAAATTGCGTAAGATATATTGACCGGCAAGAGTTTTATGCTAATGAATACAGGGATTTTAGGTACGCAAATCTAGAGGCGTACGACAATGGTACTGTACTGTATAATAATATATCACCCAGTGATTATGTGAGTCTGCAACTGTATATTACACAGTCCCTTGTCATTAAAAAACGTAACACCAGTGACCTACACACAGGTAGCTACTTCCAGCTATATATATATATATATTAAGGTGTTCAGCAGTTATAGGGAAGGAAAAATAAATGGCTATTTAGGTGGGCAAAGTATGCAATCAATTCCACTTACAAACAAAGCATTCAAGCAAAAATTTATGTTTTTTTAATATTGCAAAGTCGTGCCTTACTACCCCCACATCCTGTAAATCTAACTGGTCTGAGTACGTGAAGAGTATGGTGAGAAAGGTAAAAATAAACAATGTGGTACAGAAAGAAATAAGATTTTTGAGCTATACAACAAGCATAATCACTTTATTGCATGTGGGATTTTTTGGTCGAGTCTTAGAGGGCTCTGTGGTGCTGCACAACATGGAAGATCAGCTGTTGTTCTTCTTCATTCTTCGTCAGACCACTGTTGTAGTCCACTGCCAGTTTGACTGGCCGCTCAGCAGCGTCTTTGACTACTTTGAGGTGGGCCATGACATCGGGAATGGGGCAGAGGTCATTGATGCTTGTTGGAGTATCTAGCTTCAAACACTGGAAGAGGTTTTTCGACTTCTGGGTGACAAACTTAGTCGGATCCCATGCCTTATCTATCGTTTTCATGTTCAAACGGAGCAGACCCTTCTTCATCGGCAGTGCTGAGGTCATATTTTTCAGCATTTCCTGCTTTTCCTCAGCAGAGACTTTCTCAGAATACATGGCTAGTGTAGCCAGGTCCTCACTGAGGTACCCGAGGTGGTTTTGATTTTTTCCTAGCCTTCTTTGCTACAATAGGATCCATCTCTTTGAATTCTTCAAACTTCTTCAGATTGAGGATACTGGCTGGAGAGTCGACAGCATTTGGGGCTTCAAACCAGTGCATCACATAGATGGTGACAAGGAAGACAGATGCATTTGATGGCCTCCTTTTGATGCATGTGAAGGGGAAGGAGGCTGCATCCTTCAGTTGTTTTCTGAAAAGGAAGATATTGAGGCAGTAAAGGCCTTTGGCCGTCCAACTTGCTCTGTGATAGGCACCTGGATAGTAAAGGGTCATCCGTGCTGGCTTCTTCCCGAGGAAAGCCAATGAAAGCTGGAGGAGCTCAAGGTAGTCGTCATGGGATTGCGCATGATCCATGTGGCTGAGTATGAAGTGTTCAATGTCCTCGGCTCTGTTGGCAATCCACGACTGAGATTTATCATCTAGGTCATCATCGTAGGGATCAAAGGAATCTGTGTCAGTTTTGTTCCAGAACTCTTTGAATGGACCAAAGACAGGAATTTCAGGACCAGAAGAAGAGAAGATCCCTGCCACTATGAGTTCACACATGTGGTGCCTGCATGCCAATAACAACAGCGGGATCTGGAGACCTCTTTCAGTGATAAAGCAAGCTCCGTTGTGAACCCCAGGGTTATACGCTGTGGTATCAAAAGAAAGCCCTGCAATCCAGGGCTTCACTTCCGGCCATTCATCTAGAGTCCTTAGCACTGCCGCTCCCATTGTTTCACCCGTTCCAGCAGAGATCTTAGGGATTGCCAGGATCTTCTCTGTACCAGCCTCTGTAACAACAATCGCCAGGCGATCACTGTGGCAGCTACCATCGATGTTGGGCAAGAGCTTTCCATCAAAATGGAGAATAAAGGATGTTTGTGGCTGGAATTCTTTTTTGATCAAAATGGAGAATAAAGGATGTTTGTGGCTGGAATTCTTTTTTGATCTTTTCAGCGATCTCAGTCCTTGATTCCTTCCGAACGGAGTGGAGAGATCTGACAGACAGCGTGAGTTCCCCCCACGTCAAGCCCTGCTGCGATCAAGGCGGGAGTTACCACTTGCATTGCAACTCGTGTTGAAACGAGGCATGGGTTTGAGAAGGCCAAAGAAAAATTGCAAAGTATGGTGTAGTTCCCACCAGTAGTGGTACTTAATAAGCACTTTGCCCTTCAAGTTCCTGATGGTTGGATTTTTCTGAACATTGAAATTTCTCTCTGTCTCTGTCTGTCTCTCTCTCTCTCTCTCTCTCTCTCTCTCTAAATTTATAACCCGCTTAAAGATGGTAAAAAAAAAAAAAAAAAAAAAAAGGACTGTGGAAAAGAAAGATAAAAACTGCGATCCAGCTATTGCAGAAAGCAAATTACATTGTTAAGTAATAAAGTAAATAAGAAGATTTGTTGCCATTATAACAACACTACATGTAAGATTATGTGAGTAGATCTACTCTTACTACAATATCATACAACCTACCCTCTGAGCTTCACCAACTGTCTGGATAAGATGTTTCCGCGTCGTGTTCTCTTCTTGGCCGTGAATCTTGCTCTCAAAAACTACCAGTCCCCAGGGTGCTCGCAGCTGAGGCAGATCCTGTACCAGTGGAATACATTATTAGCCATGTCCTTCTCTTCTACCTGGCCTGCTACTCGGAGAGCCACATCCTGGATACATTCTAGTGGGACTATTTGCTATACCCTTTTCGCTCTAATTTGGCCCTGATTTTCCTCCTTTTGGAGCTGATACCATGCAGGTCAGTGGCAGAATAGGCCAATACTAGTGCTCTATATCCTTTTCAAAGCACCCCTTTGTGACTGACATCATATTCGAATGTTAAACTCTTGTTCCAGCTCAGTATTCATGAAGAGATGGTAATTTTAGGTTGTTAAAATAAAACGAATATAGTGACTCTAGAGAAGGGGTGGAGACATAATAGCCGGTCTGCTCTCATACGACGGAACGCTGCCACTCTTACATCTCGAATACTTCAGTTGTGGTTGTGTGAATTTCGGTGAGCCTTAGTCATGAGGTAGGAACGAGCCTCCTTGACATTTAGTTGAATTTACTTTCCCATTTGATTGCATCTGGCAATCAGTTTAGCTTATTGAGGGTTTGCCAGTATAAATGAAATCAACTGTAACATGTACAGTCCATTCTCACTATAACATGTGTTCAACATGTGCTATGCAAGGTGTAAAATGTACTCTCTGTGATATATATATACTGTATATTAAATATATGAAAAACAAGCCATTGATACCATTCCCCAATTATTTTATCTCTATGACCATTATTTCACCTTTAAAGAAAATTATAAGTGATCAGAATATATCTATCTATATATATATATATCTATATATATATATATATATATATATATATATATATATATATATATATATAGATATATATATAGATAGATAGATAGATAGCTATATATATATATATATATATATATATATATATAATTTCCTGTGACACCCCACGGGATGCATAGGGCCTCGATGAACTCTCTCCACCAATATTTATCTCTTGCCATCTCCTTCAGGTTCCACCAACACTCCTCTCCTGCTTCTTTTTTTATTGTCCTGAACCAGGTTTCCCTCGGCCTACCTCTACGTCTTCTTCCTCTAACAGTCCACTCTGGCACATCCTGTATTAAACTACCTTCTTTTCTGTGTATGTGCCCCAACCACTTCCAGCGAGACAGTCGCACATATTCATTAACTGGTTCCACTCTTATAATATCCCTTATTCTTGCATTTGTAAATCTGTCTTGCCACTTTACCCCAAGAATCCTTCTCAGTATTTTATTCTCAAATCCTAATACTTTCTGATCTGTTGCAGTTGTACCGTACCATGACTCATGCCCGTAAATTAAAATTGGTCTAACCATGGACTTGTAAATTTTCACTTTATTATGTACCGAAAGCATATTATTATTCCAAACAGATTTCAACATTCCAACAGCTCGCCAAGCTTGTCTAATCCTCTCCTCAATTTCATTGTTTAATGATTCATTTGATGATACAATCGTTCCCAGTTATTTAAAGTTTTCTACGTTCTTCACCACATTATTCCCAATTACACAATCGATTTGGTTCTCCACGTTCATATTAATAATTTCACTCTTTCCACAATTTATTACCAATCCCACTTTTTCTCCTTCCTCCACCAGACAATCAAGCACCCACTGCATCTCGTAAATACTTCCGCAAATCAGTACAATATCATCAGCATAGTCCAAATCCATCAGCTTCTTAATTTCTTTCCAGTTAATTCCTGCACCTGTTCTCCTTACAACCTTTTTCTAACATAATCCATAACCAAAACAAACAACAATGGCGAAACAACTCCTCCTTGAATCACTGCTGACCTAACTTGAAAAGGATCACTCAAAGAACCACCCACCATTACCTTACAAAAAGTACCTTCATGCAGGCTTCTAATAATATTTACAAACTTTTCTGGTATACCATAGAATCTGATAATTTTCAACATAGCTCCACGTGAAACACTATCAAACGCCTTTTCAAAATCCACAAAACACATACTAAGTGGAATTTTCATCTCATTAACTTGTTTCATTAGATGCCTTACAATAAAAATCTGATCATTACAACCTCGACCCTTTCTAAATCCCGCTTGTTCTTCTCTTAAAATTTTATCAGTTACTGGCTCTATTGTGTTCAACAAGATTTTGGAAAAGACTTTTGCAACTACAGGTGTCAAAGTTATCCCCCTCCAATTGCCACACACACGTAAATATCCCTTTTTTGGTATTTTTATAATCACTCCATTTTTCCACTCTTCTGGAATTCCACCATCATCCCAAGCTACATTAAAATGTTTCAAAAGCGCATTCATCAACTCGTCATTTTCCACCTTAAGCATTTCAGGGAATATTCCATCCTCTCCTGGGGCCTTAAAATTCTTTAACTCCTTTTTAGATTTTGCTACCTCTTCCAAAGTTATATCCCCTGTTTCTATCTGCAAATCTCTCTCTGCTGGCAAAATGTCCTCTTCAGCTGGGATTGGTCTATTTAGAACAGATTCAAAGTGCTCTTTCCACCTTCCTTTTACATCCAAATCTTTAGTCATCAAATTACCATTTCTATCTCGTACAGGTATTTCCTTCCTTCTCTTTTCAGTCCCAGATAACTCCTTTATGGCCTGATACGCTGCTTTTGTGCTCTGACCGTCATTTTTACTTAATTTCTGTCTCTGTTGCCTTTTCATCATATAACCTCCTCTTATCACGTCTAACAAGTCTTTTAACTTCAGAATGTAAACTCCAGTACTTTGCTCTAAGTACTTCAACTACCTGGCCATCAACATTTTGTTCTTCACTTCTTAACTTAGCCTCCTTCCTTTTCTGAATTGCATTCCATGTTTCATCTTACATCCACTTTTTCCTTCTCGCTTTTCCCTTTATCTTAATAGTAACCTTAGCACTCTCATCCAAAACCACTTTTACCTCTCTCCACATTTGATTAATATCATTGTCTTCAGATTCCATCAAAGTCTGCAGGTCTAGAAACCTGTTCCTACATTCCCACCGAAACTTTTCCCTCGTGCTCTCATCACTTCTCAGCTCATCAAAATCATAATAATTACCTCCTGTACATTTACCATTAACGTTTCTCTTAAGTTTTATTTTAATCTTTGACACAACAAGTTGATGATCACTACCTATATCTGCCCCCCTCCTTACGCAAACATCTTGCAAATAACTCCTATATCTTCTGCTAATTGCAATGTGTTCAGTCTGGTTAGAATATTTACCACATGGTGAAATCCAAGTAGTCTTATGTATTTTTCTATGTTCAAAGATAGTTCCACCAATTATAAGGTCATTTGCCAAATAAAAGCTTCCAAAGTGCACCTCATTTTCGTTTCTTATACCAACACCCTCCTTACCCATACAATCTTCAAAACCATCCCTACTACTGCCAACAATCGCATTAAAATCACCAATGCAAACTAACACATCATGTCTTGCCACTCTATTCACTACATCCTGCAGCTTCTCATAAAAGTCATCCTTCATTTCATCACCAGCTTCATTTGTCGGAGCGTACCCTACAACCATACTGATATTACCATGGTCAGATTTTAAACGAGCATAAAGCAAGCGCTCATTAATTGGTTCAAACTCACATGCTGCCTTACAAGAATCTCTACTCAGCAGTAAGCCTACTCCTTGGTAATGATTTCCATCACTCCTACCAGAAACCAACATAGTAATACCATCTTCCAAATTCATTTTATCAACTCCAAGCAACCTCGTATCTGTAAGAGCACAAATATCCATCTTGTATTCCTTGAACACTGAAGTAAGTTCTTCCATTTTACCAGCCTGATTGAGAGTTCGAACATTCCAGTTTCCTATTCTTAAGGTTCTTTTTGGATGTATAAACTTATTTCTACACCGTGGGATTCTTAGCACCCCCTGCCCACTTAAGGGTTGCACGGAACTGAGGGCCATTGCTTCGTAAGCAGAGTTCATCAAGATTTCTTAAGCATAAAAATATTTTACCCTGGTGCCAATGCCAGTGGCTCGCAGGAACCAGACAGTGGTGAGAGGAATTTAACTAAATGAAAGTAAAATGCAGAGGGTTGGGACAGACAAAGTACAAGGGAAAGAAAGAGAGCAAAAAGATAAAAATGTCCCTTTTAGTCGCCTCTTACGACAAACAGGGAATACTGGGGAAACAAGAATGAGACGACTAATCATCGAACACTTGAATGACAAAGTATAAAGACATAATAAAATACTTACAGATGTTCATGCCAAAGAATACTTACGTCAGTATGTTTGAGCAAAGATACATGACACCAATCCAATGTCATGCAAATCAACCCCAAACAAGAATCGGTGTGAAGGCACTGCAAACCCGTCCCCGGCAGTCATTTTAATGCTGACGTATAAACACAACAGGATATCTAGTCAAAGATGTCACATATCAAGTTTGGAGTAAATCGGGTGAAAATTGACGATTTTAAGCCCATTTGAAATTTTAGGCCGAACCCACCTAACACTGACTCTCCTACCGATAACTGAAGGGGTAACTCCCATGATGTAATAAGGCATGTTATAGGATGCAGATTTGAAAGATGCACATTAAGGTTTTGGTTTCATGTTAATATGATGAATTTGGAGAGTCATGTTAAAAAAAAAAAAAAAAAAAAAAGATTTTTCTTTACCCATACTTGTTTTTACATTTTCTGGGCCTACGGCCCTTCCGGGGGTTGGACGGGTAATTATCTCAACTGAATTACTGTTACAAATGAGTTTTTCCCTCTACTTCCCAATCTGTATGCAACGAAATCTCACAGGAAGTTTTAGGAGGACTTTAGTGAAATCTTTCAAGTTTATATTGTACATAATTTTATGAATGAAATAAAAAGGACATTCATCATCATCATCACCATCATCCGGACCTCCTTTCCCACCCAAGGGCAGGGTGAGGGGTAGCAATGTCCAGACAGCACAAACATGCCCAAACCAAATAGGCCACACTTCCATTCACTCATCATTCAAGCCCCCGGAATCCTAGCTCTACCGGATACGCCAAAAACATTCACCACATTCTGCAGCTTCACACAGCATATCTGACTGATTCAATCCGGATGCTGCCATGCTCACAAGAGGTGCCAAAATCACTGATCACGCACTTCTCCTCACAAAATTCATCCAGCCAGCTCGATCTCTTGTTAGTTCCATAGCCTCACTGACTTCCAAACCTCTCTTCCTCACACACTCATCCACCATATCTCTCCACCTTCTCCTTGGCCTACTTCACTTCCTCCCTCCTTCAAATTCGCGCAAGTATACCTTTATTACCACTCTATTGTTATCCATTCTTTCCTCATGACCATACCATCTCAGAACACTCTCATTGATTCTGGTGTCCACCGGCTTCCTCACTCCACACTTTTCACGAATCACATTATTTCGTATCCTATCCACCCTCTGTACTCCACATACATTCCTCAGCAGTCCCATCTCCACTGCTCTTACTCTTGACTTTTCATCTTCATGCCACACCATATTCTCACACCCATATGTTAGAGTTGGCACTAACACTCCTTCATGTAAGCCTTGTGCAGCTGCAACACTCAAGCCTTTGTTTTTAATCAAGGCCTTCATTGCACCAGCCACTTCTCTTCCTTGTGTCACTCTACTTTCAACTTCTTTTGCACATTTTCCTCTCTTTTCTATCACTGTACCCAAGGATTTGAACTCTCTCACCAATTCCAGTCTCTCTCCATTCAGTGTGACATCACATTGGGAGTCACCTTCTCTATCAATAACCATCACTTTACACTTTTGTACATTTACTCTTAAGGCACGATGCTAACAGAAATCAGCAAAACTCTGCACTAGCCTACCAAGTTCTTGTCCGTTACTTGCAAGCAGTACTGCATCATCAGCACACAACAAATTTGAGATATTCCATCCATCACCATTCATTACCAGCGCCATCCCTCTCTCTATTACTCGTGTTTTTACTTCTCTCATCACCCCATCCATATATGTATTGAACAACCAAGCGGACATCACACAACCTTGTCGCACGCCCACACCGATTGTGAACCACTCACATAGATGGCCATTAACTCGTACACATGCTTCGCTACCATCATAAAAACTCTTGACAGCACCTAACAGCTTACTATCTACACCATACATGCGCAAAACTTTCCACAATCCCTCTCTGTCTACTTTGTCGTATGCTTTTTCCAGATCCATGAATTCCATAAACACATTATGGTCCTTCTCACAAGCCTTCTCTGCTATCTGTCTCACTACAAATACTTGATCTACACATCCTCTGCCACTTCTATAGCCACCCTGTTCATTACTCACTAGGACTTCTGATATCTCTGTTACTTTCTCTATAATAATTCTTCCATATACCTTCCCTACCAGACTCAATAAACTTATGCCACGATAACTCTTGCACTCACTTCACTCACCTTCATTTTTGTACAGGGGTACGATCACAGCCTTTTTCCACTCTGCAGGCACAGTTTCACTCATCCACGCCTTCTTACATATCTCCAACAAGCACTTCATTCCACTCTCTCCACTACACGTAAGCATCTCTGCATACACCTCATCAACCCCAACTGCTTTCCCATTTTTCAGCCATTTCACAGCGCTCTTCACCTGTGCCAGTATCACGTCTCCTAGCACTGCATTCCTTCTCTGCACACCCCCAAAACCAATCATGTTTACAGCCGCTCTGCTCTCTCTATTCCCATTCATCAGGCTTTCAAAATATTCTTTCCATATGGTCCTTATTTCATCTCCATGTTAGTAACTTACCACCTGCATCCTTCACACTATCACATTTCTTTCTGCTTTCACATCTACATTTCCACACCTCTTTCCAGAATAACTTCCTATTTTCAGAGTAGTTCGCATTCATTTATCTTCCCAGATCATCATTTACCTCCTTCTTTTTCCTCTTCACTAGTCCCTTTACGTGCTTCATGCTCTCGATATACTCAGTTCTTATTTCAACTGAACCCCTATTCTGTAACCACTTTAGCCACTTCTTCCTCTTTTTCTCCACTGCTCTCTCAACTTCCTCATCCCACCATGCCGTACCCTTGTTTTTTGTTGACACTCTTGCCACACCACCCACCACTTTAGCATTAGCTAAGCAATCCCTATATGGATTCCACAGGTTGTCCAAATCCAATACATTCCAGTTCACTGATTCTAACTCGTCCTCTGCTTTGGTCCTCAAATTATCTGCCATTTCTTTGATCCTCAGCTTCTCAACTTTCAGTCTTTCTCCCTGACTGCTCCTCTCTCTCTTGGTCCACCTCACTCCTCAAAGCTTGATCTTGCATACCACGATCATATGATCTGACAGACCTCCACATCAGCCTCTCACAGCCCTCATATCAGCAACCATTCCCATCATCGACCTTTCTGCGAGCACGTAATCAATCAGGCTTTTTTCCACACAATCCCCGTTTCCTCTATACCATGTATTTTTATGTGCATCTTTGTGTTTGAAATAAGTATTACAAATGCACAACCTCCTCTCCTGACACATATCCTTTAGTCGATTCCCATTATCATTTTCTCCTGGTACTCCATAACAACCCATTATGACATCCTGAGGACCAGTGCCTACTCTTCCATTCATATCCCCCATCACAATCACTTTATAGCTCCTGGGCATTTCTCCCACTACTTCACCCAGCTCATCCCAAAACCTGTCTTTCTATCTCTCACTCCTGTCCTCACACGGTGCATATGCTACAATTATTGCCACTTTCACCTTCTCAAACTTGAACTTGACATACATACACCTCGAGCTGACACATTTGTAGCCTTCCATTCCACTCTGCCACACCTCATTCATCAATAAAGCAACTCCTTCCTTACATCTTCCTCTCCCATTCATTCTCGATCTTACACATTTCACACCCTCCCACTCCTCCACTTCGCACCCTTTCATCTTCGTTTCACACAGTGCCATCACAGCATATCTTGCATTCTTGAACACATTCACCACTTCCACCCTCTTGCTCTCCTCATTCACACCTCTTACATTCCACATGGCCACGTGAGTCTGCCCATTTGGTTGGGGCCCTGAGCAGATATTGGGCCTTCTGAGCCTCTCTGAAACGATGCCATGATTAAGTGATTTTGGATAGGGGAATCTAAGGGACACTTAACTATCAAGAAATACTTGATATTGGGTGTGGCTGTAATATTTACCTCTTTTTCCTTAACCCGTGGTGCAATTACCTTTTTGTTGTTGTTGTTGTCCACCCCGTGGTGCGCAAAACATGAAGGATTTTTTTTTTTTTTTTTTAAATAAACTTGAAGATAAACATCCAGGGCATCATCTGGTGAAAATCTCTCTCTCTCTCTCTCTCTCTCTCTCTGCGTTGGGCCATGCGTATGTTTACGCAAGGGAGTAGTGAAAAATGAAAAAAGAATTTTTTTTTTTTTTATTATAATCTTGAAGATAAACATCCAGAGCATCATCTGGTGAAATGAAAAAACTCTCTCTCCGTCTTTGCAGTGCCATGCGTAAGATTGCGTGGAGGTTGAGTTGTTTATGGTGATGCACGGCCAGCACAGCCTGAGCTGTGCAGCAGATATTTTATTGCTGTTAAATACTGACTCGTTTATGCCATTTAGTGTCAGTGCACAATTAAAATCTAAGGTAATGACACAAATGTTCTCAAGTTAACTCCTTTGAAAATCCATGATCTTGCATTTGACCTTTCAGGGTCACTCAGAGTCAAAGGTCATGCTGCCAAATGACAGCCCAGATGAGACATCCTATATCTTGGTATTGGTAAATATCTCTATCTTCAACGAGTTTCGAGTTATAACCCCCTGAATATCCATGAACATTAGTTTGACCTATCAAGGTCGCTTACAGTCAAAGGTCAAGGTACCAAAAAACCCATATGGGATTTCCTATATGTTGATAATAGAAAATATAACTCTATCTTCAACCAATTTCGAGTTACAGGCCTCTGAATATCCGTGACCTTGAGTTTGACCTTTCATTTAATTTGAGGTCAAAGGTCTTGGTGCCAAATGAAAGCCCATAATACGAGTTCCTGTATGTTAATAATAGTAAATATCTCTAGCTTCAACCATTTTCAAGTTATTGCCCTCTGAAAATCCGTGACCTTGATTTTGACCTTTCAGGGTCACTCAGTTACCTCCAAAATGTATTCACTTTCTTTGGGTACCAGTTCCTACATATCCTGAAAGTTTCACATAATTTCATTCAGCCGTTTTTCCGTGATATAGCTAGCAGACAAAGAAAAAAACAAACAAAACAAATTCCACCAAAAACAATACCTCATCGAACTCTGTTCGGGCGAGGTAACCAACCATGCCATACAGCATTTCCTTCTCTGCTAATCAACCATGCCATACAGCATTTCCTTCTCTGCTAATCAACCATGCCATACAGCATTTCCTTCTCTGCTAATCAACCATGCCATACAGCATTTCCTTCTCTGCTAATCAACCATGCCATACAGCATTTCCTTCTCTGCTAATCAACCATGCCATACAGCATTTCCTTCTCTGCTAATCAACCATGCTATACAGCATTTCCTTTTCTGCTAATCAACCATGCCATACAGCATTTCCTTCTCTGCTATTGCTTCTAAAATCACCCCATCAGTCCTTCATCCTCCAATAAAAGCTAAACTGTTTCCTTCTGCTTTATCATTTTTAATTAGACAAGACTAGTAGTGGTCAATCATTCCATACTAAATTCCTCATTCTGTCTCTGCATATGAAATCTTTCCATCAGTTCTTCATCCTGCAGTAAAAGATCTACCGTTTCCTTCTGCCCTGCTATTTCTCCTTGTACACTGGACTAACAAGAAAGAATGATACTCTACTCTTTTTACTCTAACTTGGCCTAGATTTTCGTCCTTTTGCAGCTTATATCACTCATATCAGCGGTAGAAACAGTCTACTTTGACTCTTCACCTCCCCACGGCACTTTGTGACAGGCATCATTCCATGCTAATCAGTTTTAACAAGTCAGCATTCTTGATAGATACATGATAATTTTAGGACGAGTCAGTAGAGATGTGGTCAACAGCTCCATTGGACGCGGGTTTTAATCTCGTCTAGGGCAGGGAACAGTCTAAATAATTTGAATCTCAGTGAGGTAGAATTTCCTGATCTACCGTAGGACCGCCAATGTGTCATAAAAACACCCCCACTAATATCAATACATAAGTCCTCAATGAGACAGCCCTAGTATGTGTTCCAGGGTATAAAATAGGGAAATATGATTACTGCACATCTAAAGCAAAATTTTGTAATCCATTATATATATATATATATATATATATATATATATATATATATATATATATATATATATATATATATATATATATATATATATTTCCCAGTATTACAATTTTGAGTTCGCGTACCAAATATATTTAGTAGTAAGATTAAATTTAAATAAGTAAAAAATTAACTAAGGATACTTAAAAAAAAAAAAAACTATTCTTACACATTTCCATAAACTTAATTATGATATAAATGGAGGCTAATGAATGCAGAAATTTTTGTACAAGTAAATAATTTGAGAAATTGTTCAAAAACACCTAAAATGAACACTGTTCTTAAAAATTACTGGTTTAACCAATGGAAAAATTACAGTTATTATAAAAAAAAAAACATATTTCAAACGTAAATCCTGCTCTCACTCTTACCCAAGTTTAACAGAGAAAGTAAAGTTAGGGTACTGGGTGAGAAAGAGAAGCAAAGTGAATGAGGTAGGATTTAGGATATATTCAGTATATTTCTCCACAGTCCTTATTGTTTTTTAGGATATTAAATCGGGCGCAGCAAGACTGCTAGATACACTGGTCTGTGAGACTCCAAGACCCCATTTCCTGTCATGAGATTGCCAAAATCGCCAGGAAAAAAAGAAAGGTAAACATAAGAAAGCTTTTATAATTTTATAAAACAAAAAAGCTTAAATAATAAAACTAAACTTATTGCTATCTCTTTGTAAATAATTTGCGAGACGACTATAGAAATTCTGAGTAGGCTGTATTGCCAAACGTTTTCCATTTACCCAAACAAGTACTTTTGACTGCACATAATCAATTTCTTCACTACACAAAATCAGATTGATCAATTCAGAAATCAGATCGATTACTGCACAATTTGTGATCACTGCACACATATTTTAAACCCTGATGTGATCAGTATGGACGGCGGGTGTTAGTGCCGAAGTGTTGTCATGTGGAGGTGTATGGTACATCGGGGGACTGCTGGGCCTAAGGGAACGGACTGTTAAGCCTATGCCCAGATTCCAGCATATAAAAAAGAGGGAATAGCAGATAATATAATACTAACCCTGGACACGAGGGAGGTCCAGTACGAGCCATCTGTCAGCACAAACACGGAGGAGCGACTGCATGACTGTGTGGCCAACATGGCGTCCAGTGCAGCATGGAGGTCACCCACAGATTGGCTCAGGTCTGGAACAAGCGTAATAGTAGTAGTTGTAGTTGTAGTAGTAATATCAGTAGTAGTTGTTGTAACTGTTGTTGTTGTGGTTGTTGCTGTAATAGTGGTAGTAGTAGTAGTAGTAGTAGTAGTAGTAATTGTTGTTGTTGTAATAGTGATAGTAGTAGTACTAGTAGCAGCAGCAGCAGCAGCAGTAGTAGTAGTAGTAGTAGTAGTAGTTTTTGTTGTTGTGGGTGTTATTGTTGTTGTTGTTGTAGAAGAAGCACTAATGGTAGTAGCAGCGGTATAGTAGTTCATGCCCCAGATTCATGTGAGACGTGACCCCAGTGGACTGCAGGCTTAAGTTGTCCTCCTCCTGCAGTTCACCTCTTCCTCTCAGGGGATATCTAGGGATGAGTAACATTTTTACAACCTTTCAGGCGGGGTTGCTCAGCTATATCGGTGCCACTACGTGAAGGCATTCCTGTCCAGTACCAGAACAAAAGAATATCACGAAATTGCATAGTTTGGTATCTTGCGTAAGGCGATCCGTAAATAGCGCTCCAGTAGAACTCACCTGGATGTATGTTATGTACTGCATGGATGGCTCAGTTTGCTGGTGTGAGCATGAGTATAACAGTGGGAGTAGGGAATGAATAAATTATGCAGTATAGATAGTGATAACACCGAAGAAGCCATCCCCGCAACTCACGAAACATCGGGCGGCAGAGTGGGAGAAGTGCGTACCACTCTTCATAGCCTACAATGCATTACGAAGCTCATATTTGTGTGATTCGTTTAGCCAGTAAGGTGTTGGTATGAATGTTTGAAGTTCAAACTTTAAAGATGGGTGAACAGACGCTAGTTCATTTCAGTGGAACTCTGATAGTTTCCCGATGTTTTTATATGTCTGCTAATGTTTTTTATCCTTATAGCCTCCTTCGTTTTATGGGAAAGTGTATTTGGAGCCTGTGGAGTCACATGGAGAGACAGGCTGACGAATGAGGATATAAAGGAGCGTTGTGGTGTGGATGCGGATGTGATAGGAAGCGTTATGAGGAACACACTGAGGTAGTTTGGCCATGTGGAGAGGATGGAGGGTGAAAGACTGACGAAGAGAGTGTATGTGAGTGAGGTGGAGGGGGGGAAGAGGGAGGGGAAGGTCGAGGATGAGATGAAGGGATGGAGTGGAGAGGTATATGGGAGAGGGGGATGTGAGTTTGGAGCAGGGCAGTGAAATGGCGGGGGACAGGGCGACTTGGAGGCGATTTGTTTGTGGCCACTCCAAATGGGATTGAGGCGTCTGGCAATAGATAGATAGATAGATAGATAGATAGTATTTGGATACTTACCAAAACTAACAGTGGAAGGAAAGCACTAACTTAACATACATCAGTCTTTAAGAGCAATTATTATGTATTAGAAAATGAGTTGCATTCTACATATTATTACACACCATAGCCCGAGATAAATATATTCCACATCTTTACAGAAAACCTCGCATATTAATTTGCTATTATCATTTGCAATTTTCAACTTATACTTCTGTGCTCGAGGGATGGTAAATGTTCTGCATATGTAGGTACTTAAATTCGTGTAATATTTTGTCTCCTTTTTCCTGTCACGGTATTTTGGTGTGATGTAACAATAATGCCATTTCCTTCTTTATGGTGACCTTGTACAAAGCTTTAAAGGAGCAGAAAAATTTTACCTGCATTTGCATAAAACGGCTATGCCAGGCCCTTGACTCCCTCGATAAGGGTATTATTATTCCTTTTTAATACTCCAAGGCGCTGTAACACAATTTTGCATATTATATTACATCCGATGCGTGATGGTACAGAGCATAATTAATTACAAGCGACCACCATACCACAGCATCGGGGCAGGCGGGCGTGGACCATGAGGCAGGACACCCACAGGCCAAGCCAAAATCTTCCCAAAGCGGCTGCCATCATCACCACACCACCACCAGTACGGCAAGATTCTGTAACAAGAAATGTTTGATTAAAGATACATGTTCTCAGTAGCATATTTTACAGGAATTCATGTAAGATACATACCAAAACTAATATTTACATATGCTTCGCTGCCATGAGAATAACTTTTAATCTCATCAGTTCAGTACCGTCATCCATATTTCATCCATGCCACTCCAGTCTATTTATTCTCTCAGAAAAACTCTTCAAGTTAGAAGGGTTAGATATAGCCCTCAGTAACTTCTTGAATTAGAGGCTTTTCTAAAATTGGATAAAATTGTCCATATGTAGCGAGAATAAGCCATAAAAGGTCGTCATTTGTTTCAGTGGTACGTCGAGCAGTTTTCATTCCGCACTGTATATTTGGTTCAACCTGTTTTCTCTTATTCTAAACCATCCTTGCCAGTCATACATGCATACAGAACATACCTCCTTCCATGTTTCCATTCTTTTTGACATGTTGTCCCTTATTATGAACCATTTATTCCATACTTCCACGCTGTTTAACCTGCCCTCCCTTATTCTGTACCATAAATTCCATAAGTATTTTCCATTTCTTCTCACATGCTTTATCCACTGTTTTCATCATCGCCCATGTCGAAACCCACGAAAGCATGGTATCACTTGAATATTGCAGATTTCTTTCAATTTCACATATGTTACATGTTTTGACCAAAAACTGAATTGTGCAAATTCATTTTGCATTATCTCTTTAGCATCTAGGAAATTTGCAGTGTTCCTTTAAAGGAACACCATGGAGGCCTTCTCGGCACTCCTTGGTCGATTCATGTATCTAGTTGCTCAGTATGATCGTATGGTATCCCTAGGCAATAAATAAAGGTAAACTGACGATAAATAGTGTTTATTCCTTTTCTCTTTATTATAACTAATCAATTTTCCGTGTATATTCATGAAAGCAATAACAAAATATTTTAGCATCCCTTACAGTGTTCAACATAACTTTGTTATCCTTTCCTCATTACACATTTATTTCTTTACTGCACATTAATTTATAGACGAAAATATATTAATTTTCACTACACTTGTTGAATAAAATTGTACTCAATTGTTTAGGTACTGTTATTGGTAGTAGGTATGCAGTGCAACCTATGCTCTTACTTTTTGTGGTATTTTGACCAACATGGAACATGCAGTGCAACATCACGTTTAGTGCACATTGGCTTAGCATTTTTTTTTTTCATACACTGCACCTCCGCTGTCTATCACCCATCACTATGTTATGTCCAATTCCATCACAACGTACAAAATCTGGTAATGTCATCGGTGAAATTTTCCTTGGCCTTTCGCATGGTTTCAGAAGAATGTTAACAATCTCTCTCAAATATTGAAGTTCAGTTACCTTACTAATTTTTCTAAATAGGAGCCATTTACAATTGAAGCGTTTAGCATGAATCTGAAAAGAGGATGATAGCACACTCGTTGGCGAAATGTCACCCTGTATTTTCCGCGGAACTGGTCACACAGATAAACTCCTCCTATCCCCTTATTGAACTCTTGGATGATTACAGGTTGCGGAATAATAATTACTTCTTTCTTTTGTTTAGACCATCGTTTACACTTAATGACTGCTAGTGATTAACTGTTTTATTTGTTGCCAATCTCACATCGCTATTATCATTCCACTGGCATACTGCCAACGTGTCCTCTGCATTTTTGAGCATCTCTGCAAATCCTCTTTCTTTTTTATCTCAGACAGAAAAACATTTTTAACTTTATCTTTTCTTATTGTTCCCGTTAGGTTTACACTCTCTTCACGAAATGACTCGAGAAGGGGAAGAGTTGTAAAACAATTGTCTATATTTCCATTACTACCTGTGAGAACAGTTCCCTTAGCCAACATATGAACAACTGATTCCCCTATTGTCAAGCCATCTTCATGTCCAGAATCTCTACCCTCATACAATTTGAAAGATATCAAAAACTCCTCAGAAGAGCAGAGACACCAAAACTTAAACCCAAATCGTACAGGCGTTCCCCTGATAAATTGCTTGAATCTATTTTTTTTTTTTATGCGAGGAAGAAGGAACCAAAGGCCATGAGCCCGCAGTAACAGTTCCCTCCAAGAGAAAAACAAAATACAATAGAGAGCCAAATTCAAGATCCGATCATTTTGAGATGCCTGGACACACTGCGTTTGAAAGACTGGAGATCATAGGCAGCAGGAAATACAGATAGAGGGAGACAGTTCCAGAGCTGACCTGTTGCATAAATGAAAGACTGGGAGTAACGGTTAACTCTTGCATTAGAGAGTTGGACAGAAAAGGGATAAGAGTTTGCTGCCAGACGGGTGCTACGCGTTAATGAGACGAAAAGCCTTTGACTCCACCCTATTGAGAAGAGCTGTATGTGGTGAGCCTCCCCACAAATGAGAGTTGTACTCCACGCAGGGGCGGATAAAACCCCTGTATAGAGTCAACAATTGTGTAGGGGTAAAGAAAGAGTGGAGTCGGCTTAGCACACCCAATCTCTTGGAAGCAGATTTTACAAGAGATGTAATATGATCTTTCCAAGATAAGTCCCGAGTAAATGAAACCCCAAGCATGTTCAAGGATGATGCAGGATTAAGCTGAATATTATTAAACATTAATGGGTATACCTGTGGAAGATTTTGTCGGGTTGATAGGTGTAAGAACTGAGTCTTAGATGCATTAAAGACAACCATATTATTTTTACCCCAGTCAGAGATACGAGCCAAGTCAGACATTAGGTGTGCCATAGCCTCATCCCTTGTTTCTTGAAGTAACTGTTGAGATGGGCGTTGCGGGAACCGAATGGAAAGGTGAAGGGTGGAGTCATCAGCGTATGAGTGGATAGGGTTAGATGTACAGCTTAGAAGATCACTGATGAATAAAAGGAAGAGAGTTGGTGATAGGACAGAGCCCTGAAGAACACCACTGTTGATAGATCTAGAAGAAGAACGATGGCCGTCTACAACAGCGGCTATAGAACGACCAGAAAGGAAGCTAGCGATGAAGGCACAGATAGAAGGATAGAAACCGTAGGAGGGCAGTTTGGAAATTAAAGATTTATGCCAGACTTGATCGAAAGCCTTTGAGATGTCAAGTGCAATGGCAAAGCTTTCGCCAAAGTCCCGAAAGGAGGATGACCAGGAGTCTGAAAAGTAGGTGAGAAGATCGCCAGTGCAGCGTCCCTGACGGAACCCATACTGACGATTGGAAAGAAGGTTGTGATAGGAAAGATGCCTTAAAATTTTTCTATTAAGAATTGACTCGAAAACTTTTGAAATACAGGACGTTAAAGAAATTGGACGATAGTTGGAGGGTTGGGAGTGGTCACCCTTCTTTGGGACTGGCTGAATGAGAGCAAACTTCCAGCAAGAAGGAAAGGTACAAGTTGACAGACAAAGGCGAAAGAGTTTGCCTAGGCAGGGTGTAAGTACAGAAGCACAGTTCTTGAGAACAACAGGAGGGACCCCATCAAGCCCATATGCCTTGTTAGTACTGAGGCCAGTGATGGCAGAAAATACATCAACTGAAGAAATTTTAATGTCAGCCATGAGGAAGTCAGAGGGGAGAAGTGATGGAGGAACAGCACCGGAATCGTCTAAGGTGGAATTGGAGGAGAAAGTCTGTGCGAAGAGATCTGCTTTATCAGTAGAAGAAATAGCTACAGAACCATCAGAGTAGAAAAGAGGAGGGAAGGATGATGAGGTAAAGTTGTTAGAAAGATTTTTGGCAAGGTGCCAGAAGGAGCGGGAAGAATTCGAGTTGGAGAGTTGAGAGCATTTAGTATGGATGAAATTATATTTAGTAGAGCGAAGAACAGACTTAGCACGATTCCGGGCAGAAACGTAAAGATGATGTGATTCAGGGGTGGGTTGGCTCCGGTACCTTTTGTAGGCCTTCTCCTTGTTGCGGACAGCATTAGAACAAGCGTGATTAAACCAAGGCTTTCTTGCGTTAGTCAAAGGATATGATGACCATAGGCTGGTTCCATAGCTTCATCAACTGCCCAGATCGAGGGAAGTGGTTGAACTAACTCCTTGAACATCTTGATCAAATATCGGCCGAATTTTATAAATTCTGTCATGCTCTGGTTTCTTAGAGTTATCAACAAAATGCAAGCTCCTAACAATGTCTTCAAACCTACTGACTGACATTCCTCACTGTAGCACTGCAAGGTTTCTAGAATCTGCTTGTCGTGACCAAAACATCCGCCTATTAAGAACCTTGTTGTACTCACGGAGAAGAAATATACCTAAAACCTAATACTGTTCATTTACAGTGACACACAGCTCTTTACCAAGTTTCTGTTGGTGATACCTGTTAGTTTCTTCCCTTATAAGCTCCATGATCTCATCATTCCACATGAACTTGATAATATCATTTGGTTTCAACCCATCATCCGCCCACTTATGCAAAATTGTTGGTCGATGTTCCTCTTCTATTGGTTGTCTTCCACTTTTTGATTGTTCTAGGTCACATTTTTTCCATTCATGTGTGCGTTTGGGACGTTTCCTTGGTGGTTTCTTGCTTTTCCTTGCGTGTGATGTTGTTTCTGCCGACTCTTCTGAGTCTGCTGGTGTTGACCTAGACAAACAAGGCTCTAGACGATGAATTCCTGTTTGAAAGTTCTATATGAGGTGACTTTGCAAGTAGTTTTGGCCCAAGTAGCATATTTTCATCTACATCAACGACATCTTCACTGGGATCACCTCCATCAGACTCTGCACCATCATCAGGAGGCTCTAAGGCAATGTCTGTACCTGTAGCAGCTTCATCATCAGGTAAAGTGTACAGGTATGCAATTGCTTGCTCGACGTCCATAAAACACCTGTAAGGCCAGGTATTTTGTAAATACATTGCCAAGAAATTAGAAATTACAAGAATAATCTAGCATGGTTTATTATATAATCCAAATTTCTTGCATGGACTGACATAGCAGGCCTACCTTCTGCACAAGGCATTTTACGAATATATATATATATATATATATATATATATATATATATATATATATTGTTACGGAACAGAGAAAGATAATGTACACTTTAAGTGAGAATACTAAAAATCACTACTGTCCCGTAAAGTTCCAGGTTCAAAACAAAAGAGGTAAAATTACAAGTTAAAGTTTAATGCTCAAACTAACAACAAAACATTCAGGACTCATAAGGATAATGTAATGGCAAAAACAGGTTAAATATATGGTTAACTGCAATAGCCTCTATTAACACGAAATTAGCAAGAGTAAATTTATCTAAGTCAGCCCTGATAAAATGAGAAAGCCGGATAATACTCAGTAAATGCAAGATACAAAATATTATCAAAAATTGGCTGACAGTAAAACATTACATTAATCACAAAAACCTCACTAGGCCTACAAATTAACACCTTATGCTATACAGTACAAGACAAAATGTAATAACACTCATACTCAAATAACACAGCAGTTAGATGGCTGGAGACTTCCTGAGCACTCACAATAATAACAACTGTACAGGGGAGGAGAGAGATGTGAACAAAATGAGGAGTAGATCTAAGTGGCAATAATGCAGAGACTGAGCTCATTATATAGGGGCCGGCAGAGCTTGATACAACTTGTAAGAAGGACGCGCAAATGAAGCCAGAGGGGACAAAGAGTTGACACTCCTGCTCTGAACAACAGAAAGAACGACTTACTCTACTATAAGGGAGAAAAGGGGGAGTGAGGTAGAACACGCTCGTGATCAAAGATGTAGCATACTGTACGGTAGAATTACACAAAAAATGATGAAATCATAGGCTATGTAACAATATATATATATATATATATATATATATATATATATATATATATATATATATATATATATTGCTTCACTCTTCTAAATATTAGTATTCGAGTAGGTAATCAATTATATACCATAGGCGCCATTGTAAACTTATAGAAACAGAAAGAAAAAACACCATTGGCAACACATCGTTCATGTGACTACACAATGTTCCTCTGAAGGAACACATATTTCACAGGCCCTAATACGAAATTCGTGTAATCCTATTTAGCGTTTATGTTTGATAGAGATTCTTTATTATCTAATCTTTAATATCTATAATGATATAGGACATAACTTCCCTAAATAAGAAAACTTCGCACTAAAAACTTACAGCTAATGTGACATATTTCAAGTCCAGTTTTTGACTCCTCTCATGTGATCATTTCCTGTCGCATGGAAACAAAAGTATGAAAAAAGATGATGAAAAATGAGATCAACGTTTTCTGTAATAAATCAATGATAAGAAAATGGGTTTACAATGGGTAACTTTCGTATGCATGGCGATACAAATGTATACACTTTGTGTTCCTTTAAAGGAACATCATGCACTCGTGAGTTCAACAGATCCTCTAACCCTGCTTAAAACCACCCTGTTCAGCACTCATCGATCAACTTATGTTAATCTAACTCTTTACTGTGTCAGAATTATGTTCATGTATTACATTATTTGACACACATCTGTATTTAGCTTTAGTTTGTTTGACGTTTTTGGAAGGGTCTTTTTTTCGGCACAAAAGTAACATATTACACCAAACGTTCATTACCACATATCGACACATATAACACTCAACAGTGCACTACACCAAGCCACACTACAGTACATTATATAACATCACGCTACAGAAAGACATTCTACACCAGGCTATGATTTTTCTTAAGTGTGTTTACTTCTAAATAATAGCATGCAAGTCATTATAACAGAACACATCACACCACACCACACTACTCAACACTATAGCACGCATTACATTTCGAGACAAAAAAAAAACGTTGCGTACTGCAGCACACACACACACACACACACACACACACACAAAAGACAACAGTACAACAGTGCAGTTCACTGAAATGTTTTATACCACACCATATCAACACACCATCTCCAAATCCACACCACACAATACACCAACTATCATACACACACCATAGTACAACACCACATTAAACCACAC
>NC_136999.1:46453699-46523064 GCF_032717465.1 Coenobita brevimanus | reverse complement strand
ATCAACCATGCCATACAGCATTTCCTTCTCTGCTAATCAACCATGCCATACAGCATTTCCTTCTCTGCTAATCAACCATGCTATACAGCATTTCCTTTTCTGCTAATCAACCATGCCATACAGCATTTCCTTCTCTGCTATTTCTTCTAAAATCACCCCATCAGTCCTTCATCCTCCAATAAAAGCTAAACTGTTTCCTTCTGCTTTATCATTTTAAATTAGACAAGACTAGTAGTGGTCAATCATTCCATACTAAATTCCTCATTCTGTCTCTGCATATGAAATCTTTCCATCAGTTCTTCATCCTGCAGTAAAAGATCTACCGTTTCCTTCTGCCCTGCTATTTCTCCTTGTACACTGGACTAACAAGAAAGAATGATACTCTACTCTTTTTACTCTAACTTGGCCTAGATTTTCGTCCTTTTGCAGCTTATATCACGCATATCAGCGGTAGAAACAGTCTACTTTGACTCTTCACCTCCCCACGGCACTTTGTGACAGGCATCATTCCATGCTAATCAGTTTTAACAAGTCAGCATTCTTGATAGATACATGATAATTTTAGGACGAGTCAGTAGAGATGTGGTCAACAGCTCCATTGGACGCGGGTTTTAATCTTGTCTAGGGCAGGGAACAGTCTAAATAATTTGAATCTCAGTGAGGTAGAATTTCCTGATCTACCGTAGGACCGCCAATGTGTCATAAAAACACCCCCACTAATATCAATACATAAGTCCTCAATGAGACAGCCCTAGTATGTGTTCCAGGGTATAAAATAGGGAAATATGATTACTGCACATCTAAAGCAAAATTTTGTAATCCATTATATATATATATATATATATATATATATATATATATATATATATATATATATATATATATATATATATATATATATATATTTCCCAGTATTACAATTTTGAGTTCGCGTACCAAATATATTTAGTAGTAAGATTAAATTTAAATAAGTAAAAAATTAACTAAGGATACTTAAAAAAAAAAAAAACTATTCTTACACATTTCCATAAACTTAATTATGATATAAATGGAGGCTAATGAATGCAGAAATTTTTGTACAAGTAAATAATTTGAGAAATTGTTCGAAAACACCTAAAATGAACACTGTTCTTAAAAATTACTGGTTTAACCAATGGAAAAATTACAGTTATTATAAAAAAAAAAAAATATTTCAAACGTAAATCCTGCTCTCACTCTTACCCAAGTTTAACAGAGAAAGTAAAGTTAGGGTACTGGGTGAGAAAGAGAAGCAAAGTGAATGAGGTAGGATTTAGGATATATTCAGTATATTTCTCCACAGTCCTTATTGTTTTTTAGGATATTAAATCGGGCGCAGCAAGACTGCTAGATACACTGGTCTGTGAGACTCCAAGACCCCATTTCCTGTCCTGAGATTGCAAAAATCGCCAGGAAAAAAAGAAAGGTAAACATAAGAAAGCTTTTTTAATTTTATAAAACAAAAAAGCTTAAATAATAAAACTAAACTTATTGCTATCTCTTTGTAAATAATTTGCGAGACGACTATAGAAATTCTGAGTAGGCTGTATTGCCAAACGTTTTCCATTTACCCAAACAAGTACTTTTGACTGCACATAATCAATTTCTTCACTACACAAAATCAGATTGATCAATTCAGAAATCAGATTGATCACTGCACAATTTGTGATCACTGCACACATATTTTAAACCCTGATGTGATCAGTATGGCCGGCGGGTGTTAGTGCCGAAGTGTTGTCATGTGGAGGTGTATGGTACATCGGGGGACTGCTGGGCCTAAGGGAACGGACTGTTAAGCCTATGCCCAGATTCCAGCATATAAAAAAGAGGGAATAGCAGATAATATAATACTAACCCTGGACACGAGGGAGGTCCAGTACGAGCCATCTGTCAGCACAAACACGGAGGAGCGACTGCATGACTGTGTGGCCAACATGGCGTCCAGTGCAGCATGGAGGTCACCCGCAGATTGGCTCAGGTCTGGAACAAGCGTAATAGTAGTAGTTGTAGTTATAGTAGTAATATCAGTAGTAGTAGTTGTAACTGTTGTTGTAGTGGTTGTTGCTGTAATAGTGGTAGTAGTAGTAGTAATTGTTGTTGTAATAGTGATAGTAGTAGTACTAGTAGCAGCAGCAGCAGCAGTAGTAGTAGTTTTTGTTGTTGTGGGTGTTATTGTTGTTGTTGTTGTAGAAGAAGCACTAATGGTAGTAGCAGCGGTATAGTAGTTCATGCCCCAGATTCATGTGAGACGTGACCCCAGTGGACTGCAGGCTTAAGTTGTCCTCCTCCTGCAGTTCACCTCTTCCTCTCAGGGGATATCTAGGGATGAGTAACATTTTTACAACCTTTCAGGCGGGGTTGCTCAGCTATATCGGTGCCACTACGTGAAGGCGTTCCTGTCCAGTACCAGAACAAAAGAATATCACGAAATTGCATAGTTTGGTATCTTGCGTAGGGCGATCCGTAAATAGCGCTCCAATAGAACTCACCTGGATGTATCTTATGTACTGCATGGATGGCTCAGTTTGCTGGTGTGAGCATGAGTATAACAGTGGGAGTAGGGAATGAATAAATTATGCAGTATAGATAGTGATAACACCGAAGAAGCCATCCCCGCAACT
Organism: Coenobita brevimanus; assembly: GCF_032717465.1. NCBI lineage: Eukaryota > Metazoa > Arthropoda > Malacostraca > Decapoda > Coenobitidae > Coenobita > Coenobita brevimanus. Next base: position 46,520,425 of record NC_136999.1, on the reverse strand, counting down.
CACGAAACATCGGGCGGCAGAGTGGGAGAAGTGCGTACCACTTTTCATAACCTACAACGCATTACGAAGCTTATATTTGTGTGATTCGTTTAGCCAGTAAGGTGTTGGTATGAATGTTTGAAGTTCAAACTTTAAAGATGGGTGAACAGACGCTAGTTCATTTCAGTGGAACTCTGATAGTTTCCCGTTTTTTTTATATGTCTGCTAATGTTTTTTATCTTTATAGCCTCCTCCGTTTTATGGGAAAGTGTATTTGGAGCCTGTGGAGTCACATGGAGAGACAGGCTGACGAATGAGGATATAAAGGAGCGTTGTGGTGTGGATGCGGATGTGATAGGAAGCGTTATGAGGAACACATTGAGGTGGTTTGGCCATGTGGAGAGGATGGAGGGTGAAAGACTGACGAAGAGAGTGTATGTGAGTGAGGTGGAGGGGGGAAGAGGGAGGGGAAGGCCGAGGATGAGATGAAGGGATGGAGTGGAGAGGTATATGAGAGAGGGGGATGTGAGTTGGGAGCAGGGCAGTGAAATGGCGGGGGACAGGGCGACTTGGAGGCGATTTGTTTGTGGCCACTCCAAATGGGATTGAGGCGTCTGGCAATAGATAGATAGATAGATAGATAGATAGTATTTGGATACTTACCAAAACTAACAGTGCAAGGAAAGCACTAACTTAACATACATCAGTCTTTAAGAGCAATTATTATGTATTAGAAAATGAGTTGCATTCTACATATTGTTACACACCATAGCCCGAGATAAATATATTCCACATCTTTACAGAAAACCTCGCATATTAAATTGCTATTATCATTTGCAATTTTCAACTTATACTTCTGTGCTCGAGGGATGGTAAATGTTCTGCATATGTAGGTACTTAAATTCGTGTAATATTTTGTCTCCTTTTTCATGTCACGGTATTTTGGTGTGATGTAACAATAATGCCATTTCCTTCTTTATGGTGACCTTGCACAAAGCTTTAAAGGAGCAGAAGAATTTTACCTGCATTTGCATAAAACGGCTATGCCAGGCCCTTGACTCCCTCGATAAGGGTATTATTATTCCTTTTTAATACTCCAAGGCGCTGTAACACAATTTTGCATATTATATTACATCCGATGCATGATGGTACAGAGCATAATTAATTACAAGCGACCACCATACCACAGCATCGGGGCAGGCGGGCGTGGACCATGAGGCAGGACACCCACAGGCCAAGCCAAAATCTTCCCAAAGCGGCTGCCATCATCACCACACCACCACCAGTACGGCAAGATTCTGTAACAAGAAATGTTTAATTAAAAATACATGTTCTCAGTAGCATATTTTACAGGAATTCATGTAAGATACATACCAAAACTAATATTTACATATGCTTCGCTGCCATGAGAATAACTTTTAATCTCATCAGTTCAGTACCGTCATCCATATTTCATCCATGCCACTCCAGTCTATTTATTCTCTCAGAAAAACTCTTCAAGTTAGAAGGGTTAGATATAGCCCTCAGTAACTTCTTGAATTAGAGGCTTTTCTAAAATTGAATAAAATTGTCCATATGTAGCGAGAATAAGCCATAAAAGGTAGTCATTTGTTTCAGTGGTACGTCGAGCAGTTTTCATTCCGCACTGTATATTTGGTTCAACCTGTTTTCTCTTATTCTAAACCATCCTTGCCATTCATACATACATACAGAACATACCTCCTTCCATGTTTCCATTCTTTTTAACATGTTGTCCCTTATTATGAACCATTTATTCCATACTTCCACTCTGTTTAACCTGCCCTCCCTCATTCTGTACCATAAATTCCATAAGTATTTTCCATTTCTTCTCACATGCTTTATCCACTGTTTTCATCATCGCCCATGTCGAAACCCACGAAAGCATGGTAGCACTTGAATATTGCAGATTTCTTTCAATTTCACATATGTTACATGTTTTGACCTAAAACTGAATTGTGCAAATTCATTTTGCATTATCTCTTTAGCATCTGGGAAATTTGCAGTGTTCCTTTAAAGGAACACCATGGAGGCCTTCTCGGCACTCCTTGGTCGATTCATATATCTAGTTGCTCAGTATGCTCGTATGGTATCCCTAGGCAATAAATAAAGGTAAACTGACGATAAATAGTGTTTATTCCTTTTCTCTTTATTATAACTAATCAATTTTCCGTGTATATTCATGAAAGCAATAACAAAATATTTTAGCATCCCTTACAGTGTTCAACATAACTTTGTTATCCTTTCCTCATTACACATTTATTTCTTTACTGCACATTAATTTATAGACGAAAATATATTAATTTTCACTACACTTGTTGAATAAAATTGTACTCAATTGTTTAGGTACTGTTATTGGTAGTAGGTATGCAGTGCAACCTATGCTCTTACTTTTTGTGGTATTTTGACCAACATGGAACATGCAGTGCAACATCACGTTTAGTGCACATTGGCTTAGCATTTTTTTTTTTTCATACACTGCACCTCCGCTGTCTATCACCCATCACTATGTCATGTCCAATTCCATCACAACGTACAAAATCTGGTAATGTCATCGGTGAAATTTTCCTTGGCCTTTCGCATGGTTTCAGAAGAATGTTAACAATCTCTCTCAAATATTGAAGTTCAGTTACCTTACTAATTTTTGTAAATAGGAGCCATTTACAATTGAAGCATTTAGCATGAATCTGAAAAGAGGATGATAGCACACTCGTTGGCGAAATGTCACCCTGTATTTTCCGCGGAACTGGTCACACAGATAAACTCCTCCTATCCCCTTGTTGAACTCTTGGATGATTACAGGTTGCGGAATAATCATTACTTCTTTCTTTTGTTTAGACCATCGTTTACACTTAATGACTGCTAGTGATTAACTGTTTTATTTGTTGCCAATCTCACATCGCTATTATCATTCCACTGGCATACTGCCAACGTGTCCTCTGCATTTTTGAGCATCTCTGCAAATCCTCTTTCTTTTTCATCTCAGACAGAAAAACATTTTTAACTTTATCTTTTCTTATTGTTCCCGTTAGGTTTACACTCTCTTCACGAAATGACTCGAGAAGGGGAGGAGTTGTAAAATAATTGTCTATATTTTCATTACTACCTGTGAGAACAGTTCCCTTAGCCAACATATGAACAACTGATTCCCCTATTGTCAAGCCATCTTCATGTCCAGAATCTCTACCCTCATACAATTTGAAAGATATCAAAAACCCCTCAGAAGAGAAGAGACACCAAAACTTAAACGCAAATCGTACAGGCGTTCCCCTGATAAATTGCTTGAATCTATTTTTTTTTTTTTATGCGAGGAAGAAGGAACCAAAGGCCATAAGCCCGTAGTAACAGTTCCCTCCAAGAGAAAAACAGAATACAATAGAGAGCCAAATTCAAGATCCGATCATTTTGAGATGCCTGGACACACTGCGTTTGAAAGACTGGAGATCATAGGCAGCAGGAAATACAGATAGAGGGAGACAGTTCCAGAGCTGACCTGTTGCATAAATGAAAGACTGGGAGTAACGGTTAACTCTTGCATTAGAGAGTTGGACAGAAAAGGGATAAGAGTTTGCTGCCAGACGGGTGCTACGCGTTAATGAGACGAAAAGCCTTTGACTCCACCCTATTGAGAAGAGCTGTATGTGGTGAGCCTCCCCACAAATGAGAGTTGTACTCCACGCAGGGGCGGATAAAACCCCTGTATAGAGTCAACAATTGTGTAGGGGTAAAGAAAGAGTGGAGTCGGCTTAGCACACCCAATCTCTTGGAAGCAGATTTTACAAGAGATGTAATATGATCTTTCCAAGATAAGTCCCGAGTAAATGAAACCCCAAGCATGTTCAAGGATGATGCAGGATTAAGCTGAATATTATTAAACATTAATGGGTATACCTGTGGAAGATTTTGTCGGGTTGATAGGTGTAAGAACTGAGTCTTAGATGCATTAAAGACAACCATATTATTTTTACCCCAGTCAGAGATACGAGCCAAGTCAGACATTAGGTGTGCCATAGCCTCATCCCTTGTTTCTTGAAGTAACTGTTGAGATGGGCGTTGCGGGAACCGAATGGAAAGGTGAAGGGTGGAGTCATCAGCGTATGAGTGGATAGGGTTAGATGTACAGCTTAGAAGATCACTGATGAATAAAAGGAAGAGAGTTGGTGATAGGACAGAGCCCTGAAGAACACCACTGTTGATAGATCTAGAAGAAGAACGATGGCCGTCTACAACAGCGGCTATAGAACGACCAGAAAGGAAGCTAGCGATGAAGGCACAGATAGAAGGATAGAAACCGTAGGAGGGCAGTTTGGAAATTAAAGATTTATGCCAGACTTGATCGAAAGCCTTTGAGATGTCAAGTGCAATGGCAAAGCTTTCGCCAAAGTCCCGAAAGGAGGATGACCAGGAGTCTGAAAAGTAGGTGAGAAGATCGCCAGTGCAGCGTCCCTGACGGAACCCATACTGACGATTGGAAAGAAGGTTGTGATAGGAAAGATGCCTTAAAATTTTTCTATTAAGAATTGACTCGAAAACTTTTGAAATACAGGACGTTAAAGAAATTGGACGATAGTTGGAGGGTTGGGAGTGGTCACCCTTCTTTGGGACTGGCTGAATGAGAGCAAACTTCCAGCAAGAAGGAAAGGTACAAGTTGACAGACAAAGGCGAAAGAGTTTGCCTAGGCAGGGTGTAAGTACAGAAGCACAGTTCTTGAGAACAACAGGAGGGACCCCATCAAGCCCATATGCCTTGTTAGTACTGAGGCCAGTGATGGCAGAAAATACATCAACTGAAGAAATTTTAATGTCAGCCATGAGGAAGTCAGAGTGGAGAAGTGATGGAGGAACAGCACCGGAATCGTCTAAGGTGGAATTGGAGGAGAAAGTCTGTGCGAAGAGATCTGCTTTATCAGTAGAAGAAATAGCTACAGAACCATCAGAGTAGAAAAGAGGAGGGAAGGATGATGAGGTAAAGTTGTTAGAAAGATTTTTGGCAAGGTGCCAGAAGGAGCGGGAAGAATTCGAGTTGGAGAGTTGAGAGCATTTAGTATGGATGAAATTATATTTAGTAGAGCGAAGAACAGACTTAGCACGATTCCGGGCAGAAACGTAAAGATGATGTGATTCAGGGGTGGGTTGGCTCCGGTACCTTTTGTAGGCCTTCTCCTTGTTGCGGACAGCATTAGAACAAGCGTGATTAAACCAAGGCTTTCTTGCGTTAGTCAAAGGATATGATGACCATAGTCTGGTTCCATAGCTTCATCAACTGCCCAGATCGAGGGAAGTGGTTGAACTAACTCCTTGAACATCTTGATCAAATATCGGCCGAATTTTATAAATTCTGTCATGCTCTGGTTTCTTGGAGTTATCAACAAAATGCAAGCTCCTAACAATGTCTTCAAACCTACTGACTGACATTCCTCACTGTAGCACTGCAAGGTTTCTAGAATCTGCTTGTCGTGACCAAAACATCCGCCTATTAAGAACCTTGTTGTACTCACGGAGAAGAAATATACCTAAAACCTAATACTGTTCATTTACAGTGACACACAGCTCTTTACCAAGTTTCTGTTGGTGATACCTGTTAGTTTCTTCCCTTATAAGCTCCATGATCTCATCATTCCACATGAACTTGATAATATCATTTGGTTTCAACCCATCATCCGCCCACTTATGCAAAATTGTTGGTCGATGTTCCTCTTCTATTGGTTGTCTTCCACTTTTTGATTGTTCTAGGTCACATTTTTTCCATTCATGTGTGCGTTTGGGACGTTTCCTTGGTGGTTTCTTGCTTTTCCTTGCGTGTGATGTTGTTTCTGCCGACTCTTCTGAGTCTGCTGGTGTTGACCTAGACAAACAAGGCTCTAGACGATGAATTCCTGTTTGAAAGTTCTATATGAGGTGGCTTTGCAAGTAGTTTTGGCCCAAGTAGCATATTTTCATCTACATCAACGACATCTTCACTGGGATCACCTCCATCAGACTCTGCACCATCATCAGGAGGCTCTAAGACAATGTCTCTACCTGTAGCAGCTTCATCATCAGGTAAAGTGTACAGGTATGCAATTGCTTGCTCGACGTCCATAAAACACCTGTAAGGCCAGGTATTTTGTAAATACATTGCCAAGAAATTAGAAATTACAAGAATATTCTAGCATGGTTTATTATATAATCCAAATTTCTTGCATGGACTGACATAGCAGGCCTACGTTCTGCACAAGGCATTTTACGAATATATATATATATATATATATATATATATATATATATTGTTACGGAACAGAGAAAGATAATGTACACTTTAAGTGAGAATTCTAAAAATCACTACTGTCCCGTAAAGTTCCAGGTTCAAAACAAAAGAGTTAGGTAAAATTACAAGTTAAAGTTTAATGCTCAAACTAACAACAAAACATTCAGGACTCATAAGGATAATGTAATGGCAAAAACAGGTTAAATATATGGTTAACTGCAATAGCCTCTATTAACACGAAATTAGCAAGAGTAAATTTATCTAAGTCAGCCCTGATAAAATGAGAAAGCCGGATAATACTCAGTGAATGCAAGATATATTATTACAGATACAAAATATTATCAAAAATTGGCTGACAGTAAAACATTACATTAATCACAAAAACCTCACTAGGCCTACAAATTAACACCTTATGCTATACAGTACAAGACAAAATGTAATAACACTCATACTCAAATTACACAGCAGTTAGATGGCTGGAGACTTCCTGAGCACTCACAATAATAACAACTGTACAGGGGAGGAGAGAGATGTGAACAAAATGAGGAGTAGATCTAAGTGGCAATAATGCAGAGACTGAGCTCATTATATAGGGGCCGGCAGAGCTTGATACAACTTGTAAGAAGGACGCGCAAATGAAGCCAGAGGGGACAAAGAGTTGACACTCCTGCTCTGAACAACAGAAAGAACGACTTTACTATAAGGGAGGACGGGGGGAGTGAGGTAGAACACGCTCGTGATCAAACATGCAGCATACTGTACGTTAGAATTACACAAAGGATGATGAAATCATAGGCTATGTAACAATATATATATATATATATATATATATATATATATATATATATATATATATATATATATAGCTTCACTCTTCTAAATATTAGTATTCGAGTAGGTAATCAATTATATACCATAGGCGCCATTGTAAACTTATAGAAACAGAAAGAAAAAACACCATTGGCAACACATCGTTCATGTGACTACACAATGTTCCTCTGAAGGAACACATATTTCACAGGCCCTAATACGAAATTCGTGTAATCCTATTTAGCTTTTATGTTTGATAGAGATTCTTTATTATCTAATCTTTAATATCTATAATGATATAGGACATAACTTCCCTAAATAAGAAAACTTCGCACTAAAAACTTACAGCTAATGTGACATATTTCAAGTCCAGTTTTTGACTCCTCTCATGTGATCATTTCCTGTCGCATGGAAACAAAAGTATGAAAAAAGATGATGAAAAATTAGATCAAAGTTTTCTGTAATAAATCAATGATAAGAAAATGGGTTTACAATGGTTAACTTTCGTATGCATGGCGATACAAATGTATACACTTTGTGTTCCTTTAAAGGAACATCATGCACTCGTGAGTTCAACAGATCCTCTAACCCTGCGTAAAACCACCCTGTTCAGCACTCATCGATCAACTTATGTTAATCTAACTCTTTACTGTGTCAGAATTATGTTCATGTATTACATTATTTGACACACATCTGTATTTAGCTTTAGTTTGTTTGACGTTTTTGGAAGGGTCTTTTTTTCGGCACAAAAGTAACATATTACACCAAACGTTCATTACCACATATCGACACATATAACACTCAACAGTGCACTACACCAAGCCACACTACAGTACATTATATAACATCACGCTACAGAAAGACATTCTACACCAGGCTATGATTTTTCTTAAGTGTGTTTACTTCTAAATAATAGCATGCAAGTCATTATAACAGAACACATCACACCACACCACACTACTCAACACTATAGCACGCATTACATTTCGAGACAAAAAAACCGTTGCGTACTGCAGCACACACACACACACACACACACACACACACACACACACACACAAGACAACAGTACAACAGTGCAGTTCACTGAAATGTTTTATACCACACCATATCAACACACCATCTCCAAATCCACACCACACAATACACCAACTATCATACACACACCATAGTACAACACCACATTAAACCACACTACACTGCGCCATACAGCATCATGCACACCTCACACATCCCTGCATACTATTTACCCCACAACCCGCTCGATTCAAGATTCACATTCCCTGTCACATCCTTGTAGCAGCAGCAGCAGCAGCAGCAGCAGCAGTAGTAGTAGTAGTACTAGTAGTAGTAGCAGTAGTAGTAGTAGTTGTTGTTGTAGTAGAAATGGTGTAGTAGCAGGAGTAGTAGTTGCTGTTGTTGTAGCCCTAAGTTCAGATGAAACATGACCCTGCTGGACTTCAGGCTCAAGTTAACCAATTTCAGCAGTTTACCATCCATCTTGCTGGGGACAGGGAGAGAGCTAAGTGACATTTGTTTGACCGAGCAGCACACCCACCTGACTATGTCGGTGCCACAGCATTGGTTTAATCACGCTTGTTCTAATGCTGTCCGCAACAAGGAGAGGGCCTATAAAAGGTACCGGGGCCAGTCCACTCCTGAATCACATCTGTTATACGTTTCTGCCCGGAATCGTGCTAAGTCTGTTCTTTGCTCTGCTAAAAATAATTTCATCCGTACTAAATGCTCTCAACTCTCCAACTCGAATTCTTCTCGCTCCTTCTGTCACCTTCCCAAAAACCTTTCTAACAACTTTACCTCATCATCCTTCCCTCCACTATTCTTCTCTTATTTCTCTGTAGCTATTTCTTCTAATGATAAAGCAGATCTCATAGCCCAGACTTTCTCCTTCAATTCCACCTTAGACGATTCCAGTGCTGTTCCTCCATCACTTCCCCCCTCTGACTTCCTCATGGCTGACATTAAAATTTCTTCAGCTGATGTATTTTCTGCCATTACAGGCCTCAATACTAACAAGGTATATGAGCCTGATGGAGTCCCTGCTGTTGTTCTCAAGAACTGTGCTTCTTTGCTTACACCCTGCCTAGGCAAACTCTTTCGCCTTTATCTGTCAACTTGTACCTTTCTTTCATGCTGGAAGTTTGCTCTCATTCAGCCTGTCGCAAAAAAGAGTGACCATTCCCAACCCTCTAACTATCGTCCAATTGCTTTACCATCCTGTATCTCAAAAGTTTTCGAGTCAGTTCTTAATAGAAAAATATTAAAGCATCTTTCCTATCACAACTTTCTTTCTGATCATCAGTATGGGTTCCGTGGGACGCTCCGCTGGCGATCTTCTCACCTACTTTTCAGACTCCTGGTCGTCCTCCTTTCGGGACTTTCGCGAAAGCTTTGCCATTGCACTTGACATCTCAAAGGCCTTCGATCGAGTCTGGCATAAATCGTTAATTTCCAAATTGCCCTCTTACAGTTTCTATCCTTCTATCTGTACCTTCATCTCTAGCTTCCTTTCTGGTCGTTCTGTAGCTGCTGTTGTAGACGGCCATCATTCTTCTCTTAGATCTATTAACAGTGGTGTTCCTCAGTGCTCTGTCCTATCACCAACTCTCTTCCTTTTATTCATCAATGACCTTCTAAGCTGTACATCTAACCCTATCCACTCATATGCTGATGACTCTACCCTTCACCTTTCCATTTGGTTCCCACAATGCCCATCTCAGCAGTTACTTCAACAAACAAGGGATGAGGCTATGGCACACCTAATGTCTGACTTGGCTCGTATCTCTGACTGGGGTAAAAATAATCTTGTTGTTTTTAATGCATCAAAGACTTAGTTCATACACCTATCAACCTGACAAAATCTTCCACAGGTGTACCCACTAATGTTTAATAATATTCAGCTTAATCCTGCATCACCCTTGAACATGCTTGGGTTTCATTTCTCAGGATTGATTGATTGAAAATAATGTAAATCTGGTGCTGCTACTGCCAGGGTCATATGCCGCCGGATCACAAAGTAAAAGACACGGCAAAATAAAAACTGCCTATTCAAAATGAATATAATATCTGTTAGTAGGAATAAAACACTAAAAATAATAAAAGAATAGTTTATAATATATCAATTACTTATAGAAGTGGAAGGAGGCCCACCTCCTGAAGAAAACTAAAAACATCAGTAAAATCGCTAGAGGCTTCACCAATCATCGAGGACAAACAGTAGGCACGATCTGCCCCCCCATGCCTATGAAGGAACGAACCTCTGATGCAGGTTCCCCAGACTCGGACACTCGACCATCAAGTGGCGGACAGAAAGGGGAACAAGGCAGTCATCACAGTACGGTTGAGTCTCACCACACATGAGGAACCCATGTGTAAGCCGAGAATGCCCAATGCGAAGCCTAGCAAGAGCCACCTCCAGTCGCCGAGATATATAGAGAAGAACCCTTGGCACAACCACTCTCTGAAAGATTTCTTTTAGTTTATTGTGAGAAACACCATCCCAGTGTCTCTGCCAACACGTACGAATTGCGTACAGCAAATAAATTGTTACATCAGAAACAGGAAGTGGGTAGTTGGTTGGGGGCTGTTGACAAGACGCAGATTTAGCTAAAGTATCTGCCCTCTCATTGCCCACCACACCAACATGTGCAGCAACCCAACAGAAGTCTACGCAGAGGCCACGATGAAAAAGCCACTCTAAAATTGATAAAACCAATGCATGGGATGCATTAAAAGACTCCAGTGCAGACAAAGCACTATGCGAGTCACTAAAAATCACAAAAATGGATTGATGAGAGTAAAAATGATTTTAAGAGCACATAAAATTGCAGTCAGTTCTGCTGTATACACTGACGTAATGCCAGGAAGGCTACCGCCGCTACTGAAGGAAGGGAATGCAACACCAAATCATACTCCAGTATCAGTCTTAGACCCGTCATTATAGACGGGGACAGAACCCTCATGAATGGAGGCATGTTCTACTAAGAGAGAGAGTGACACCCGAGAAGGAGGTGAGCCCTTTTTTTAAACAATGGACCTATTGAATGCCACACGAGGGAATAGCCAAGAACCCACCTTTGGGATCCGATGTGGAGAAATTACCAGTCTCAAGACAGAGAGGGCTAACATAACAGACCAGACCCTGTAACCAAATGGCTTTGGGAAATTAGGACAGGTGTCAAAAACAGAATATCGGAAATCCAGGGAGACAATGGCACAAGAAATTGAATCTGGAATGCGGTGAAGACGATACCAACATCTCATCATTAGCAACTGGCATCACAAGTCCAAGGGGAATACACCAGCATCCACCAACAAACATGAAATCGAGGATGATCTGAATGCCCCGGTTGCAAGACGTACACCAGCATGATGCAAAAAATTTAACAACCGGAGGCGGACATCCGTTGCAGAGGAGTAGACTTCACACCCATATTCAAGTTAACCCGCCCCGTCCCGGAGATGTGAATTCACGTCCTCACATGATGTGCACTCATATCCCAGAGATGTAAATTAACGCAGCAACATAGCAAGGTCCCTAATTTGCACAATTTTCAATTTTCTTGAGTGATTTTTGGCACGTATACACGGGACACCTTCCTCTACAAGATGCCAGACAGGGACAATGCCTTACCCAGCATGACCTCCTCCCTCCCCTGCATGACCTTTTCTCAGCAATTCACCTGTTATCAGTGACCTGGCCAGTAAAGCCATGTCATGCCACGGTACGAAATTCAGGGCCAGAGTGATTCCCCAATCGATGACAATGCGGACAAACATTAGAGGAAGAAACAGTCAGAAACGATGATCAGGTAATGTGGCAAAAAAAGGTCAGAAATGGTGATGAGTTAGTGAGTGAAACAATGCTTATAATGCCTATATTACCGTTTGAAAACCAATATACTCTCGTACTACATATAAATTCATACCAAATAAATAAATAAATACCGTTTATGAGTGGTGTAGAATAGTTATCCTCCCGTAGAACTCGTTTTCTTTGCAGCCAGCCTGATAGAAAACCTGTAAGGTAAGGATGTACTCCTACCTGGATTGAATATTTTAAACCTCAGGTGAGTGATTTCTCTATGAATTTTCGATGTTTCTCACCAAAAGCGGATGTTTGAGCCCCCCCCCCAAAAAAAAGGTCCAAAAATGTCAAGACTGGGGCATACCACTGCCCAGAAAACGTTGGGATGGGAAGAATAAGAGGAGGAGGGTCTGACGGTCAGCACCCCAAGAGGTATTAGCTAAAACTCTCAAAAGACTCAAAGCTTTAAGACAAGTTACCTTAACAGAACGAATATGAGGAACCTAGTTTAAGCTTCTATCAAACAGAAGACCCATAAATCGTGTCTCTTCCACGCAGGTTATTCTCCTACCATAGAGATACAAGTCAGGGTCTGGGTGAACCCCTCGAAGATGACAAAAATGTATAGCCACTGTCTTTGCTGAAAAAAAATGGAAACCGCGATTTTCTGCCCAGTCAGAAATTCTATTAAGAGCCAGCTGCAACTTCCTCCCTATCAGAGACATTCTAGATGCGGTGAAGGAAATTGAGAGGTCATCGACATATAGTGATCCTCGTACACCATCAGGAAGCACTCTGATGACGCTGTTAATTGCTACAGCAAACAGAATAACAATAAGGATACTCCCCTGTGGTACTCCATCTTCTAGTGCTTGGGCATTAGAAAGCACTCCTCCCACTTGCACCCTTAAAATTCGGTTAAATAAAAAGTGTTGAATAAAAATAGGTAAGCGCCCACGAAGACGAAACTCATGAGGAGAGAGTAAAATACCATGACGCCATGCGGTGTCATATGCCTTATCCAGATCGAAGAAGACCGTGACCTGGTGTTGGTTAGTGGAAAAAGCTTCACAGACAGAAGATTCCAAGGACAGTAGTGTATCAGAGGTAGAGCACATTTTTCAAAAACCATACTGGGCTGGGGATAAGAAGTCACCTCTCCCTAAAAACCACACAAGCCTAACATTGGCCATCCTTTCCAAAACTTTACATATACAAGACGTCAAAGAAATAGGCCGATAATTCGTCGCCTGTAGGTGGTTCTTACCTGGTTTGGGGTTGGCAATAACTACAGCAACACCCCAACAAGCTGGAAATTCCCCATAACACCAGATCTTATTAAACAGTGAAAGCAAAAACAACAGGGACTCATCAGACAAGTTCTGTAAAAAGGCATAAGGAATATCATCATAACCAGGAGAGGAGTCATGGCACTGCGACAGAGCCGTCTGGAGTTCAGAAATTGAAAATGGAACATTGTAAGACTCTCCCCCAGCAGAGGCAAAACTAAGACCACGAGACTTTAGGTGCCGACAGTGGCAAGCCGAAGGCGTATCTGCATCCTTCTGTGACATACTGGCAAAATGATCAGCAAGCAACTCTGCAACAGCAAATGGATCAGCCACAGTTTCACCTGCTGCAGATATAACAGGACGCAAGGGGACTGTAAATTTTCCTGAAATTTTTCTTACCCGGTTCCACACCTGGGTGATGGAAGTCCTTGAATTGATGGAGGAAACATAACCCTTCCAGGACGAACGCCTGGCTTCCTTTAAGACGTGCCTCATATGAGTTCGTGCACTCTGATACACCACCAAATACTGAGGATCCCCACGGTGACAACGAAGTTGTGAGAAGGCGACTCGTTTGGGTCTCAATGTGGAACTGTACTCAGAGTTCTACTAAGGAACCGGACGTTTAGGAAACTGACCATTTGTTTTTGGAATAGATAATAGGGCTGCTGAGTGCAGCACGGTATTGAAATATGACACAGCCTCAGTAAGACAGCCAAACTTGTTGACAGAAAGGGAAATGGAACTTAATTTCCTGAAATGTGGCCAGTCAGCCCTATCTAGAAGCCAGCGAGGAACACGTGGCTGAGGTCCACCAGCACTAGCAGTTAAGAGTAACAGAAAATGGTTGCTGCCATACAGGTCTGGCAACACATCCCAGTTAAAATCTTAATCAGCATCAGATGAACATAATGACAAATCAATGGCAGTAAAGTTCCTGTCTGACTATGGAAATAAGTCATTATATTGGAGTTTAAAATGCCTAACTCCTCATATTCCACTAAAGAGGCCATAATAACACCCCGAGGGTTGGCCTCACTGTTTCTCCATAGTGGTTGATGACCATTCATATCCCCTAGTAACAGAAAGGGAGAAGGAAGGCCATGAATAAGGAGTTCCAGATCCGCCCATTCAACAGTAGCACTAGGAGGTAGATAAAGACTGCAAACTGTATACTGCCAATGTAAAAACATCCGGACAGCAACTGCCTGCGAGGGACTAGAAGTATCCAGATGACTGTATGGAATATCCTGGCGAAGGAAGATAGCAGCACCTCCATGACGACCTTGGCCTGGCACAGGATCAGAATAAAAAGCATTGTAGCTGGAAGGACCAGCAGGAGCAGTACCACGAACCATGGTCCCCTGGATACAAATGCGTAGAGGAGGAAATTGAGAAACTAGATGACACAGTTCCTCATAGTTAGCCCGTAAACCCCGACAATTCCACTGGATGATAGAACCCACAGTGGTGTGGGAAATGATTAAGTGCAGGACTGTATACCTCCTTACATGCGATTGGGTTTTGAATGATGTTTAGTAAGGCCCTTGGTAAGAGGCTGCCCAGCACCAGGAACCCGCGCTTTATGTCGAACATCCGTGGGCAAACGTGAGGACATGGAAGAGGAAAGTTTTACAACACTGTTCCTTTGAGGTGGAATAAAATTTGGTTTGGAAAAAGGCTTGGAGGCCGCCTTGGGTGATGTGGGACGGCCAGTGCCACCATTAAAAGTTCCAGAAGTGGAAAGAGAATCAACAGCATTAGATCCCTGTGAGGATGACATTGTCCTTTTCCGGACGTTCTCTCCAACACCATCCCCAGGTGGGGACCTGACTACAGGTAAACCACCAGCAGCAGCTTCCATTTGGCTAGACCCCTCAGCCTCTGAGGCAGAGGGAACAGTAGAGAGGTTGATACAAGGTTCGACAACAGAGACCTTAGGTGGCCGGTTTTCAGGCTCTGAGGACCCTGACGCATTACGGTGACGTTTGCCAGGTACAGAAGGAGCCTCGTTCATACTGGACAAGGGGGGATGAGTCTCGTTAATGTGTACATCTGCCACCACCACAGAAGTGCGCAAACCATCAGCCACCGAAGTGAAGGCAGAGACAGTTGGAGCAGTGGGTGGATGAGAATCAATCACACACATATCAGTAAATCTAGGGTTAACATCCATCAAATCAGTAGTTGGGGAAGTGGTCACTGTAAAGGGTCATAGCAACTTCTGGGACACAGAACGACATACAGGTGCTCCAGAAAGGACAGAAGCATAAGTAACTTCAGGCTGAAAGAAGAGAGTCTGGGCCCTCCACTTTGCTTCTGGAAAGGAAACCTTCTCATGTGCGCGAATGCTCAAAACTTCCTTTTCAAGGAAATACCGAGGACAGTTTTCGGAAGATACAGCATGAGGATCCCCACAGTGATAGCATTCAAGGGGTCCTGGACAATCACTGGTATGACTCACTTCGCCACAGGAGACACAAACATCACGTAGGCCAGCCAGTGCACATCGGCAAAATTTGCTAACATGTCCATACTCCTGACAGTGGAAACACCACTTTGGGTTTGGAACATAAGGCTTCACAGGCAGAGAGAGTCAAACAAGTTTCACGGAAGCAGGCAACTTTAAGTGGTCAAAGGTCAGAAACAGCATCGGAGTTGGGGTCAAAATACCATCGATCTTCTTCTGTACCCGGTCAGCCTCTTCAACACCATAAGCGTGTAGTTCTTCTAATAACCGTGACTCAGGGTATCACAGGAGGTCCCGGGAGTAAATGACCCCTTTACACTGATTAAAGGTGGCATGAGGTATGCAGGACATGCTGTGACCGGAAACGGAGGTCAGAGTCTGGAAATGTGACTCTCTTCTGGGGAGGAAACCTCAATTAAGAGGCTGCCATCTCTTTGGGTAGAAATTACTGGTTCGCTCCCACAGGAAGAAACAATTGCATGATGTAGATTAAAGATGTCTGTATCTAGCACTGAACCACCTGCAGAGGGTTTCAGCACTAGATACTTCACAAATTTTTCCTGGTTCGTATCATCCTGGCCAAACCTTGGAACCAAACTTACTCGATGGGATCTCCTCCCACCCCTAATTGAACGCTGGGGCGGAGGTGAGAAGTTGCCAGGGTCCTGAAAAGGTTCCAGTGTGGGAATAAAGGATGTGCAGTCCGAAGAGTGTCCAGGGGCAGAAGCAGTGTCGTCAACAATAGTATTTGAAAAGTTTGCCATGAATAACAAAACACCTTCATTCCCTCACCCCTCCACCCACCATGGAGCCCAACAAGGGGAAGTCATGTGCCAGGGATAACACCAATGATGACTCCAGAGGTAGCGGAAGAGTATACGAGGGTAACCACCAGGGGACCTGGGCAAGGGTGACTCCGGGATGATAGGAGCCACTAGGCCCCCCAGTGCCCACTGTGCCCACTTGACCCTAGCCAACGCATGAACAGCCGATTGACCTGGTTGGGCCCAACCAGGCTGCCCGTCTAGCCAGAATAAGGGATTTACTAGGGACTTGTCTTGGAAAGACCATATTACATCTCTTGTAAAATCTGCGTCCAGGAGATTAGGTGTGCTAAGCCGACTCCAGTCCTTCTTTACCTCTGCACAATTACTGACTCTATACTCGGATTTTATCCGCCCCTTTGTGGAGTACAACTCCCATGTGTGGGGAGGTTCCCCACATACAGCTCTTCTCAATAGGGTGGAGTCAAAGGCTTTTCGTCTCATTAACTCTCTTCCTCTTACTGACTCCCTTCAACCTCTGTCTCTTCGCCGCACTGTTGCATCTTTATCTCTTTTCTGTCGCTACTTTAATGGTCACTGTTCCTCTAAACTGTCTGCATGCATTCCTCCACCTCTATGTAGGGCGCATAGCACCCGTCTAGCAGCAAACTCTCATCCCTTTTCTGTCCAGCTCTCTAATGGAAGAGTTAACCGTTACTTCCAATCCTTCATTTATGCAACAGGTCATCTCTGGAACTGTCTCCATCTGTCTTTATTTCCTGCTTCCTATGATCTCCAGTGTTACAAACGCAGTGTGTCCAGGCATTTCGAAATGATCGGATCTTGAATTTGGCTCTCTCTTGTATTTTGTTTTTCATTGGAGGGAACAGTTATTGCGGGCTCGTGGCATTTGGTTCCTTCTTTCTCACATAAAAAAAAGAAAATACCTACCTCACCCTTCAGTTACAAAATATCCATGTCAAACTTAAAGCAAACAAGCAGTCATTTCTATATTACACAACACAAAACCACATTATATCTCGTTTCACATCCCCCAAACTAGCGTTATCGTCTACCTTCACCGGCAGGGTAGGGCTGGTGGCACAAGGCCCTCCTGGTAGCAATCAAGCGAATGTACCGACAGCTGTTGTTGCAAACACTGTTCATGCTCATCAGCAGCGAAACACAGATTGGTCCTCATATTTCACTAATATCCGTGGTCTTAGTACCAGTCTGAATTCCATTCCCTTTTTCCTCCAATCAATAACCCCTCTAACCCCATTCCCCACAAAACCCCAAATCTCTCCCTCTACTGACGCATCCTCATTTTGTTTTCCTGGTTACCCTCTCCTCACAGACTTCTATAACCGGGGTGACATTTGTTGTTATATCAAATTTGTATTTGCAGTTGACACTATTTTGAATTTCATTTCAGGTAATTTTGATTTTTCACTATATAGACTAAATTATCTAAACATTGCCAAACAAAAGTGTAGTTTATCGCACTCCCAATGCTTCTTCAGAACCCACCATATTTGACTCCATATCCGCACAGTTGCCTAACCTTAACCTTACCCTTACCCCTGAAATTATCGTTTTGGATGACTTTCATGTCCATAATGTAGAATGATTATTGCATTGTGCCAGGACTGACGATACTGGTCTAGAATGCGAGCTGTCCACTGAATCATTTAATCTCACACAAATGGTAAAACAACCAACCAGGATACCAGTTAATCATAACCATAACGCCTATCTCTTGGACCTATTCCTGACAAAGAATCCAGTTCAATACAGGATGGAAGTACCGTCACAATTTGGATGCTTCGACCACAATCTCATCAAAGCCTCATTAGCCAGTTCCCCAAACCATCCCATTCTGAACCTGTCAGTGACCAAATGGCACTTTGATAGGGCAGATTGGGATGGATTTAGAAATTATCTTGATGATATTCCATTGTAGTCTTTCTTCTCCATTAACATCAATTCAACCGTGTCCCACATTAATGACTTAATACAAGATGGTATGGAATTGTTTATACCCAGTCAACAGTACATTAAAAGATCTAACGCCCCAAAATGGTTTGACAGCTACTGTGCTACAGCAACGACCCTACAGTCCTTTGCAAATAACTCTTACTTAAAAATATATTAATCCTTTAATCAATTTAAATTTGCTAGAAACCATGCAAAAGCAGTAATAAATCTCACTAAATCAACCCACAACCAAGCAACAAAATTATTAAGCAATCCTAATGACAAAAGAATACTCTGGCCAAACCTCAATTGTTTAAATAACAACATTGACATACCCATTCCCCCACTAAAATCTCCAGATGGTAACACTATAAAATTACTGACCCACTTATTAAAGCAAACATCCTTGCCAGTATATTGATAGAAATTCTCCCTCAGAGGAAGACAGTCAGAACGTCCCTGCACTAGAACTTGACTCTCCTAAAATTGCTCCACTGAAAATACTGACTAGACATGTAAAATCCATCCTAGACAATTTACCATCTAACTATGTTCCAGGTCCACATGGAATTCCTCCAGTTGTTTTGAAAAAGTGTTCCCCAGAACTTGCTCTGTTCTAGCAAAATTATTCAGACTATCCATACGTGCTTCTTCATTCCCTAATTCTTCGAAAGAAGCCAATATCCATTCAATTCCAAAGAAAGGAATTTCATCTGACCCCTCTGATTACAGACTAATTGCTACCATATCTCTTCGTAAAGTATTTGAGATTGTAACTGATGACCACATGGATAAGCATCTTGAATCCAACAACTTAATTGTTAGTGATAGACAGTATGGTTTTTGCCTTGACATAATTATCTACTGTTGATACACACTCTCTAAACTCATACCATCCATCAGTCAATTGACCAGCATGGAGAAACTCATGCAGTAGCCCTTGATATTTTTAAAGGTTTTGACAGAGTGTGGTATAGGCATTAGTACGTCATATGTAATATTTACAGGCATGTAATAATTATAGGTATTAGTATATACTGTATCTCATAGCACAATAGGAACCACTTTATCTTTTTTATGTGAGGAACAAGGGAACCAAAGGCAACGAGCCCGCAAAACTGTTCCTTCCAAGAGAAAAACAAAATACAAGAGACAGCCAAATTCGATATCCGATCATTTCTAGATGCCTGGGCACACTGCGTTTGAAAAACTGGAGATCATAGGAGCAGGAAATACAGACAGAGGGAGACAGTTCCAGAGTTGACCCGTTGCATAAATGAAGGACTGGGCATAACAGTTAACTCTTGCATTAGAGAGTTGGACAGAAAAAGGATGCGAGTTTGCTGCTAGACGGGTGCTGCACGTCGTAGAGGTGGAAGAATGCATGCAATCAGTTCAGAGGAGCAGTGACCATTGAAGTAGCGATAGAAAAGAGATAAAGATGCAACAGTGCGGCAAAGAGACAGAGGTTGAAGGGAGTCAGTAAGAGGAGGAGAATTAATGAGGCAAAAAGCCTATGACTCCACCCTATTGAGAAGAGCTGTATGTGGGGAGCCTCCCCACACATGAGAGCTGTACTCCACGCAGGGGTGGATGAAACCCCTGTATAGAGTCAGCAGTTGTGCAGGAGTACAGAAGGAACAGAGTCGGCTTAGCACATCCAATCTCTTGGAAGCAGATTTTACAAGAAATGTAATATGATCTTTCCAAGATAAGTCCCGAGTAAATGAAACCCCAAGCATGTTCAAGGATGATGCAGGATTAAGCTGAATATTATTAAACATTAGTGGGTATATCTGTTGAAGATTTTGTCGGGTTGATAGGTGCAAAAGCTGAGTCTTTGATGCATTAAAAACAACCATATTATTTTTACCCCAGTCAGAGATACGAGCCAAGTCAGACATTAGGTGTGCCATAGCCTCTTCCCTTGTTTGTTGAAGTAACTGCTGAGATGGACGTTGTGGGAATCGAATGGAAAGCTGTAGGGTGGAGTCATCAGCATATGAGTGGATAGGGTTAGATGTACAGCTTAGAAGTTCATTGATGAATAAAAGGAAGAGGGTTGGTGATAGGACAGAGCCCTCAGGAACACCACTGTTAATAGATCTAAGAGAAGAATGATGGCCGTCTACAACAGCGGCTATGGAACGACCAGAAAGGAAGCTAGAGATGAAGGCACAGATAGAAGGACAGAAACCGTAAAAGGGCAGTTTGGAAATTAAAGATTTATGCCAGACTCGATCGAAAGCCTTTGAGATGTCAAGTGCAATGGCAAAGCTTTCGCCGAAGTCCCGAAAGGAGGATGACCAGGAGTATGAAAGGTAGGTGTGGAGATCACCTGTGAAGCGTCCCTGACGGAACCCATACTGACGAACAGAAAGAAGGTTGTGATAGGCAAGATGCTTTAAATTTTTTCTATTAAGAATAGACTCGAAAACTTTTGAGATACAGGATGTTAAAGCAATTGGACGATAGTTAGAGGGTTGGGAATGGTCACCCTTCTTTGGGACTGGCTGAATGAGAGCACACTTCCAGCAAGAAGGAAAGGTACAAGTTGATAGACAAAGGCGAAAGAGTTTGCCTAAGCAGGGCGTAAGCACAGAAGCACAGTTCTTGAGAACAACAGGAGGGACTCCATCAGGGCCATATGCCTTATTAGTATTGAGGCCTGTGATGGCAGAAAATACATCAGGTGAAGAAATTTTAATGTTAGGCATGAGGAAGTCAAAGGGGGGAAGTGATGGAGGAACAGCACCGGAATCGTCTAAGGTGGAATTAGAGGAGAAAGTCTGAGCGAAGAGATCTGCCTTATCAGTAGAAGAAATAGCTACAGAGCCATCAGAGTAGAAAAGATGAGGGAAAGATGAGGAGGTAACATTGTTAGAAAGGTTTTTGGTAAGGTGCCAGATGGAGTGGGAAGAATTCGAGTTAGAGAGTTGAGAGCATTTAGTATGGATGAAATTATTTTTAGCAGAGCGAAGAACAGACTTAGTATGATTCCGGGCAGAAATGCATAAAAGATGTGATTCAGGGATGGGTTGGCCCCGGTACCTTTTATAGGCCCTCTTCTTGCTGCGGACAGCATTAGATCAAGCGTGATTAAACCAAGGCTTTTGTGCATTAGTCAAAGGATATGAGGAAGGAATGTATGCTTCCATCCCCAAGAGAATAACCTCCGTAATGCGCAAGGCATACCCAGATGGCTCCTGGCCATGGAAGCAATAATAATTCCAGGGAAAATCAAAGAAGTAGTACTGCCTGAGGGCCTCCCAATCCGCAGCTCCAAAGTGCCACAGACGACATTTCTTTGGAGGGTCCGCAGGCCATACCGGAGCAATAGGACAGGGTAAGGTGATAAGGCTGTGATCGGAGGAGCCCAACGGAGAGAAAAGATTAACAGTGTAAGCAGAAGGATTAGTTGCACCACTTGCAATGGTTTGGGCATATGGAGAGAATGGATAATGAGCGATTGGTGAAAAAGATAACTAGATCTGATGTGAGAGGTGTAAGGCTGAGAGGAAGACCACGAATAGGATGGATGGACAGTGTGAAGAGAGCGCTGGATGCGAGAGGGATGTCTGTTGAGCATGGAAGAGTGGCTGTGCGTGACAGAAATAAATGGAGAAAAATTGTGAATGAATAAGTGATGACGCAGCCCTGAGGGGATATTCTCCTGCATTTGGTCTGATCAGCTAGTCAGGTCAGGTGCGGGTAAGGGGATGGGTCTGTTATGATGTGGCAGGGGTAAACCAGTTCTGCTGTCGGGCCCTGCTGCGGATGTCACTGATTTCTTTGCGCAGTTGACCCTTGTGCGGTGTGGTGCGGTAAGGATCTGTCCGTTCTCCCCTTTGGGGCTAAGATGCGAATGAATGTGTTTGAATGGATGAGTAAATGGAGAGTGAGTCGTCCTGTTTCGGCTACCTCCCTTTCTTTGGTGGAAGCAGCCTAGGTATATAGATAGATAGATAGACTTGCAATGTCTAGTTCTTAGGTGGAGACGTACACATCTTCTAGCCAGAGTGCAAACAGAACGTATGGCAAACATTTTCCAGACTACAGAGAATTCCATTATGCAGGAAACACGTGAGGTAACTGCTGAAAGCCAGTTAGTCCATGTGGTGGATGAGTGCTAAACATTACATGCATCCCCACCATGCTGTATATATTGCTGGAAATCAGGTATGCAAGTCAAAGATCCAGAGAGATCAATAGAAGGCAGAAGGAAGCTAAGGAGATAGGGATGTGCAGGAGGCTAGCCATTACGTAATGCTACTTTGTCCAGCACAACAACGATAACTGTGTCACAATAAAGTACCGTAGTCCAAAAGTGTCTATTACTCACCTACAATACAAGAGAGACAGGTGCAGGAGAGACAGAGAAAATAAGCAAACCCACAATGTGCTATCCAATGTCTCATGGCTTTATATTGGTAGCATGACTCCCCACGTCATTCATATTATTGACACTGTTTCTCACCTATCTCCCTGGCTACCTACATACCTCCCTACCTTACAGTATTGTTGACGAGTGGGATTTGCCAGTTAGGTGGTGCTAGAGGATTCCTGACATTTCTCAATTCCCTACTTTCGTTACGAGTCAGAGCCTGCTGTTTGTGATTGTAGTTATTTTGTAAGTTGTACATTAATTGTTGTGCTCTTTTTCTTTATAATGTTTTATTTATGTGATTGTTAAATTATGTAATCTTGTCTTAGTTTGTATGCTAAAGAATTTAGAGTGCTATGCAGTGTACGAAAACTCTGGATAATTTGGATATCTCTGATTTGGCAACTGTTGCTTCTCTTAGAATGTAGATCATTCTAGAACAATGCAAGATTATATAAGGATGGAGAAGAGACTAGAGCAGTTTAGTCGGTTTTCAGTTCAGTTTGAATGTAGATCAGCGTCAGCTCCATTACTTGTGAAAATAGTGAAGTGTTGTTGGAAAACAATGAAGTGTTATTGCAGTCTGTGTATCTTCGGTACTTGTGAAAATAATGAAGTGAAACTGGAAACCATTAAGTGTAATTACTTGGAAAAAAAAGACAGTGAACTTAAGAAGCCAGTGTTTATTTTCACCTCAGCTGATCTTGTGTGCTGTACATCGAAAGGCTGACCATAAGAAGAACAACTCACTGGGCAATGTCTTTCCTATGCTGACCTACTGCTGATGAAGCCTATGGCAGTGTGGGACGGGAACATAAACCTGGTGTCAGGAGTGTGGATTTTTAGAAAGTGCTGCAGTGAGTTTAATCTTCAACATTGTGCAAGGGGGTGTGCACACAAGATCCCGAGCAGGGCAGGAGGACGAGGTGTCATTGGCTGCAATCATGTAGCTGTTGCAAGCACAAATTGTCCAGCAACAAGCACAGAATGAAGGACTACAGGCACAGACTGAAGGAAAGAAGGAACTCAAAGAACAGTTACAAGCACAAAATGAAGGAAAGAAAGAACTCAAAGAACAACTGCAAGTGCAGAGTGAACAACTAGAGACACAACGTAAATTACAAAAAAAAAAAAAAAAAAAAAAGATATGAACAACTTCAGGATGCATTACAGGAGCTAACGAGGGAATTATAATTGAGGATGCATGGGCAGCTAGATGTGCTCATGGGGGAAATGAAGGATGTGCAGCAACAGCTTTAAGAGGAAGTAGATGTCAAGCTAGAGCAGCAGAATTATGAGGTAAGCAATAATGTGATGAAGTGCAGACAGCATGTAGATGACCAGTTGAAGCATGTAGGCGACCAGTTCAGCCATTTGAAGAAAATTTGTGAGAGAATTGAGGCTGTAGAGAAATATTGCACTGCTAAGCCTCAGGTCAGCAAACAGGGAGCACATGAAAAAAACAGACAGTGTATGGTGGATGTTGAATCCCAAGCATCTAAAGGTAGCCTTAAAGGTTTGAATAATCAGAATGCAGAAGTTTTAAGTCTGAACTTAATTATGATGCCCCAGTTTTTAGGCCCGAAACCAGTGAAGTACATGGCTACAATGGGGGTCCAATTAAAAAGAAACATCAAGAATTTGATGGTAGAGTATCTTGGGAAGCTAACCGAGCACAGTTTGAGTTACTTGCTGATCAGAATGGTTGGGATGATAGGAAAAGGCAGTGCAGCTACTAGCCTTAAGGGTGCCACAATGGAAATTCTGGGCCATATGTCAGTGATGAAGAGGAACAGTTATCAGTCCTTAGCAGAAGTGCTGGAGCATCAATATGGTATCAGGTACCAAACTGAGGTTTACAGAGCACGGTCCGGTGTATGGGTTCGAGGCAAATCCCTACAGCAGCTTGCTCATGACCTGGAGAGTATGGCATACAAGGCGTACCCTGGAGCAGCGCCTAACCTGTTGGCTATTCTTCTGAGGGACCAGTTCATCGATGCTCTGGACAGTGCAGTGTACAATGGAAGCAGACACAACCCAGAAGCATCCAAGAAGCACTAGCCAGACTCTAGAGTTTGAGTCCTATGTCAGGTCCAGTACGTCCTCTTTTCAGGCAGGTTGTAGTGCAGGATTCACGACAAGAAAGGGGCACGTATGTGAAGCAGAAAAAAATTGAAGGAAGTTGCTGGCACTGTGAAAAGCCAGGACACAGGAAAGAGGACTGCTAAAAGTGGAAGAGGGAAAATGAGAAGACCGAAGGAGGTAGCTCGTTCTGCAGGAAGCCAGGACACAAGAAGGATGATTGTTACAAATGGAAGAACGAGCAAGAACAGAGCAATGCTAAGAAATCTACAATTATAACAAAAGTATGATGGTCATGTATTGAGCTGGAACACTTTAGTCTGAGTGTCCGAAGAAGAAAAAGGAGGATAAGAAGAAGGCTGCAGAAGACCAGAAAGAAACAGAAAGCTAGTGGAGGCTGGTGTTAAGGGGTAACTATCAGCCGACTTTTCCCAAGTAGCCCCACCACTGAGAAAATGCGAGAGAATTGCAATTGACAGTGTGTGAATAGATGGAAGAGTAGACAGAAAGAAGTGTTCCCTGTTGATTGATTTGGCCTCAGAGCACACTTTTGTGAGGCCTGACGTATTACCTCATCGATGACTGCCTGAGTCATCGGAACAATTGAGTGGAATAATTGCCCTGGATGTCCAGATTGAAGTGGCAGGACAAAAGGCCATGCTTCCAGTCTACGTGGCCAACATGGAGGACCCTTGCCTTCTTGGTCTGGACTATATGATATCCTTGGGATGTGGCCTAGACTTCTGCTCCATGAAGTTGAAGGTTCAAGGAAAGTCGGTTCCTGTGACAGCAGTAAGGTATAGCCTATCAATTGTGGTTGTGAGGTGAGGGTGCTCTGCACTCCTGTTGTAACCCCCAAATCAGAATTATTGCTCCAGTGCAAGGTGAGTGTATCGTTTGACAGCTGTATAAGGGTAATGAAGCCTGATGTATGGTGCAAGGCAAGGGCTGGAATGATGGTGGGGAGAACTTTGGTGAAAATAGGTGCAGGTGAAGAGCCGGTTGTGTGGCCAATTTCTCCCGTGAGTCACAGAACATCAGTGAGAAATTGTGGGACTGTGCCAGGTGGTGGACCATGAGTAGCATCAGAGGAAGGCCTACAAATGGAGCGTAGTCAAGGAAGACGGGTACCTGGCAGACCACTTACAAGACCTATTTTCCAGGAGTTGCCAATGCTTGGATGGCTCACAAGTACTGAAGTTGAGGCAACTGCTGATGAAGTTTGCTGATGTCTTCTCCACCAGAGACCTAGGCATGGGGTCCAATTAATCCCTTCACCACGGGACGTCACTTTCATAATGCTCGGGCGCAAGGGATCATACAGCAGGGCGTCACTTTTGTTATTCTGTGTTGTTTTGAATTCGCCCAGGCTTTCAAGTGATGGCTTGTATCATCTGTCAGTACTGCTAGTGTCCAGCTATAGTCAGTGCTGCTAATGTCATCTGTACTCCCATCCATTGTTGACAATTTAACCATTTTTCCCCTGTCCTTGACTCTCCTCCTTACCTCCCCTCCATTACCCTCTCCTCCTGCCTGCCCAGCCGCACCACGCAATGCAAATCCTGTCCGGATTTTTCCACTCATTTCATCCATTGAAATGTGCCCTATGCCCTATTCTTGTACAATATAATATATAGAATAAAAAAGAAATGGTAATTGATACTGCCATACACCTGGAATGAGCTAATTATCACCTGGCAACACCCCACGTTCACTCGTTCGCTAATTTTCCTTGTTTATTTCCCCTTGAAATATGCCGTATGACGTATTCTCGTAATAAAAATATATATAAAAAAGGAAGGGAGAAGCCTAAGTGATATTTACATTCACCTGGAATTACCTAATTTATTATGTATTGTCTAGATTTCCTGCCAATCATTTCACAGCATATAAATTAGCCGCTGTCACCATGCTGACATTGTCAACCCTTCCCTGCCCATAATATGCCACATCATTCAGTTTACTGTCGTCTTTCGAGGTGAAACCATGTCGGATTCGCGCCCCTCCATTTCCGCCGCTTCTGAGCCCACTGCAAAGGGCCCTGTGACCTCTACCCTTACTAAACCTCGTGTGGGAAGAATAAGTGCCTGTGCTTTGGAATGCGATCTGGCTAATTTATCCGTGATAATGATGGACAGTGACTTCGATCTTTCTGGTGAATCGTATGATGAGCCAGTGGAGGAAATGGTCAAAGAAATTCACAGTACGAGTGCTTCAGTGTCCCAAGTTCATCCTGGCTCCAAGGGAAAGGAGCTCTTAGTTACTGCAAGTGACAGTGCATAACATAGTGTAAATAAAATAGAAATGTAAATAATTACTAATATAAAAATATGAGTATATATACTGGAGTAATGACAGTGAAAGTGAAAGCTTCGCTATCTGCACTAGTTTACTGAACAAGAAAGTGAATGCCTGGAGTGAAAATAAACTACTAGTAGTGAAGGAAGCTTATGGATAAATATTGTATACATAAATAAGTGTAATAAAGTAATAGGAATAGAATGTGTGAGTGTGTTTATAAATAATAAATGACAGCTCCACCTCAGGATACCAGCGGGGAACGAGTGCGGATGGAAAGCTCGTACGTGCTCGTAATATACATTGCTTTCACAGTGTTTTTTTTTTAAGTATGGAGTCTTAAGAGGAGTTTGTGGAGTCACATGGAGAGACAAGCTGACAAATGAGGATATAAAGGAGCGTTGTGGTGTGGTTGTGGATGTGATAGGAAGTGTTAGGAGGAATACAGAGGTGGTTTGGCCATGTGGAGAGGATGGAGGGTGAAAGACTGATGAAGAGAGTGTATATTGTGAGTGAGGTGGAGGGGGGGGGAGAGGGAGGGGGAGGCCGAGGATGAGATGGAGGGATGAGGTGGAGAGGTATATGAGAGAGGGGTGTGTGAGTTGGGAGCAGGGCAGTGAAATGGCGAGGGACAGGGCGACATGGAGGCGATTTGTTTGTGGCCACCCCGAACGGGATTGAGGCATCTGGCAATAAATAGATAGATAGATAGATTCCAAACTACTTGAAATTCATAGAATAGTGTTTCTACTGATAATAACAGGCAGTGGTAATCATATTATGGGGTGTCAGGAAGTGTAAAGTGAAGAGTTCGTTACCCAACTTCAGAAGTATCCATAAGTCCTACGGTAGTCGACGAAGGCTCAACAAACATCCCAGGAGAAAGCTGAATTTATGTGCCATGTGCATATTTAATTATAATAATCTTGGAGCAATAACTGATTTTTGGCAAATATTTAAAAAAAAAGTCAGTCGGAGCACGATTATCCCCACGGGACGGGCACGGAGCGCTTCTGACATCCCCACGGTTAAAGGTTAAGCAGACAGCATGGAGGATGGCACCAGCCCTGCGGCAAAAAATGGAGATGGTGATGAAGAATCTCCAAAGTGAAGGAGTGACAGAAAAGTCCAGCAGTCCTTGGGTATCAGGAGTGGTTCTGGTAAGGAAGAAGGATGGCTCAGTAAGGTGCTGTGTAGATTATCGAGCCCTGAATGATGTAATAGTGAAGGATGCATACCCCTTGCACAGAGTTGATGATATGTTGGATGCTCTGGCAGGTATCAAGTGGTTCTCCACCCTAGACATACAGGCAGGATATCATCAGGTCAAGGTTGCAGGGAAGGACAAAGAGAAAACAAACATTTCATACGGGCAGGGTTTATGGCAGTTTAAAGTGATGCCATTTGGCCTATGCAATGCCACAGCTATTTTTTAGCGTCTCATAAATCACGTACTTGAAGGCCTGCACTGGCAGACACCTCTCATAAATCTGGACGATGTAATTGTGTTTGGACGGAGTTTCGACCAGGAATTATAGAGGCTGTTGAAGGTGTTGAAGAGGATCTGGGCAGCACACATCAAGCTGAACCCCAAGAAGTGATACTTGTTTCATAAGGAAATGAAGTAACTAGGACACTGTAGGCAAGAGCAGTTTCTGTACTGACCCAGAGAAGGTGGCAGCTGTGGAAAACTGGCCACTTCCAACTTCTTTGAAAGAGCTACAGAGTTTCCTGGGCTTGTGTATCTACTATTGGCGTCTTGTCAAGGACTTTGCAACAATTGTTGCACATCTTCACAAGCTGATGGGGAAGAAGCAGAAGTTTGCATGGACAGCACTGTCTCAGAAAGCCTTCAATGAACTCAAGCATGCATTGTCCAGTGCTCCAGTATTGCCGTACCCTGATCAGAGTCAGCCATTTACCTTGGACTGTGATGCTAGTGACCATGGAATAGGTGGAATCCTGTCAAAGACGAAGGATGACAAAGAGTAAGTGGTGGCGTACTACAGTAAGAATCTCAGCCCACGAGAGGAGAACTACTGTGTGACCCATAAGGAACTCTTGGCAGTGATGAAGAGCCTTGATTTCTTCCATCCTTACTTGTATCGGTCCTACCTCATCATCAGGATAAACCATGCAGCACTGAAGTTGCTGAAGACATTAAAGAATCCAGAAGGACAACTGACACACTGGCTTGGGAAGCTGGACCAGCACTATTATGAGGTCCAGCACTGTCCTGGGTGGGTACATGGCAATGTTGACAGCCTAAGGCATCAGGCTGTGTATGGTATGTAGGAGGTCTGCTGGGCCTTGATAGCAGGCTGTGAAGCCTATGCCCGGAGTCGGACACATTAAAAAAAAAAGAAAAAAAAAAAAGGCTTGTGACCCAGAGTGCCATCAGTGTAGTAAAAAAGACCATAGCAAGAAATGTAGCCGAACTGTAGTGACAGGGCCAGTGTCAGATGTAGAAGACCTGAAGAAGATGCAGATGGAGGATGCAGATTTACAACCAGTGCTAGAGTAGCTGCAGTGGAGTACAGTGCGATCATCTAAGGAAGATGTTTCTAGAGTCAGCCCTGCGACCAAGAGCTACTGGAGTCAGTGGGACCTTCTTCGTTTGAACAATGGACTTCTGGATCATCAGTGGGAGACACCCAATGGCCTCAGCAAGTATTGGCAGCCGGTGGTTCTGAAGAAAATGAGGTCTGGGATCATGGATGCATCTCATAACCAGATCACTAGTGCACACCTGGAAGTGATGAAAACTCTAAGCCAGCTGCAACAGAGGTTCTACTGGATTGGCATGCGGAAGGATGTTGAAGAGTGGTGTCGGCCCTGTGATGTGTGTTGTTCCAAGAAGGGACCCCAGAAAAGTAGATGTGCTCCTCTTCAGCTGTACCAAGTGGGTGCACCAATGAAAAGAGTCACGGTGGACATTGCTGGACCTCTACCACTCACTGCAAGAGGAAACCGGTATATGTGTCATCATGGACTACTTCACAAAGTGGCCAGAATCCTATGCTATGCCCGATTAAGAGGCTGCGACTGTTGCTCAGGTGTTGGTTGACCACGTTTTCTGTTGTTTTCAGATGCCACAAGAACTACATTCAGACCAGGGCAGAAGTTTTGAGTCTGCTGTGTTCCGTGAGTGCTGCAAGTTACTGGGGATCAAGAAGACCAGGACAACCCCACAAAGGCCACAGTCAGATAGGATGGTGAAATTCAACTGGACTCTGGGACAAGAACTGGCCAAGTATTACATAGAGGGACAAATGGAATGGGACCAGAAATTAACTGCATTGTTGATGGCATATTAGTCTGCATCTCATGAGTATACCAGCTACACCCCAGCAAAACTGATGTTGGGCCACGAGTTATGCTTACCCGCTGACCTATTAATGGGAAGACCATCTGGTGAAGGCTTGCCTACAGACATGTCCAGCAATGCAAAGCATCTTCAGGAAAGACGCTGCGGTACATCATCAAGTGCGAGGAGCCATTAAGTTATCAGGAGAGATGATGAAGTGCAAGTATGATGCCAAAGCAAGTGATGTGAGTTTCAAGGAAGGTGATCAAGTTTGGTTATATAATCCCCAGCAAAAGGAGGGACAGTCACCGAAGCTGCAGAGCCCGTGGGATGGGCCTTACACTGTCGTGGGCTGGCTATCTGATGTTACATTCTGTATTAAGGGAGGCAGAAAGTTTCGCCCAAAGGCGGTACACGTGAACTGTCTATAGCAGTACCATGGGCCAGGACAGTACAGCTGGGACGTCTCTGAGAAATCGTGCTCTTCTGGAGCAGAGGATGTTGTGAATGACCAAGGAGCTGAAGTACAAGAGGATGGTGACAGTTTCCCAGAGGAAGAAGTGCATCAGGAAGAGGATCAAGACTTTCCAGGAGGGGTGGACTGTGCAGAGGAGCAGGGACGCCGTCATAAGTGGCATTAGAGATTACCTGATAAGTTGGAAAATTATTTTGTCTGTAGTTAGATGTTTCATTAGGATTAAGGTTTATGTTTTGTGTACATTATGTAATTTTGTTGTGATGACAAAAGGGCAAGGGAGGGGGTAGTGTTGAGAAGCGGGATTTGCCAATTAGGTAGTACTAGAGAATTGCTGAAGTTTCTCGTAATCCCTTACTTCCGTTATGAGTCAGAGTTGCCAGTTAGGCTGCTGTTTGTGATCATAGTTATTTTCTAAGTTGTATATAAATTTTTTGTGCTTTTTTCTCTATAATGGTTTAATTTTGTCTTTGTTGAATTATGAAATATTATTTTAGTTTCAGTGCTAAATAATTTAGAGTGCTATGTAGTTTAAGAAAACTCTGTATATTTTGGATATCTCCGGGTTGGCAACTGTTGCTTCTCTTAGAATGTAGATCATTCCAGAACATGCAAACTTATACAAGGATGGGGAAGAGACGAGAGCAGTTTCAGTCGGTTTTCAGTTCAGTTTGAGAGTAGATCAGTGTCAGTGCAGTTAGTGAAGATTATTTCCATTACTTGTGTAATAGTGAAGTGTTGCTGGAAAACAGTGAAGTGTTACTGCAGTTTGTGTATCTTCGGTGCTTGTGAAAATAGTGAAGTTGGAAAGTATTAAAGGTATTTAGTTGGAAAATAAAGACAATGAACTTAAGAATCTATCTGTCTATCTATCTATTACCAGACGCCTCAATCCCGTACGGGGTGGCCACAAACAAATCGCCTCCACGTCGCCCTGTCCCCCGCCATTTCATTCCCCTGCTCCCAACTCACACCCCCCTCTCTCATATACCTCTCCACCCCATCCCTCCATCTCATTTTCAGCCCCCCCTCCCTCCCCCCCTTCACCTCACTCACATACACTTTCCTTGTCAGTCTCTCACCCTCCATCCTCTCCACATGGCCAAACCACTTCAGTGTGTTCCTCCTAATGCTTCTTATCATATCCATATCCACATCACAACGCTCCTTTATATCCTCATTAGTCAGCTTGTCTCTCCATGAGACTCCACAGGCTCCTCTTAAATGACTCATTTCCACTGCTCACACTCTTGACTTGTGTCCTTCCAACAACGTCCAAGCTTCACTTCCATACGTTAGAGTTGGTATCACAATACTGTCATGTAGTAACTTTTTCACTTCCATGCTCACTTCCTTGCTTCTTATCACTGCTTTCAAGGAAACAGCAACCTTGTTGTACCCTTTCAAGCACTGCACCCTCCAAACTTCCATCCCTACTCATCACACTACCCAAGTACTTAAACGTACTCACATTTTCCATTTCCTCATCATCCAACCTCACTGTACATTCACTGACTTCACCTCTCTCAAAGACCATCACTTTACTCTTCCCTACATTAATCTTTAGATTCTGTTTCCTTCACATTCTCCCAAACTCATCCACCAAGCCTTGCAGCTCCCCTTCGTATTCACTCAGCAACACAGTATCATCTGCAAACAACAGTACAAAGAGTTTCCAAACACCACCCTCTCTCACCATGGCCACTCCAACATCCACTGCCCTACCTTGTACCTCTTTTATTACCCCATCCATGTACAGATTGAACAACCATGGAGACATGACATCCCTGTTTCAATCCAACCTTCAAAGAGAAAAATTCACTCAGTTCACCATCCCCACGCACTGCAGCCTTAGCACCATCATACATACTCTTCACAGCATTCAACAACTTCCTATCTACACCATATATTCTTAATACTTTCCACAAGCCTTGTTTAAATGTAATGGGACAAATAAGTCCTTCCTTCGACCCAATTCCTAGAAAGAATTATTATTCAGCTATATCCTCCTCAACTGCGAGTTGTATAAGTCAGTATGTGGTATTATCTCTTAGTGTGTATGGAAGGAGTAGGCGGAGAGGAGAGCTGCCTGCCAAAATTTAATGTGCTTGTGTGAGTGTGTGTAATTCACCGGGAAGGTCAGGATAATGTGATTGTTTTGATTATCAGCTCATTACCCTCCAGGAAAAGAGCTGAGAGCTCATATAGCCCGATCTAGGGCAAGGCTGTGACCTTCACACACGCACACACCCATTCCCTCCCTGAAGTGGAACAGTAACCTCCCACTTCGTTCGTGAAACGCTTCGCACCCGATCCGGCGCGAACCCCCGTCTTACTAGATGGCAGACGAAAGCATTACCACTACGCCAGTTTTGTTGTGTGTGTGTGTGTGTGTGTGTGTGTGTGTGTGTGTGTGTGTGTGTGTGTGTGTGTGTGTGTGTGGTTAGAACAATTGTGTGGACGGGGCGACCGCTACTGCTAGCACATTTGTAGATATTACATTACGAGAATTTCGTAAAACGTTAGATGAATGCACAATTTGTAGCAATGCAAGTCTTACATAGTGTTGGTAATTTTGTGTGAGTGTCGTGTGTATTTTGTCCAATTTATCACCATCTTTAATAGCGACATTATGTCCGTATTGACTTCAGATGACAACTGAAAAATAGACTGACTATCTTATTCCTGCCAACCGAAAGGTTACCAATGTGACTGTAAGGTAATCTACTGCGTGTGTCAGAGAGAGAGAGAGAGAGAGAGAGAGAGAGAGAGAGAGAGAGATTATTCAAGTTTAATACTCGTATAGTCACACACGTATGAACATAAGCATAAAGTTATATAGGCCTATTAAGATATGAGGGATTGGCCCTAAGAAAGTGTTGACTGCAATATGCTTAAATTTATAGTCTGGTATGAAGGCCAGGCTCACCCTTCCATAAGCAGGGTAAGTGCTTATACGACTATGAAAGGATAACAAATAACGCCGTCAGTCTAAAGGATGTATTCTCCTTATTCTGCCAGCGTTCATTCTTAAGTTAACAGTAGTTGACTTGTACGAATATAAAATGGACTATTATAGGATGCTAGATTCGGTATTCAATACAAGTTGCAATGAAAGTTACAGTGTCTTTGTTAAGCAGCTTGCATGAGAAGCAGCTGAAATCAGTTCTAAATAGATGTAAATTTTTGGTCAACAATAGAAAGCTTTCCGATGAGGGGATGGAATGACGGAGGTGAAGGATAAGGTTACGTATAGGCGATACCTGTTTGCTTAGATATTGAACTTATTCCATCAAATACTGAACAATCATTTTATTATTAAAAGAAAAATCGTACTGGAATGATTATCTACGCAGAGTTTGTTGACACAGTTAATGGCTACTCAACTTCTCCCTAACACTCACCTACCCCCACCACCACCCCTCGTTTCCTCCATCACTCACCTTCCCCGCAGCTCCCACCCCCTGCTTCACCCGCAGCACTGTTACCACATCATTTCTGTCTCTAGCTGCTGCTGCCATCTACACAGTGTCCCGTGCGGAAATTTCTCCAAATGTGTACCTCTCCACTCCAGCCCTCCATCTCATTCTTAAGCCTCCCCCTCCCTCTCTTCCCCTCCCCCTCACTCACATACACTCTCCTCGTCAGTCTCTCATCTCCATCCTCTCCACATGGCCAAACCACCTCAACGTGTTTCTCCTAACACATCCCATCACATCCACATCCACAACACAATGCTTCTTCACATCCTCATTTGTCAGTCTGTCTCGCCATGTTACTGCACATACTGCTCTCAGATAACTCATTTCCACTGCTCTCACTCTTGACTTGTGTCCTTCCAACAAGGTCCAAACTTCATTTCCATATGTTAGAGTTGGTATCACAATACTGTCATGTAGTAACTTTTTCATTTCCATGCTCACTTCCCTGTTTCTCATCACTGCTTTCAAGGAACCAGCAATCTTTCTTCCTTGCTGCACCCTTTCAAGCACTTCATCCTCCAAACTTCCATCCTTACTCATCACACTAACCAAGTATTATGAACGTACTCATATTTTCCATTGCCTCCTCATCCAGCCTCACTGTACATTCACTGACTTCACTTCTCTCAAAGACCATAACTTTACTCTTCCCTACACTCATCTTTAGAGTCCGTTTCTTACACACTTTCCCAAACTCATCCTCCAAGCCTTGCAGCTCCCCTTCGTCTTCTCTTAACAACACAGTATCAGGAAGTTGATGGGGTTTTAACCCCTTATGTGCGGGCAACTTGTCAAATATATGACCGTGTGGGGCGGCATATTTTCGGAAAAATAATGTTTCAAGGAATAAGGCTAAACATGCATAAATCGATGAAAATGGATGAAAAACGAAGGCAAGAGGTGTTTCATGCGTGGTAATACTTGTCTGCTGGCTGTGGGAGGAGGAAGGGAGGGGTGAAGGAGTGCGGGCAGGCAGCTTATCACTAGCCGCGTCTGGTGCGAGGCTAGCAAACTATTCACTCATCTGCTTTTTCTTCACCACTGAACACTATATTTATCATTTATGCATTCTTTACACTATTCTTTGTCTTCATAATTTTATGTATGTGTTTTATTTTATACATGAACACTTATAACAATAAAACCTATGTATGTATATACTATTTTGCTTGAACAATTACAACACTACAACTTATATATGTATATTCTATTTTACTTGTTTCAAGGCTTGGGAGAGTAGAGAGCAGGGCAGTAGGTGACAAAGATGCCTTATCACCCAATTTCACCAATAAATTAGGACCGAAAATGACTGGACGTTACGTAACGTCGCCCACCCCCTCATGCACGGACGTTACGTAACGTCGTTTGCCTGTTATGGGTTAACACAGCCGCCCACTCTTATCTTGATGTTTGATTGCCTTATTTTGCCAGAGGTTGTCAGTGCTGCATGATGGAAGCTTAAGGTTAAAACTTATGATCCCCGACCTTGAAGGTGCTATTACTGTCAAAGGTTTGGTCATGTTCACTATTCTTGCTGGCAGGAACCGTCTGGCCTTCCTGAGGTCTGTGGAAATTGTGGTGGTGTTTCCTGTGGTATGGTTGATTGTTCTCAACCCTCTAAATGTTTCAACTGTTGAGGAGCGCATGCGACCTCCTGAAGGGATTGCGATCTGTACAAGTATGAGTATGAGATTGTTTCTGTCCGAGCGAAGGAGAAAATTTCCTTTTCTAAGGCAAAGGTCAGGGTAAGGGAGAGGATCATTCACCCTGGGGTTACCTTTGCTGCTGTCTTGTCTTGCCCTGAAGCTACCCGGCAGGTGCCTTTGCCATCACACAATACCCCATCAACTTCTCAGGAGTTCTACTTCCCGGCCTTCTCAGCTGGGGGTGTCACTGAGGTGGTGCAGCCTGAAAGCAGCTATGCTTCCTCTAGGGAGGTGCCTCCTGTCTCAGAGGGTGTTCCCTCTGGGGTGGTGCTTCCTGCATCTGGAAGTGCCTCCCCATCCCCCGGATCCTCCTGTGGCAAATGTCCATGTTGACACTACACCCTGCTTTGACACATCCAAATCTCCCAGCATCCCTCCTGTGTATTGTAAGCGTCACTGTGGCTCCTCATAGTGCTCAGAGATAGATGCAATGCTACCAAAGTTCTCTGCTGTGGCGCCCACTACTTGGAATGCTCAGGGGTCGGGGTGAGTGCAGGCTGAGGATGGCGTTTCGTTGATGGCCCAGCCACCACCAGACAATGGTTGTTGATGTGCCTGCTTAGCTGCATGAGGCCTTGCTCTCTCAAGGTTCCTGTAATATAGAGTGTGCTACCGATTGTGCTCCTTCTCATGGTGGCACTGCCTGCTCTACTCCGGCTACAGGAGCATGCAGTCCCCCTGCCAAGCTATCTCTTGCTCCACCACAGAAGACCATTGTCCGGCCCTCTTCTTCTTCCTCTAGGTTACCTTCAGCTAGGAAGCATACTGTGCACCATAATCGCTCTAAGACAAGTGTTGTTCCACATCAGAAGAAGAGTGTTGTAAGACTTTTGCTTTTCTTCATCCTCACATTTGTCTATGATTGTTTGACATAGGGTGCGGGTTCCTGCTGCTGGGCAATCTCTTCCCAAGGGCCTTCCTAAGCATCAATCGAAACTCGCTAGCTTGTCAAAAGGGTACAGCCCCGCACTTAATCATCATCCCTCTACAATGGGTTCTATCATCCGGTGGAATTGTTGGGTTTATGTGCAAACTATGAGCAACTGTGTCATCTTGTTTCTCAATTCATTCCCCTCGGAATGTGCATCCAGGAAACCATGGTTGGTGATGCTTTTCCTTCCAGTCTCTCTGGTTGCCATGCTTTTAATTCTGATCCTGTGCCGGGCCAAAGTCATCATGGAGGTGCTGCTATCTTCCTTCACCAGGATATTGCATTCAGTCATCAGGGCATCTCCACTACCCTGCAGGCTGTTGCTGTCTAGATGTTTTTACATAGGCAGTATACAGTTTGCAGCCTTTATCTTCTTCCTAATGCTACTGTTGAATGGGAGGATCTGGAACACCTTGTTCATAGCCTTCATTCTCCCTTTCTATTACTAGGAGATATGAATGGTTACCATCCACTATGGGGTAACTGTGAAACCAACCCTTCGGGTGTTATGGTGGCCTCTTTGGTGGA
Organism: Coenobita brevimanus; assembly: GCF_032717465.1. Lineage (NCBI taxonomy): Eukaryota > Metazoa > Arthropoda > Malacostraca > Decapoda > Coenobitidae > Coenobita > Coenobita brevimanus. Next base: position 46,482,847 of record NC_136999.1, on the reverse strand, counting down.
GGATGAGGAGTTGGAGATTTTAAACTCTAATAAGGTGACTTATTTCCATGGCCAGGCTTGAACTTTTACTGCCATTGATTTGTCCTTATGTTCAGCTGATGCTCTTTTAGATTTTACCTGGGATGTGTTGCCAGACCTGTATGGCAGCAACTATTTTCCGTTACTCTTGACTGCTAGTGCAGGTGGACCTCAGCCATGTCTTCCTTGTTGGTGTCTTGATAAGGCTGACTGGCCACATTTCAGGGAATTAAGTTCCATTTCCCTTTCTGTCAATGAGTGTGGCTGTCTTATTGAGACTGTATCATTTTTCACTGATGTGTTGCACTCGGCAGCCATACTATCTATTCCAAAAACGAAGGGTAAACATCCAGTTCCTTGGTGGAACTATGATTGCAATTCCTCAGTGAAAACCAAACAAGTCGCCTTCTCTCGACTTCGTTGTCACCGTGGGGATCCTTAGTATTTGGTGGCATATCAGAGGGCATGAGCTCATATGAGGTAGGTTTTAACCCCTTAACCCTAGGTCAGTAAAGTCGTCCGGGATTCCAAATTTAGGCCTACTTTGTGTTGTGGAGGAGGCATTCCAAGGCCTACGGTGCTCAGCTTCCATGACATTTCAGTTTGTACTCTGTCTTGTGTGTGTGTGGTCTGTTCGTGTTGCTCCCGTTTTTTTCTCATCTTCTGTAGGCAATTGTCGGGTATTCCGTACAACAGTATTAAAATAGGACCTTGTGAGTGTGCCTACGAAACATATACTGTAAAATGTCGAATTTTGTCTAGGGAGGCTGGAGCATATCAGGGGACGTTTGGACTTCATGTGTGGCACAAGTCATCACCATCAGGCAACACTGTGGCTGGCAGTGGTGAAAAGATTACAAGGATGTAACATTGTCCTTTTTACAATTTTTTTTTTTATAATGTTGTTTTAGTTAAATACATTTAGTTCATAGTTCCTAGAGTTAAGATTAGCATCTAATTTAAGTGAAAATTTTTTGAAATAAACTGTACCATTCCTATATGTATATTTCTACCCCCAAAGTTTGTCCGGGATTCCAGACATTGCTAGTAGGCACGTGATGCTGACAACGCTACTATTCCAGGGTTAACCGTGGGGCGACACTTTCATGATGCGTGGGAGCCTGGGATCATACCACGGGGTGTCACTTTTGTGATTCTGTGTTATTTTCAATTCGCCCGGGCTTTCAAGTGGTGGCCTGTATCATCTATCAGTACTGCCAATGTCGAACACTAGTCAGCACTCCTAATCTCATCTGTACTTCCATCCCTTGTTGACAATTTAGCCATTTCTTCCCGTTCTTGACTCCCCTCCCTACCTCCCCTCCATTACCCTCTCCTCTCGCCTGCCCGGCCGTGCTACGCTAAGTAAATCTTCCCTGGAATTTTCCACTGATTTCATCCATTGAAATAAGCCCTATGCCCTATTCTTGTACCAAATAATATATACAAGAAAGAAATAAGGTAAGTGATAGTGCCATACACCTGAAACTGGCTAATTATCACCGGACAACACCTCATGTGCACTCGTTCGCTAATTTTTGTTGTTTGTTTCCCCTTGAAATATGCCATATAATCTATTCTCGTAATAAAAACATATATAAGAAAGGAAGGGAGAAGCCTAAGTGATATTTACATTCTCCTGAAACTACCTGATTTATTATGTATTATCTAGATTTCCTGTCAATCATTTCATAGCGTATATATTAGCAGCTTTCATCCCGCTGACATTGGCAGCTCCCCTAGGCAGGCCACCACACTCTATTCAGGTTACTGTCGTCTTTCAAGGTGAGAGCACGTCGGATTCGCACCTGCCCAATTCCGCCGCTTTTTAGCCCCATGCAAAGGACCCTGTGACCTCTACCCCCTATTAAACCTCGTGTGGAAAGAGGTAAAAGGCTAAGTGACTCTTGTGGAATGTGAACTGGCTAATTTGTCAATGAAAATGATAGACAGTGACTACGATCTATCTGGTGAGTAAAACAGTGCAAGTGGAAAGGTAAATAATGTGTAAGTAATGTGTAAACAGCAAGTGAAAGCAATGAATGTAAATATAAGTGAACAGTGGAAAATACTTTTATAAGTTACTGCAAGTGACTGCATAACACAGTGTAAATAAAATAGAAATGTAAATAAGTAAATAAAATAGAGAATATAAATAGAAATGTAAATGAGTAGTATAGTAATGAAAGTGAAAGTTTCACTCTATCATGTATGAATACTATGAGTTATGAAAGTGAAAATGAAAGTGACAGACTCACTCTCAATGCTAGTATACAGGACGAGAAAGTGAATGCTACGTATTTTACTGAAAGAGAAATTGAATGCCTACAGTGACAATAAACTACTGTTACTGAAGGAAACTTATGGATAAAGGCTGTAGATATATATAAGTGTTATATAGTAATAGAAATATAAACTGTGAGTGTTTTTATGAATAATAAATGACAGAACACCAGCGGTGAACAATCACAAGTGGGAAGGTCATGCACGCTCGTAATTTTCATTGCTTTCACAGTTTTTTTTTTTTTTGGAGTATGGGTTCCAAACTATTTGAGAATCATAGATTAGTGTTTCTAGTGGTAATATCAAGCTGTGGTAATCATATTACGGGTTGTCGGGAAGTGTAAAGTGGAGACTTCGTTACCCAACTTCAGAGGTCTCCACAAGTCCTATGGTAGTCGACGAAGGCTCAACAAACATCCCAGGAGAAAGCTGAGGGTATGTGTCATAAGCATATTAAATTATAATATTCTAAGACTAATAACTGATTTTTGGCAAATATTTTTAGAGAGTCTGTTGGAACGCGAATATGCCCGCGAGACACGCAAGTCAGGCAAAAACAACCCCGCGGTTTAGGGGTTAAAGAAGGCCAGGCATTCATCCTGGAAAGGTTATGTTTCCTCCATCAGTTCCAGGACTTCCATCACTCAGGTGTGGAACCTATCTATCTATCTATTGCCAGATGCCTCAATCCCATTTGGGGTGGCCACAAACAAATCGCCTCCACGTCGCCCTGTCCCCCGCCATTTCACTGCCCTGTTCCCAGCTCACACCCCCCTCTCTCACACACCTCTCCACCCCATCCCTCCATCTCATCCTCGGCCTCCCCCTCTCTCTTCCCCCCTCCACCTCACTCACATACACTCTCTTCGTCAGTCTCTCACCCTCCATCCTCTCCACATGGCCAAACCACCTCAGTGTGTTCCTCATAACGCTTCCTATCACATCCACATCCACACCACAACGCTCCTTTATATCCTCATTCGTCAGCCTGTCTCTCCATGTTACTCCACAGGCTCCTCTTAAATAACTCATTTCCACTGCTCTCACTCTTGACTTGTGTCCTTCCAACAACGTCCAAGCTTCACTTCCATACGTTAGAGTTGGTATCACAATAGTGTCATGTAGTAACTTTTTCACTTCCATGCTCACTTCCGTTTTTTATCACTGCTTTCAAAGAACCAGGAACCTTTCTTCCCTGCTGTACCCTTTCAAGCACTTCACCCTACAAACCTCCATCCTTGCTCATCACACTACCCAAGTAGTGTAAGGTAAGGAAAATTTCAGGAAAATTTATTGTTTCATCCCCACCTGTTCTATCTGTAGCAGGTGGAACTGTGGCTGATCCTTTAGGTTTTGCAGAGTTGTTTGTTGATCATTTTGCCAGTGTGTCACAGAAGGATGCAGATTTGCTTATCGCTTGTCAACGTTGACGTCTAGAGTCTCGTTTCTGGGGGAGAGTTCTATTTCTGAACTCCAGGTGGCTCTGTCACAGTGCCATGATTCCTTTCCTGGTTATGGTGATATTACGTAGGCCTTTTTACGTCACCAGTCTGATGAGTCCCTTACGGTTCTGCTTTCACTATTCAATATGATCTCGTTTTCTGGTGAGTTTTCGGCTTCTTGGGGTGTTGATATAGTTATCCCCATCCCCAAACCAGGTAAGGACCACCTACAGGCGACGAATTATCAACCTATTTCTCTGACGTCTTGTTTATGTAAAGTTCTGGAAAAGATAGTCAGTGTTAGGCTTGTGTGGGTTTGGGGGAGAGGAGACTTTTTATCCCCTGCCCAGCATGGTTTTTGAAAAATGTAGTCTACCTCTGATGCAATACTGTCCTTGGAATCTTCTATCTTTGAGGCTTTTTCCACTAACCAACACCAGGTCACGGTCTTCCTCGATCTAGGGAATGCATATGACACTGCCTGGCATCATGGCAATTTACTTTCTCTTCATGAGTTTGATCTTCCTGGGCGCTTGCCTATTTTTATTCAGTTTTTATCTAACCGTTTTTTTAAGAGTCCAAGTGGGAGGAGTTTTTTTTATGCAAAGAAGGAACCAAAGGCCGCGAGCCTGCAATTATTGTTCCTTCCAAGAGAAAAACAAAATACAAGAAAGAGCCAAATTCAAGATCTGATCATTTCGAGATGCCTGGACACACTGCAAGAGAGTCAAACAGTGGTTCCAGGCAGCTCGAGTGGTCACCGGGAGAGGGACGGAAGGTGAGGGCATTTATAGTCCCCCCCCTAGGGACTCCGAGGCCACATGTTGAGCTTCCATAATTTTTTTTTTTTAAATTTTGGAAAAGGAAATGTAGTGTGTACTATGCATGTAGTTTGGTGTTGATTGTTTGAGAAACTTGTACTGGAGAGCATGCTGGCCTAATTTCTGTGTTACTGAAAGACGAAAAAGTTCAGCAAAGGGGGATGGTCGGGACCTAGTCCCAAGGGCTGATGAAACGGGAGCTCCAGCTCTCCCTGTCGTCAGCTCTCCATCCACCTTGGGAATACTGCCCTGCTCGACTGGTGCTACAGAGTACTCCTAATGCCTATGCACTAGACAATGGAGTACCACAGGGGAACATCCTTAGTGTTATTCTCTTTGCAATGGCAGTTAACAGCATGATCAGTGTACTTCCTGACGGCATACGAGGCTCACTATCTGTTGATGACCTCTCAATATCCTTCACCGCATCTAGAATGTCTGTGATAGAGAGGAAATTGCAGCTGGATCTTAACAGAATTTCTCATTGGGCAGAGTTTTGCGGTTTCCGTTTTTCTTTAACAACGACAATGGCTATGCATTTTTGTCATCTTCAGGGGGTTCGCCAAGACACTGACTTGTAACTCTATGGTCATAGAATATCCTGTATGGAAGAGACACGGATTCTGGGTCTTGTTTGATAGAAGACTAATCTGGGTTCCTCATTTTCTTTCTGTTAAGGCAGCATGTCTAAAACCTTTGAGTCTTTTGAGGGTTTTGGTTCATCTCTTGGGGTGCTGACCATCAGACCCTGCTCCTCTTGCATAGGTCTCCTATTCTTCCTAAACTTGAATATGAGTGTGAGGTCTACTCCTCTGCAACAGATACCCCTCTCTGGTTTTTAAATTCTGTGCATCATGCTGGTGTACATCTGGTAACTTGGGCATTCAGATCATCCCCATGTCAAGTTTGTTGGTTAATGCTGGTGTACTCCAATTAAATTTGCAATGCTAGTTGGTGATGACGATGTGTTGGTATTGTCTTCACCGCATTACGGACTAAATTTATTGTGCCATAGTCTCCCAGGATTCACGATCTTCTGTTTATGACACCTGTCCTAATTTTTCAAAGCCCTTTGGATACAGGGTCTGGTCTGTTATGTTAGCCTTCTCTGTTCCTAGACTGGCAGTTCATCCACATCGGATCCCAAGGGTGGGTTCATGGCTACTCTCTCATGAGACATTTTGTAGGTCTGTTGTTTAATAAAAAAAAAAGGGCTCAATTCCCTCTTAGGTGTCACTCTCTCTCTTTTTAGAAGATATCTCCACTCGTGAAGATTCTGTCCTTGTCTATACTGACGGGTCTAAGACTGATACTGGAGGAGGATTTGATGTTTTCTCTTCCTTTAGTAGGGGCGGTAGCTTTCCTGGCATTACTTCAGTGTATGTGCCAGAACTGACTGCCATTTAATATGCTCTCAGAATCGTTTTTACTCTCCCCCAATCCGATTTTGTGATTTTAATGAATCGTGCAGTGCTCAGTCTGCACTGGAGTCTTTTAATGCCTCCTATCCATTGGTTTTATCAATTTTAGAGTGGCTTTTTCTTCTTGGCCGTCGTGGCCCCACCTGGACTTCTGCTGGGTTCCCGCACATGGTGGTGTGGTGGGCAATGAGAGGTCAGATACATTAGCTATAGCTGCATCTTCTCAACAGCCCCCATCCGACTACCCACTTCCTGCTTCTGATGTAACACCTTACTTGCGGTATGCAGTTCATACGTTTTGGGAATTACACTGGGATAGTGTTGCTCATAATAAATTAAAAGAAATCTTTCAGAGAATGGTTGTGCCAAGGGTTCTCCCCTACATGTCTCAGCAATTGGAGGTGGCTCCTGCTAGGCTTCGCATTGGGCAATCTTGGCTTACACATGGGTTCCGCATGTGTGGTGAGACTCAGCCGTACCGTAATGATTGCCTTGTTCCCATTTCTGTCCGCCACTTACTGGTCTAGTGTCCGAGTTTGGGAGATCTACGTCAGAGATCCCTCCATATGCATAATGGGGCAGATGTTGCCTATTGTCTCTCCTCGATGCCTGGTGGAGCCTTTAGCGATTTTACTTATGTTTTTAGTTTTCTTCGGGAGGCGGGCCTCATTCCACTTTTATAAGTAATTGATATAAACTATTCTTTTATTATTTTCAGTGTTTTATTCTTACTAACAGATATTAACTTTATTTTGAATATGCACTTTTTATTTCATGTGTCTTTTACCTTGTTTTCCGGCTGCGTATGACCCTGCCAGTTGCACCAGATTTTAATACAATCAGTAAATCAACTACACCTCTACAATTAACTAAAACAAGCAGACAAAAGTGACACAAAAGAAGTGAAGTAAGAGGGAAAGAAGAAATTGTAGCAAGTAACGAGGAAGAGCAAGACAGGAGTAATGAGTAATGAGGAAGCGAGAGAGTAGGGGAGAGTGTTGATGCACACATGGCAGCTTAATTTATCACAACCCCACAGACAAACCACAACTGACTCTTTGATGCAGACATAACGAGTGGCATTTTGTACCTCTTCCTGGCGTTGGTTCTCCTGAGGGGACTAATCAAGAAGAATCAACTGCCGTCATCCTGGACTGTAGATCCCCTAATGTTGACGCCCTTCCTCGGAAGTTATGGGGTGGAGTGGGTTCCAGTATATACTAAGCTGCCTTCATTTTTTTTTTTTTTTACGCTGAGGATCCCAGCAACATTGGCAACACTGACAGAATGAGGAGGCTTAGGCTGATGTTTGATCATCTGAGGGCACTGTTCTCTGCCTCTCTCTGTCCCTACAGAGACCTGGCCATAGACAAGTCTCGTGTTATAGAGGGAAACCATCACCTTCAGGCAGTATATCCCAAGAAAGAGATGCCACTTCGGGTTCAAGATTTTTATCATGTGTGACTGCAAGACCACGTATGTGCAGGACCTAGTCCTGTACACAGGTGCACAGATGGAAATTATGGATGTACTGGTTGAAAGTATAAACCAGTAATATTTTTGCACCTTGTACTGTCATGCCCCATGTTTTATTTTTACATTTTTACCATAATGTTGTGTATTCTTTACATCTATGCAGCATTTACTTTTTTCAGTTGAACTATGACACTTGAGGCTAAAGTGTTACCAGTGAGTTCCTACATATTTTGTGATAGCTATTCACTCTCTAAAACCCCGCTGAGGGGGGTCACCTTGACACGGTGGCGGGGCTTGAAGCGAGGCTGGCAGTGCCTCCTACTCGGGAGGCATGCCTACCTTTGTAGGGTTCAGTACTTGTCAACCACATAGACCAAGCATCCCCTACATCATTGGTGGAGGAGGCCTGCTGGTGATGTTGGTCCTGCCCATCTGCCATCTAGGGCAGGACTGTTCCCTCCCCATGTGTTTGCCGTGTGTGGCGTCCCATAAAGCTGGGAGCTGGGAGTCCTGGGAGTTGAGTGATGCTGCACGATGCACCCTGCAGCTAGCAATACACCTCTTGGTCCCTTATTCTGGCTAGACGGGCAGCCTGGTTGGGCCTGACCAGGTCAATTGGCTGGTCATGCGTTGGCTAGGGTCAAGTGACCACTGGGGGGCCTGGTGGCTCCTATCATCTTGGAGTCACCCTTGCCCAGATCCCCCAGTGGTTACCCGTGTATATTCTCCTGCTACCTATGGGGTCGCCAATGGTGCTGTCCCTGGCTTTTGATCTCCCTTTGTTGGGCTCCATGGTGGGAGGTGGAGGAATGAAGTTTATGTTGTTATATGAATGGATTCTCTAACTAAAAACAAAACTCATGTTGACGACGACGCAGCTCCGTCCCCGACCGTTCATTGGACTCCAACTAATTTAATGCCAATCTGGAGCCTTTCCAGTAATGGTGGGCGATACCACCATTTATTGGTTATCGCGATTACTGATTACTTTAGGGAAAATAATCGATTACCATGCTGATTACCGGAATCTGGGCTTATATGTTTGCTTTTCAAGGCCCCTCTCCTTATTGTATCTAACAGTACTACAATAAAGAGTCAGTAGCTATACTGGTACAGATTCGTGCCATCTCCCTGTTGGAGTTCCTCTGTTTCTCAGTTATTCAAGTCTCAATCATCTTTCAGTCCTTTCTTCGATTTAGAGTTGCTCAAAAGTTCTTTTATACATACTCCACATTAAGTATGGCATTTTTCTTTGAGTGTATAAAACACATATACAGCATGCTTATGTATAATAATTCATGAAACATACATCCTTGTTAGTAAAAAATATATGATAAGTATTCCGCATTCCTGTATATATATATATATATATATATATATATATGCAAACGCTCTTGTGCCAGACAAAAAAAGGATTAGCCTATGCTATACTAAAAACATATTTCTTTCCAAAAATATGCAAACAAACCAACATCGTTTCGTTTAGAGAAGTAATATACATTTGATGAGAAAAACACCTTGTGAGGAGAAGCCTTTTATAGATGACGTTTCCGTTTCGCTTCTATAAAGCTTCTTCAATCGAGTGGCTCGATCAATCGATGCGAAGAAGCTCTATAGGAGCAAACGTCATCAATAAAAGGCTTCTTCTCACAAGGTGCTTCATCAACTTGTCGGCTACTCATGCCTTACACCTTATTATGTACTTAATACACGAGCATCTGTGTGACCAGAAACTTTCATAAAAAAACATTACAAAAAAGCCATGTACAAAATAAAAAGTTATGAAATATGTAGAACAAATATGACAAGGCATAGTTCCTTAATTATGCATTCTACATTGGCATAAAAGAAAATGTTCAAAACATACAACGTTTTCCTTTATTTCTCAAAGGAATATTTTTCTGATAAACTCAAAAGCAAATGTGATTCTTCTGTAGTAATCGTTTCAAGTAATCGATTATAGGAAGAAAATCGATTACTGCATTTTTTTTTTAGAGTAATAGAAGTAATCGCTTACAAATAATCGATTGCGCCCATCCCTACTTTCCAGGCCCCTGACGTTTCTCCTCCTCTGCCCAAGCGATCAAATGGGACTGGACGGCGGTCACGTCGGGTTGGTAGGGCTCTGGAGATAGGCCTAAAAGAGTCTGAGCCTGAAACATTTGTAAAATATATTGTTTTGAAAGCCTCTGCTGGACACATAAAAAAAAAATAAACGTCAGTCTTGGATATTGATATTTTTTATCTCCACCGAGTCTTAGTGCTCTACATGTGGGAAGGAACCAAAAATCTCAACATAGGGGGATGGAAGTGGCAGAAGTGTCTTCCTCAGAAGAGAGCTCCCACCTAATGGCTCTGACGTCCGTCTCTGGTTCTGATTTCTGTTGTATCCCACATGCTACATTTAACAGATGTAAGGGAATCATTTTTTCCCGTGACCTACTCCGATATTCAGAGGCACGGTTGTTAGAGGAACTGCAGTCAACTGGTGTGGTCAAAGTTGAGTGTCTTCAAAAGAAAGTAGATGGTGTACTGACCCCTACTCCTACCCTCATCCTGACCTTTGATGGGTGAACTTTCTCGGCATCAGTGAAACTCGCTTGGCTGTCAGTTCCAGTGAAGCCGTATGTGCCAACCCCAAAGCGATGTTTCCACTGTCAGGGTTATGGTCATGTTAGCTGTTTTTGCTGCTGAGCACAGGCTGGCCTTTCTGGTACATGTGTCTCCTGTGGCGGACCAAGTCATACCAATGATTGTCCAGGCCCCCTTAAATGCTATCATTATGGGGCTCCTCATGCTGAAAATTCTAAAAACCGCCCTCGCTACTGACTGGAAAAGGAGATTTTGTCTATTCGAACAACTGGGAGGGCTTCGTATCCTGAAGCAAAAAGGAGAGCCCAGACACTCTTCTTTCAGCAGGGGGGTTACATATCCTTTCTAGAGCACCAGTGTGTCGCCCTGTATCTCAAAGGCATCCTCGACCCTTTCCAGTACCCACTCCTTCAACTCGTGATATTTAGAATGCTGTCCCCATGGTTAGTACTGTTGATGAGAATGATGTTTGGCCGACCACTACTCTGACTGTTTCTGCCCCCACTTCAGTGGCTGACGACTTGCACACTTCTGTGGTAGTGGCAGATGTCCACATTGACCGGCCTCCTTCTCCCGTCATAGCCAGTATGCCTAAGGCTCCATCTGTCCCTGGCAAACATCACCATTGTACATCAGAGTCCTTTGAACATGAAGACTGGCCACCTAAGGTCTCTGCTGTTGACCCTTCTGTCGACACCTCTCCTGTTACCTTTGTCCAGCAGGGGGAAGCGGTGGCTCGATCGGTAGAGATATGGCCTGCAGTCCTACCAGACCCATGTTCAAATCCCCGCTGGGGCAGGGAACAGTTTAAGGATTTGAATTTCATAGGCTTCACAGCCTGCTCCCAAGGCCCAGCAGTCCTTCCACATACCACACACCTCCAAATGTCACCACTTCGGCGCTAACACCCACCGTCCATATTGAATACATGCTAGGGCTGTCTGATTTAGGACTGACTTTACCAGAAGACCAGCTGACATATCGTAAAAATACCCCCACTAATACCAGTATCTCAGTCCTAAATCAGACAGCCCTAGCATGTATTCAATATGGACGGTGGGTGTTAGCGCCGAAGTGGTGACATTTGGAGGTGTGTGGTATGTGGAAGGACTGCTGGGCCTTGGGAGCAGGCTGTGAAGCCTATGCCCTGAGTCAGACACATAAAAAAATTTAAAAAGTGAGGGATCTAGCCAGGTGACAGCTGAAGCTGTTGGTTCAGCTTTGGTCAAGTCCCCACTATGGGATGTTGTTGGACAGCTCGTAGGCGCTTCAGATCTGAAGAATAGGATGGCCTTCTCAAGTGATTCGAGTCCTGTGGACTCTACTTGCACTTCTGGGGCTTCTGGTGAGGGCACTGGCCGTCCTACATCTCTAAAGTCTGCCCCCAAGCTGCATTCCAAATAAACTGGTATGCCCAATCCAAGAAGGAGTGTTGTAAAACTTACTTCTCCATCCTCACGTTTGCCTTCGGATGTTCGACACAGGGTGTGGGTTTCTGATGCTGGGCAGGCTCCTCTGAAGGGCCTTCATAAACATCAGTCTAAACCCACTCGCTTGTCAGGTGTACAGTCCCACACTTAATCATCATTCCTCCATTATGAGTTCTATCATCCAGTGGAATTGTCGGGGCTTACGTGCTAACTATGAGGAACTGTGTCATCTTGTTTCTCAATTTTCTCCTCTGTGCATGTGCATCCAGGAGACCATGGTAGATGATGCTGTTCCTTCTGGTCCTTCTGGCTACCATGCCTTTCATTCTGATCCTGTGCCAGGCCAAGGTAATCATGGAGATGCTGCTATCATCCTTCGCCAGGCAGTATACAGTTTGCGGTCTTTATCTATCTCTCAGTACTACTGTTGAAAAGGCAGATCTGGAATGCCTTATTCATGGCCTTCCTTCTCCCTGTCTGTTACTGGGAGATATGAATGGTCACCATCCACTATGGGGAAACAGTGAGGCCAACCCTCAGGGTGTAATGCTGGCCTCTTTGTAGTAAGATGAGGAGTTAGGCATTTTAAACTCCAATATAATGACTTAATTGTATTTCCATAGCCAGACAGGAACGTTTTCTGCCACTGATTTGTCCTTATGTTCAGCTGATGCTGTTTTAGATTTTAACTGTGATGTGTTGCCAGACCTGTATGGCAATGACCATTTTCCATTACTCTTAACTGCTAGTGCAGGTGGACCTCAGCCACGTCTTCCTCGCTGGCTTCTGGATAAGGCTGACTGGCCACGTTTCAGGTAATTAAGTTCCATTTCCCTTTCTGTCAACGAGTTTGCTGTCTTACTGAGGCAGTGTCATATTTAAATACTATGTTGCACTCAGCAGCCCTATTATCTATTCCAACAACGAAATATCCGTTTCCTAAACGTCTGGTTCCTTGGTGGAACTCTGAGTGCAGTTCTGTAGTGAGAGCCAAACAAGTCTCCTTCTCTCGATTCGTCATTATCATGGGGATCCTCAGGATTTGGTGGTATATCAGAGGGTATGAGCTCATATGAGGCAGGTTTTAAAGGATGCCAAGTGTTCCTCCTGGAAGGGTTATTTTTCCTCCATCAATTCGAGGACTTCCATCACCCAGGAGTGGATCCGGGTAAGGAAAATTTCAGAAAAATTGACTGTTCATTCCCCTCCTGTTTTATCTGTAGCAGGTGGAATGGTGGCTAATTCATTTGCTGTTCCAGAGGGTGCTTGTTGATCATTTTGCCAGTGTGTCAAAGAAGGATGCATATACGTCTTCGGCTTGTCACCGTCGATGCCTAGAGTCTCGTGGTCTCAGTTTTGCCTCTGCTGGGGGAGAGCCTTACAATGTCCCATTTTCAATTTCTGAACTCCAGGCGGCTCTGTCGCTGTGCCATGATTCCTCTCCTGGTTACAATGACATTCCTTATGCCTTTTACACCACCTGTCTGATGAGTTCCTCTTGTTTTTGCTTTCACTGTTTAATAAAATCTGGTGTTCTGGGGAGTTTCCAGCTTGTTGGGGTGTTGCTGTTCTTATCCTCATTCCCAAACCAGATAAGGACCACCTGCAGGCGACGAATTATCAGCCTATTTCTTTCACATCTTGTATATGTAAAGTTTTGGAAAAGATGGTCAATGTTAGGCTTGTGTGGTTGTTAGAGAGAGGTGACTTCTTATCCCCTGCCCAGTATGGTTTTCGAAAATGCGATCAACCTCTGATGCACTACTGTCCTTGGAATCTTCAGTCTGTGACTGTGATGCTTTCTCCACCAACCAACACCAGGTGATCTGGAGAAGGGATATGACACTGCCTGGCATCATGGAATTTTACTCTTCCTTCATGAGTTTGGTCTTCATGGGCGCTTGCCTATTTAAATTCAACACTTTTTATCTTACCGAATTTTAAGGGTGCAAGTTGGAGGAGTGTTTTCTAATGCCCGAGCAGTAGAAGATGGAGTACCATTGGGGAGTATCCTTAGTGTTACTGTTTGCTGTAGCAATTAACAGCATCATCAATGTACTCCCTGACAGTGTGCTAGGATCACTGTATGTCGATGACATCTCAATTTCTTTCACCGCATCTAGAACGTCTCTGATAGAGAGGAAGTTGCAGCTGGCTCTCAAAAGGATTTCTGACTGGGCAGAATCTCGTGGTTTCCATTTTTCTTTAACAAAGACAGTGGCTATGGATTTTTGTTATATTCGACAGGTTCACCCAGACCCCGACTTGTATCTCTTTGGTTGGAGAGTATCCTGTGTGGAAGAGACGCGGTTTCTGGGTCTTCTGTTCGATAGACGACTAACCTGGGTTCGTCATATCCGTTCTGTTAAGGTGGCTTGTCATAAAGCTTTCAGTCTTTTGAGAGTTTTAGCACATATTCTTGGGGTGCTGACCGTCAGACCCTCTTCTCTTGCATAGGTCTCTTTTTCTTCCAAAACTTGAATATGGATGTGAAGTCTACTTCTCTGCAACAGATGCCTGTCTCTGGGTGTTAAATGATGTGCATCATGCTGGTGTACCTGTCTGGCAACCGGGGCATTCAGATCATCCTTGATTTCAAGTTTGTTTGTGGATGCTGGTGTACTCCCTTTGGGTTTGCGACACCAGTTGCTAATGATGAGGTTTTGGTGTTGTCTTCACCACATTCCAGACTCAATTTCTAGTGCCATTGTCTCCCAGCATTCCCGATCTTCTGTTTATAACACCCGTCCTAATTTCCCAAAGCCATTTGGTTACAGGGTCCAGTCTGTTATGATAGCCCTCTCTGTTCCGAGACTGGCAATTTTTACACATCGGATCCCAAGGCTGAGTTCTTGGCTACCCTCATGTGACATTTTGTAGGTCTCTTGTTGATAAAAAAAGGGCTCACTTCCCTCTCAGGTGTCCCTCTTTCTCTTTTTAGAACACCTCCATTCATGAGGATTCTGTCCCTGCCTATACTAACGTGTCTAAGACTGATACTGGAATAGGATTTGGTGTTGTCTTCCCTTCCTTTAGTAGGGGCAGTAACCTTCCTGGCATTACATCAGTGTATACAGCAGAACTGACTGCAATTTATACTCTTAAAATAATTTTTTCTCCCCCCCAATCCGTTTTTGTGATTTTTAGTGACTCACGTAGTGCTCTGTCTGCACTGGAGTCATTTAATGCATCCCATTCACTGGTTTTATCAATCTTATAGTGGCGTTCTATTCTTGGCCAACGTGGCCGCCATGTATACTTCTGTTGGGTTCCCGCACATGTTGGTGTGGTGGGCAATGAAAGGGCAGATACTTTAGCTAAAGCTGCATCTTCTCAACAGCCCCCAACCGACTACCCACTTCCTGCTCCTGATGTAACACTTTACTTGCGGTACGCAATTCGTATGTGTTGGCAGAGATACTGGGATGTTGTTACTCATAATAAACTAAAATCTTTCAGAGAGTGGCTGTGCCAAGGGTTCTTCCCTTCATGTCTTGGTGATTGGAGGTGGCTCTTGCTAGGCTTCACATTGGGCACTCTTGGCTTACACATGGGTTCCTAACGAGGATGCTAACGAGGATGGAGTAGAGGAGTTTCGGCACAAGGTGAAGGGCTTGATCGACAGGGACGGCCTCACTCTTGGTCAAGTCTACAACACTGATGAAACTGGTTTATTCTATCGCTCTTTGCCTACAAACACTCTAGCCGAGGAGTCGGAGAAGCGTGTACCTGGCCGCAAGCTCTCCAAACAAAGGATATCTGCTTCGTGTTGTGCTAATGCAAAAGGCATGCACCGGCTTAACCCCTACACCGCGGGCTTGTTTACCAATAACTTGCGTGTGCCGCGGGGTTATTTGGGCTCCGACAGACTCTCAAAAAATATTTGCCAAAAATCAGTTATTAGTCCTAGAATAATAAAATTACATATGCTTATGGCACATACCTTCAGCTTTCTCCTGGAATGATTGTTGAGCCTTCGTCGGTTACCGTAGGACTTGTGGAGACCTCTGAAGTAGGGTAACGAAGTCTCCACTTTACACTTCCCGACAACCCGTAATATGATTACCACAGCCAGATACAAACACTATAAACACTATTCTACAATTTTCAAGTAGTTTGGGATCCATACTAAAAAAAAAAAAACACTGTGAAAGCAATGGAAATTACGAGCGCGTCTGATCGTCGCACTGGCACTAGTTCGCTCATGGTAGCCTGTCATTTATTATTCATAAAACCCCTCACACTTTATATTTCTATTACTATATAACACTTATATATATCTACAGTCTTTATCCATAAGTTTCCTTCAGTAGTATTAGTTTATTGTCACTGTAGGGATTCAATTTCTTTCAGTAAAATACGTAGCATTCACTTTCTCGTCCTGTATACTGGCATTGAGAGTGAATGTCACTTTCATCTTCACTCTCATAACTCATAGCATTCAGACATGCTAGAGTGAAACTTTCACTTTCATTACTCCTAGGGTATATACTCGTAATCTTATAATACTACTCATTTACATTTCTATTTACGTTCTCTATTTTATTTACATTATTTACATTTCTATTTTATTTACACTGTGTTGTGCACTGTCACTTGAAATAACTTATAAAACTATTTTCCATTGTTCACGTATATTTACATTCATTACTTTCACTTGCTGTTTACACATTATTTACACATTATTTACAATTCCACTTGCACTGTTTTACTCAATAGAAAGATCATAGTCACTCTTTTATCAATTGTCAGCCCTTTACCTCTTTCCACACGAGGTTTAGTAGGGGGTAAAGGTCACAGAGCCATTTGCATGGGGGTGAAAAAAAGGCCTTGAAGTCAGCAAGATGAAACGTACGTCCTCTCACTTCGGAAGATGAGAGTACACTGATAACGCAGGGGCAGCCTAGAGGCCTGCTTTAGGGGTTATTCAGAGTTACCAATATTACTTCTTGAAACAGCTAAGTCTAGCACTGATATGATTGGCAGGAAATCTAGACAATACATTATAAATCTGGTAGTTCCAGGTGAATGTAAATATTCTCCCTTCCCTCCTTACATGTATATTTATTACGAAAATAGATTAGAGGCCTACTTAGGAGATATATAATCAGAGCTACCAATGTTAAATCTTGAAACAGCTTTGTGTAGCACTGATATGATTGGCAGGAAATCTAGACAATACATTATAAATTAGGTAGTTCCAGGTGAATGTAAATATCATTTAGGCTTCTCCCTTCTCTCCTTACATGTATATTTATTACGAAAATAGATTATACGGCATATTTCAAGGGGAAAAAAACAGCGAAAATTAGCGAACGAGTGCACGTGAGGTGTTGTCAGGTGATAATTAGCCAATTCCAGGTGTATGGCACTCTCACTTACCTGATTTCTTACTTGTATATATTATTTGGTATAAGAATACGACATAGGGCTTATTTCAATGGATGAAATCAGTGAAAAATTCCAGGGAAGATTTACTTAGCGTAGCATGGCCGGGCAGGCGAGAGCATAGGGTAATGGAGGGGGGGTAGGGAGGGGAGTCAAGAACGGGGAGAAATGGCTAAATTGTCAACAATGGATGGGAGTACAGATGAGATTAGGAGTGCTGACTAGTGTTGGACATTGTCAGTACTGATAGATGATACAAGCCCCCACTGGAAAGCCCGGGTGAATTCAAAATAACACAGAATCACAAAAGCGACGCCCCGCGGTATGATCCCTTGCTCCCAAGCGTCACGAAAGTGACGCCCCGCGGTTAAGGGGTTAAGCCCGTTATTGTTGGCCATGCAAAGCAGCCACGGTGTCTTCGTGGGGTGATGGATGTCCTTCCTGTCATTTGGTACCATTCCTTGAAGGCATGGTTCACAGCCCACATCTTCAAAGACTGGTTCCATCGCCATTTCGTCAAGGAGGTCATACATTACCAGACGGAGAAACTGGGAATCCCATGCGACCACGTAAAGGCCCTCCTTCTCCTTGACAATGCACCTGCCCACCCGTGCGACAAGGACTTGGTGGCTGAGAATGGCCGCATTAGTTGCATGTTTCTGCCACCTAATAGAACTGCTCTCATCCAACCAATGGACCAAGGAGTGATCGTGGCAACGAAGCAGCTATACCGACGGAAGTTCCTGGATGAGGTGATGATTGTTCTCAAGGACGAGGACGAGCGCAGGGAGGGACGGGACACGCGAGGCCAACGGACTTTGGAAAACCTTCGCTGCTACAACATCAAATCTGCCATTTACAACTGGGCCTGTGCATGGAGGGAAGTCCCTGTCAAGACTCTAGAAAATGGTTGGTTTCATCTGCTTGGAACAGATGTGGATCACGATTTCTTAGGTTTCGACGTGGATGACTTCCATGCACATCTACATGCGCATGGGGACGATGTTGATGTGGATGAAGTACGTGAATGGTTGGATGACGACGAGGGCGATCCTGGGTATCAGACCCCGTCTGATATTGAGATCGCATCTTCAGTTGCAGGTGTCAGTACCCAGCTTGAAGATTCCAACAAGGACAGTGACGATGATGCGGACTCCTCTCAGCATGACACTACTCCAGCCATCCCCAAGCTGAGCGCACTCCAGCAACACCTAGAGTTCGTTCTGGACTACCTGGAACACCCGGACTGCGACAGGGAGATGGGGCCCTTGGGACTTGTGAAGGAAGTGCGTGCCTTCAGGCAGTGCATCATTAATCGTCAGAATCGTCGTTCCGTGCGTCAATCAACGATTAACTTTTTTTTCAGGCCCGTGACCCCCGCTGTGCCCAGCCCTGGCTCCACTCCGTTGCCTCCCCAAGACAGGCCCTCATGCTCCGAGCCACAGCCCAGCACATCAGCCACGGTGGAGTCACCGCTCGACGTGAGTTTGCGCCTATCTTCAGAGTCGTCTGCAGTGGGTATGCCATCACCACGACCCAGCGATGCACCCCTAGGTCACCTCCCTGTGCTACTCTCAGACTCTGACAGTGATTAAACTCCTAGAACTTCTCCACTAGACCACACGGGAATTTAGTGTTGTGCAGTGAAAGAAAAACTGCATATTGTTAAGAAATTTGAAATCTGAGTGAAAAGAGACTGATTTAATAGACTTTCAATGTTGCTAAAATTTACTAGAATGTGTTATGTTTAGAAAATGGATTTATGAGTGTAAAGACTTTAAGTGCAGAGTGCAACACTTATTTCATAAAGTTACAATGAAGCATAAGTAAGACAAGAGCGCTCAGTGTTAAGTGAATGGACTTCTGAGTGCGAATTACTAAGTTCAGTGCAAGACTTCATGAACTGTGTACTGCAAGTGCTTCAAGAAATCCTTCTTACTGTCAGAGTCTGAGAGGAGGCGGTTATTCATCGAGATGGCCAGGGACTTGCTGTAAGTACCCGGAATGTTTCATATTGTACTGTACCTCATTTCACTCTTTTATGTCCCTTATTGGTGTGAATAGAGTATTAGGTGCTATGCATGTGCAGTAGGATGGTATTTCTCTGAATTAGGGTCCATAAGTACCAGTCCAGGAGCCAGGGACTTGTAAGTACCCAGAATGTTTTTAATATTGTATAAACTCACCTCTAAAACTTCATTTTATGGTTCTTTTGCATTTATTTCAGCCTTTTTGCATTTATTTCAGCATGTCCAGAGGGAGTTGTATAGGTGTGTTTCTGAGTTAAGGTCCATAAGTACAAGTCCAGGAGGCTGGTGCCCACTATCCGGACAGGACCACTTTCCGGACATGCCTTTGGCTCTATTACGTCGGATAGTGGAGGGATTACTATATATATATATATATATATATATATATATATATATATATATATATGTGTGTGTGTGTGTGTGTCGCCATCATTGGTTACTAACTTTCGAGGTATCAGTGTTGTAAATAGTTTCGCCGAAATTGTATGATATGGTGCTGTGTCACAGACTTAATTTGTGGTTTAAACTTTTCAGGAAGCAGGCAGGTAGCCAGGAGAGAAGAGGGTGTATTGAGAATATAGTGATGCTGCGTTTGTTAATCCAAGTAGCAATGAGGAAGAAGGTTGATTTTTTTTTTTTTTTTTTCAGTTTTGAAGAGACTGGGTTGTGGTATGACGATGCTTTTTGCTATTATTTCTATGTATAGGGTGACTAACAGTATTATTGGTAAAACACTAATAACAACGTCAGTAGGAGTAAGTCAGGGTGCCCCATCGTCATGCCTGCTATTTGTCCTTTATGTTTTTGACATGATAAGGTTAATAAAACAGAGCTGTGGCGTGGATGGGTTTCTGCAGTGGCTTCATGTGCTGGTCCTGATGGATGACACCATTCTGTTTACGTCAAAGTTGAGAATGATAAGAAAAATTTGTTTACTTAATGAATTTTGTTTCACATGGGATGGATGTTTATGTCAGGAAAACTAAGTTTATGGTACTGAACGGTGAGGACGTGGATAGACAGCCTACTGTATGTCAGTCGATGGTGTGACGTGGAGCACTGAAGCCAGTATATATACCTAGGCAGCCCGTTCTCGTCTGATGGTTCTACATCCATGGCGATAAGAGCCCATGCCCAGAGAGTAACATGCCATGAATTGAAATTTATATTATTTGTAAATAAAAATAATGATATTCTATTTTATGTGAAAAAAGGTTTTTAACGGTGCTTTAATGGCATCGATTATGTATGGCTCAGAGTCGTGGATGAACAGAGATGTTAAACCTGTAAAGAAACTGTATATGTGGTGTATTAAAAATATATTGGATGTTAGGAAAACCACTAACAATGATCTGTGTTTGTGGGAGTCAGATTTACCCCTGTTTTATGCGCTGCTTAGGGCGAGAAAACGAAACTTCTTTTTAAAAATGTGGAGAGAAAGGAGAAATATAGACGATGATCCATTATCTCATGCCATTTGAGTGACATTTGACTGTAACTGCAACACATCACGTTATGTTAGAGACCTTATTGTGAATGATCTGGTTGATATACGAAATGCTCGTGACCATTTGAAAGAGAAAGAGTGTCTGCATCTTCCAGATACCAGTTATATCACTCACTTAATCCCAGTCTTTCTGCCCACAAAATATATGAGTTGAAAAGAGGACTTACTATGCCGGAACGCATCTCTCGGTAGCAAATACGATTAAGCGACATTTACTTGCAATAGAAGAAGGGCGATGGAATAGGCGCGGGAGAGGTCCATTGCCGATAGAGGAACGCCTGTGTAATTGTGGAGATATACAGACTGAAAAGCATGTACTTCAGCAGTGTCCCATGTCGCAGAATCTACGTAGACATTTTAATATTACAACTTTAGAAAATCTTATGGAAAGAACTGATTATGATGTGTGTGCTTCTGTATATTCTCTCTTGAGATCGTATTCATAACTGCAGGTTTATCAATATGTTATGATTTTATTTCTTTTTCTTTTTATTATTTTCCTTTTTGTGCACTTCTCAGGGTATAAGTTGTTCTTGCATTGTGTCTGTTTGTGATTTTTTCTGTGCATACCGATTGCCATTTTTGTTTTACTGTGTGTGGTTTGTATTAGTATTGTTTTCTTGTTTTAATGTTTGCATCTGCATTTGGACCTTTTTTCGTTCTACTGTGCATGGTTATATTCTGTGTATGTATTTTTGTGGTCAATAAATATCTATCTATCTATCTGTCTATGTATATGTGTGTGTGTATACGTACATACTATATATATATATATATATATATATATATATATATATATATATATATATATATATACACACACACACACACACACGAGAGAGAGAGAGAGAGAGAGAGAGAGAGAGAATTATGTTTTATGTTACAACTATTTACTACAATATGTTGCTATGTTCCTACAATTATTTTACTGTGATTTTACACTATTATAACAGATATGATGTTTTAACAATGATTGTTTGAGATGTAGATAAATATCAATGTAACATATTCCTCTATACTGAGTACACTGCAATGTCAAGGTAGGTTGTAGGTGCGACAGTTTGGTGTGACCGAGCAATATATAGGCATTAAAATGTCATATGTAAAAGTTATAGACATGTAATAATTAATATATATCTCGTAGCACAATAGGTACCACTTACAATGTCTAGTTCTTAGGCGAAGATGTACACATCCTGTAGCCAGAATGCAAGCTGAATGTATGGCAAACATTTTCCAGATGATAGAGAATCTCATAATGTAGCAAACACGTGGGGCAACTTGTAGAACGCGGTTACCCCTTGTCGTGAAAAAGTACTAGACATTACAGACATCCCCACCAAGCAGTATATATTCCTGGAAGTCAGGTACAGCAGTCAGAGAGCCAGAGAGAATGATAGAACGCATAAGGAAGCTTAGAAGATTGGGTAGTGTAGGAGATTAGCTGTCACGTTACCTAACTCTGTTCAGCACACCAACAATAACTGTGTCACAATGAAGCTCTGTAATCCAAGAGTGTTATCCCTCACCAACGATACAACAAAGACGGAAGGGCAGGAGTAACAGAGAATATACGTAAACCCACATTTATGCTGTACAACGCCTATCGATTTTATGCTGGTGTCACGATTCCCCACACCATCCACATTATCGACACTGGTTGTCACCTATCTAACTGGCTACCTACATACCTCCCTACCTTATCCTATTGACGGTGGTACCGTTCCCTGCTGTCCAAACTCCCTTGTTATGGCCTATCAACTTTGTTCATCTAATTTCCTCATATCTCAGGAACTGAAAGATAAGAGTAATTATAGACGATATATATTCCAATTTCCACTTTATTAATGCTGGCGTGCCACAAGGATCATTTCTGGCTCTAACCCTATTCTTAAGTATATTAATGATCCCTTATCTGTCACCGACAACCCCATCCACTCATATGCAGTTGACTCAACACATTACACTTCACTCACACTTAAACACCTGTTCACAAAGTTTTATATATCTAACTCACAACTCAGTACAACAATCTCCATTAATCAATACTTATCTAAGACCACTGAATTGAAACAAAATAACATTGTCTCATTTAATGCTAGGAAATCCACATACATGTAGTTTACTAATAGACAGTTATTACCTGATTCCTATATTATCTTCAGTACTACAAATATTCCAATCTAAAATTATTGAAATTCTCGGTGTTTCACTTAAGAGTGCCCTCAGCTGCACCTCTCATGTTAGATCACTTATTAAATTAGCCTAAAAAAAACTTGGCCCATTTTACAAAGCCCGTAACTTCTTCACTGACGAGCAGTTAGCTATGATTTACAAGTCATAAGTGTTCTCAGTTGGATTATTACTCACCCTTGTGGAGTGGATGTGAAGAGGTCACACTAAAAACAACTTGACAAAATTCAGACCAAAGTTGTTAGAATTTTTTTTTTATTTGAGGAAGAAGAAACCAAAGGCTAGGAGCCCGAAAAACAAGTTCCTCGAAGAAAAACAAAAACAATACAGGAGAGAGCCAAATTCAAAATCTGTTCATTTTGAGATGCCTGGACACACTGCGTTTGAAAGACTGGCGATCATAGAAAGCAGGAAACACAGACAAAGGAAGACAGTTCCAGAGTTGACCCGTATGTAAATGAAGGACTGGGAGTAACAGTTAACTCTTGCATTAGAGAGTTGGACAGAAAAGGGATGATAGTTTATTGCTATATGGGTGCTACGCACCCACTATACCTCCTTACACATAAGAAGGAATGTTGCCTCTCTTACATTATTTTACAGTTACTTTTATGACAAATGCTTAAAAGAAGTTGCATCCATTGTTCCACTTCTCCATGCCGTTCTCCACACTACATGGGAATCTAATAGCTTGCATGATTGGACTGTCACAGTGCCGTATTGCGGATCTTCTGTCTATCAGACTTCTTTTATTCCCTGAACCAAATCTCTTTGGAACTTGCATCCCCAGAGGGATTTCTCCCCACACGTTAATCTACAGTTGCTCAAGTCCAACGGTTATAGATTTTTTATGAATGGAGGGCTCCTGTAATTTGGTGTATGGATTTTTTTTTTTTTAAATCATTTGTTTTTCCTTCCTCTGTTCTTTTATTTAAAAGAATCATATTCAGCTTATTTACATTCCATGTTACAATCAATTTTACACTCTTCGGTGCTGGAGAGGGTCACCTTCACGTGGTGACACTGATATAACTAGGTCGCTTACCTGCCTGGTTATGCAGACCTCCTTCGGGCACTTCACTGTCTCCTGAAAGGAAAATGTACACTGCAGAAAGACTGCAGTCCACTGAGTTCACATTTCAGGTGAGTCTGGAGGTGTTGCTACTATTATCATACACTTTTCACTGACATATCCACTAAATATTCATTACAACACTAACATCCATTTTCACTTCACTCAGATCTTAACATTAGCATTCCTGGCGACATCCTTACTGACATCTACCACTAAAGATCTTCTTGAACACACTGGCACACTAACCATTGTATACTAGAGGGATATTAACAGCTACATGACACCACAGCTTCAAGTAATGGTGGCTATGAATCAGTAAAGCAGTGCGGTAGTGTACCAGTTTTGTGGGAAATATTTTCCCCCAGAGCAGGTGAGCTCTTTACCTTATAAACTACTTGTCCCTGATGTAAAGCAGAGGAAAACCTGGAGAGCATTAATGACTAATTCAAGCGGTTTTATAACCCAGAGATTACGTTCTCTTTAATAATTCTTATCATTAATAAATAAAATAATACTGCATTTAACCCTTGTGGACAACCATATTCTAAGTACGTGTAAATACTCAGGAATTTTCCATTGACCTAACTGCGCTTGCGTGGTACGATGACGTGTATCCTCAGGAGAAAAGAGAGAAAGGTTTAATATATATTTACACAGATAAAGGGAGTATTTGGCTTTAGTTAAATAAAAACTAAGATAAATTAAGTTAGATCAGCCTTGTACATTTCAGGAAGTAATTTAACTGTATTTGGCATTGTAATTAAATAAAGGTTAGCATCTCTTCAATCCTATGAGGGAGAAGAGACTGGCCATGATTGCTTACTCTAGTTCCTAATCCAGTTCCAGCTGCATGCTATAAAATACACGTAACCTAAGGACACTTGGATGCCCCAGGAAACTGACCGAAACATCAGGCCCATCGTCATCTGTGATTCTGATTCAGTCTAGCTAAGTAACCTTTATGATTTGGCCAAATCTGGGGGGAAATGACTTGGAGATTAGGAGATTATTACTGATGAGTTAGAATATTAATTATACCTTAATCTCTTAAGAGACTTATGTAAATTTACTTTGTCATGTTTGGAGTAACATTCGTTAGATAAAGGAGTGTATCAAAATTTCTGACAAATTTTTGGTGCTCTGAGTGAGGATAACAGATGTGTGCCGAGGCAATGAACGATTTTAATGTCGGGTTTGTCGGGCACAGCCTACTTCCACATTCTGTAGAAGTGAAGGACGTGGAAATATGAATATACAGAGCTCCTGGTGGAAGGGCAAGTTCCTTTTCTGATGACGAGTGGCTAAATGCCATATTGGACTGGAAGCATGACCATGCTACACTTTTCCTGGGAAGAAATGACATTTATGAAGATGTGGAAGTTAATGAAATCGCTGAATACATTCTAGCCATGGTAGGAGCCATTGAAGGTTCATATAAATCCTTGGTAACCATAACCCTTCTTGCCCTAGAAACCTACCATATTGTTCACCAGTTTGATATGGTACATATAAATTAGTTTGCAGGGGCGTAAATAGGAAGTTGCAGAGGATAAGGAAGGTAAAGGATTTTATCCACTTTAATGCAAAGCCCTTCCAAGCAACTTTAAAAGCCGATGGTATACCTGCACACTGGAATCATAATGGCAGTGAAGCAGTTCTCCAGAAATTTATAAATTAAGTAGAGTTAACCCCTCCATGGCCGTGGGTTCAGAATTTTAGGTGCACCCTGGGCCGATGTGGGGGCCATTTTCTGATGTTTCGAAAAATGATTTTTTTTCCTTGCCATATTGAAGAGAAAGTACAGATGCACCTAACAGTGCAAATCCCAGCTTCCTAGACCCATTCTGTGGCTTGGAATGGAGCGCGAAAGTTGCAGAAATATCGGCAACTGATATCGCCGTCCAGGGGCGCTGCCGCAGTGCAATTTCGCAGGTGTTGTTATTTTTTTTTTTACCCCCCAAAACAATGTGAATGGTACCGAAATGTTGCGCATATATGAGATATGATGATGTCAAATGATTTCAGTATGTAATATGTTAGGAATGGCTGGAAAAAATTATGAATATTTTTTCACCTTATTGATATAAAATGTTTATGGTAGTTTCGAGTTATTTTTTTAGTTATTGTTGTGTCCATGCTTGGAAAAAGGAGTGAAAGGGTTAAATTTTCAGTCCAACGCTAGGCTCTCCCACAGGAGATGAAAGTGGAGGGTCAGATCTGATTAGCAATACGGAAGTTGAGTCGCAACTTCCAGCCCCCACACCACGTGCATGGCTAAAAATAGAATCATAATGCAGTTTAAAAGCTACAGAAAAGTCTAATTATTACGAATACAGAGACAATGCAGAAATAAATACGTTTACAGACGGGGGGGAAACGTATTTTTTCCATAACAACACGTTCATCTTTCTCTATCATTTTACCTTGTTATTTTCGCAATATATGTTGCTGTCACGTAAACAGGGTGGTTGTGTGTGTTTTGCATGGGAGGACAAAGATTATATTTTCTGCATGGGTCGAGATAATGGGTGTAACTATGTGTTTTTATGCATGGCCACGAGCGAAAAAACTGTACATCTACTCGCCACGGCAGCAGGTAGTGAACTGACAGATGATAGAACCAGAGGGTGAAGTCAAGGTCAGTCTCGTGTCCGAGATGTTCGTTCACTGCTACAAGTCGCACTGCATCGAATGATCCAAACCTTTATGACAAACCAGAGCAAACTGGTAAATATGCGGAGACAAAAATTTATTTTTCACTTATTATAATGTCTTTTTTGTTTGTGCCTGTATTAATTCGTAATCGTAAATAGGTGGTTGTGTGTGTCTTGCAATAGAGGACAATGATGACAATTTCTGCCAGGGTTAAGATAATGGGTGTAGTTGTGCTTTTTTAGGCATGGCCAGGAGCGAAAAAATCGAAAATCCACTCATCGCAGCGGCAGGCTCTGAACTGCTTGTGGGGGTGTATGGGAGTGTAGTGTAGGTCAGTCTGAAGACGTTCAGAACGTTCGTTCACTTCCCAAAATTTTTTGCAGTTTTTTATAGGCCGCGCTCAAACGACGTCAGTGACCATTTATCGGCTAAATGTCATTTGACGCCGGCTGCCACGGAGGGGTTAGAGAAAGAACAGTTCTATTCTGTACAGGCTTTGCGTGGTTCTATGTTATATTAAGATGTTCATTGATTCTGGATTCAGGGAAATATGGGTTATTTTGGAAACTGAGTGTGGGGATAAAGAGATAACCCCAGAGATTTAACAACCCAGGGGGATGGGTTTAATATCATAAGCCCAATCCCCACACTCCCCCAAATTTAAAATGATTTATCATTCTGAGCCCTGGGAAATATGGGTTATTTGGAAACTGAGTGTGGGGATAAAGACATAAACCTAGAGGTTTAACGACCCAGGAAGGTAGGTTTAATACCATAAACCCAATCCCTACACTCGTCAAAATTTTAAATAAATAGATAACGGTTAAGCTCAGATAACTTTGAAATTAATATTAATTCTAGTAACTTAGAAAACACTCAAAATGTCTACCTCCTTGTTACAGAGGTCACCCAGTGGCAAGGCAGGATGGGTAACGAGAGCCATAAATGACTGTAGGCAATCATTAGATGAAACACCTCTGTCCAGGGAGAAATTAAGTAATCTTTTAAATATACTAAAGGACAGATGGACTAAGTATGAAGATAGTTACGTAAATTTAGAAGTAGGAATAGTGAAAGATGATGATAAAGATCTTCTGGAGTCGGAGACTACCAATTTTGAAGGGAAATTAGAAGAATATATGACATTAGTGACGTTATTAGAGTCAAAATTGGCTGATACTACCGCACAAACACAAGTTGTGGAACAGCGGAGTAAAACTGCACTACCACAAATTACGCTTCCAGAGGATGATGAGGAGCAAAGTTGGAAATCTTTTTAGGATCAGCTTTAATACTTGGTTCATGATAGAACAGAGCTACCCAGTGTGAGTAAACTCTCATATCTGTTAGGACAGGTCAAGGGGATGCCTTACAAGTTGATAAAGGAATTACCTGTGGAAGAAAACAATTATGAGGCAGCTTTGACTCTCCTTAGACAGAATTATGAATACAGGGAGCTTGTCATCACCCAGTTACTGAAGGCTCTAATTGAATTACCCATACCTAAACATAATTTTAATTCCTTGCAAAATTTTCGGATTGTGATAAGTTGTAATTTAGAGGCTTTGGGTACTTAAGAAGATATTAAAGCAGCAGAATGGGTGCTTTCTAGAACTGTGTCCTTAAAGCTTCTACGTGGAGCCAAGGATGCCTTGTATGGTAGGTACCGAAACGATGATTTCTCTTGTGAAGATACTGAGGAAGGCTTAATGCGACTCTGTAAATATTTGCAAGGAACGGTAAAGCCGGCTGAAATTTAAACAGAAGGCTGAAATAAGGAAAATAGCCACTTACCAACTGGCTGTGAAAAGTCAGGGACGGCTAAATCTGTACCTATGGAAGAGATACGTACTTTCCTTAGCTCTTTAAAATCTGAAGATAAAACATTAAAGACAAGGAATAGACAAACTGAAGAAAATAAGGAGGTTAAAAATTTTCATTGTAAAGGGCAGGAAGGTTTGTGCATTTTGTAATGAACAACATTCCATTGCATCTTGTCAGCATTATGCTGATTATGCTTCTAGATTTGGGAAGCTTCAGGAAATGGGGTGTTGTATAATTTGCATGAATTCTGAACTCTCTTCTGCAGACTGCAAGATTAAACTAAACCTTCGTTTCAAATGTAAAAAAGACCATCATCATAGTGCTTCTATTCCCAAGGATGAAATGTTAAGTTCCCAAAACTGCAAGTGTCAATATGACAGCTGCTAAAGCAAATATTCTAGTAGTAATGCCTGCTGCAGTTCCAATTGTAGATGTGAGGGTAATGATTGAAAATAGAAACATATTAACATGTACTCTTTTTGATATGGGCGCACAGAAAACCTTAATTTCTGCAGACATTGTGAAGAAATTAAAGTTACCTATTATTGGCAAGGTAAATCTAGCCATTACAGGATTTTTAACTACCAAGGAAGCTCAGTCCTTTGATTTAATTAGACCTATAATACAGCTCGGCAGATATAAATGCCGCATAACAGCAGCTGTACTGGGTAATAGGAGACAAGTATATATCCAGTAATCCCCGTAATATCCGGACGCCCAATTTCCGGACATCCGCAATTACCGGACATTTTCGTCCCGGAATCCAATATTCCCAAAATGGACCAAAAACCGCAAAAAATTTGAAAAAAAAAAAACGACTTTTTCCCGCCCGTAACTTGAAGTTAGCACGTGCAACACGGACCAGCTGTGTTTTGGTGCATCGTTCCGCCAACGTCCGCCAGAGCGCACCTGCATCCTCCCCACTTACCGCCCATCTCTCGTTGTGTCTGCACACTCGTTGTCATGGCCGTCCACGTGCTCGCTTTTGTGGTG